>NC_059359.1:50029461-50385648 GCF_019703515.2 Myxocyprinus asiaticus
TTTTTTTTGTATTATTATCTATGACTTGCTGCTGTTTTTGTATTGTTTTTGTATGGTTGTACACTGGAAGCTCCTGTCACCAAGACAAATTCCTTGTATGTGTAAGCATACTTGGCAATAAAACTCATTCTGATTCTGATTAGGGCAAAAATCATATACTTGATAATCATTTTTGTATTAATCCTGTAAAAATATCTAAAAATCCTTAAAATAAGATCAATTTGATTTATCTTGTTTTAGAAACAACACTGCATAAGATATTTGGGTTTTTCAGAGAATGTATTTTTCATGTGTATTTTATCTTACTGTACTGGCAGAGTTTTTATAGTCAAAACAAGTGAAAAAAATCTACCAGTGCTGAAGAAGTAATCCAAAGTATTTAGAATACGTTACTGATTTTGAGTAATCTAACGGAATACGTTACAAATTACATTTTTACAGCATATACTCTGTAATCTGTAGTGGAATACATTTCAAAAGTAACCCTCCCAACCCTGTTATCAAGCATCCACAACTTTCTATCTGTCTGTGGGGTATCACAGTAAAGTAAAATAAAATAAAGTTAAAAAACCAAAAAACGGGTAGTTGTGGAAAGACAACGACAAGTGCAGAAGAATGGGAACTCTGCAGTACCCAGGAATTTTATTAAAGAACTTTATCTTGGCCTCCATAATGTCAATAAAGTCATTACCACTAACACTCATCTCAGTGTTTTCTTTCCGGATCTCTGACTAAAATAAAGGAATAGGAAAGAACATCAAAATGCCAGATTGAGGGATAAAGGTATTAATATATGACTCATTGTGGTGTGACTTTTGAATTTGTAATTTCATGGAGTACACTTTAAAGTGTGCAAACGATGATGCAGTAATGTCCCCATGCCCCCATCTTTCCTTATTAACTGTCTGACACTTGGGCAGCTCTCAACAAATTCATTACACATTTTCCCCATCTTTTCACTACTGCATTACCCCTTAAAAAGGCAAATTATTATTTCATACACTTATCAGCACACAATCTTCAACACCTCTCCAACATCTGCACCTGACACCAGGTCAGTAGAATAGAAATGGTGGCACAGGTTGGGTCAGAGTGTTACATGTCTCTCTGCATAATTACAAAGCAGATGAGCCCCTCTCACCTCTGCTGGTAGGATTGACCTTCTGCCTTCAGGCCACTGTTCAATTCCCCCATCTCATGAATGCAACAAAGGTGAAGAGACAAAAATTATTTAGAAGTGAAGAGTACAGGCCACTGTGATGGCACACAATTTATAAAAGAATCAACGGTAGTGGTTAATTAGTCCGGTTGAAGAAATATACAAGTATACATAGATGATGCATACAGTAACGCATCCATGGGCTTTTTGATAAATATCAAAAGATTAAAATTGATATGAACTGTCCTGCGTTGTATGAGAAGATACATTTTTATAAGTGAAATAGTCTCTCAGTAAATATGATCACCCCAATTGTGCGCATAATATTAATAATAAAAGAATTTTCAAAATGCAGCTTAAAAGAGTTTATGATGGAGTTTAGCATGTCTCTATGTATGCATGGACAATGTGTGTGGTAGAAGAATCTGTGGCCATTGAGCCACAACGCCCTTCCAAATCATTCAAATGATGCAAACACTTTACTGCTATTTGGCAGCACAATTGAGAAATGAGTTGTATTTTACAAGCATATATCCACTATTTACATAGCTGCAGCTCAGCATTAGACAATTGCTGTTTAAGCAATAAGTATAATTTACAGCTTCTGAACAAAACAGCTTGTGTAGAATTATACTAGTGATAACTTTTTGCATTACCATACATATTTACTTTGGTTCTTGTCACAATGTCTTAACCTCTGTGCTGCTGCTGGTAAATGAGCCCATCTGTAATAATTTCTCCTCTTCTGCTCTCTCCTAATGTCTCTTCATTCTCTCTCGTCCTTTAAACTGCACGCCTATATTTCTGGATCTCTGGTGCAGTTATGTAACCTGGATTGGTTGGTAGTGGAAGCAGGTAGAAAAAAGCTGCTTTGGGTATCAAGAAAATAAAAGCTTGCCTTAGATGCCACACACACTCATAAAGCATCAAGCCAGAATCCCTTCACAGTAAAAGCACAGTATAAAAGTCGACAGGTTTGATTAACATTAACAAGACCAATTATTGAGCTGCTTTATCTCTTAAAATTCCAATCTAAACTGCTCTGCTGTAATAATAAAGTGTGCACAATTAGAGCAAATTAATTTATCTTTTTTTTTTCCATCTGCAAAGTCAGGCATAATATAATTGGCCAAAAAACAAATAAAAAAAATAAAACAATTCTTTAAACTATGCGGGAGATCGAAGACATTCAGGCTATTTACTTTTTTAATTTATATGATTGATTTCCTGTAAAGTTATTGGTTTAATGTTCATATCTGCCCTAACAGTGTAATTTTTCTCATTTATTTAATTGATTTCCTGGGGTTGGTCTCTCTCTCTCTCTCTCTCTCTCTCTCTCTCCCTCTCTCTCTCTATAATCTCACTTTAGCAAATATCACCTTACGTCCATGCTCATTTTCATTAATAAGCCCAAAGCCCCTTGAAAATGTATTGATCTCCCAGCATGCACTTTGGTGCCCAGACCATATTTATTTGTCCTCACTTTATGGTTTTAAAGTTTGGATATGCAGCAATAATGTGATTTGCCTGACCACAAAAATACATCCTGAAAAACCTGGAATTTTGCAATGCGGTTTTCCAGTCATGAAAAAGTCATGGAAAATGAGAAAAATACCTAAATGTCCTGGAAAATCATTTATAATAAAACTGTTTGACTGTGAAGCTAACATTGTTTTTGTACATGTACAAAATGATCGGGACTCGGGATAGGTGTCAAATACACAAATGCGTATCGTTTTGTCATTGCTTGTGGATGCATAATGTGAAACAACGTCAACGGTTGACTGTCATGAAGCCCTGTACCGTACATTCTCTGCTCATCTGCTGTCATCTCTGCTTTGCTCTGATTAAATAGTTTTGTACTGATAAAGATAAATATATATATATATATATATATATATATATATATATATATATATATATATATATATATATTTTACATTGCTGCTGTGTTAACTGCAAAAACATTTGAGTTGTAAACCTTAAACAACGGTCGACAGTCAGACTGCTGATTTTTTTTTTTTTTTTAATGAGTTCACAACCTGAGGTAGCGCATGGTGATGCGGCCTTTACACCTTGGGATGTTAGTTAATTTTTTATAATAAATGAACAATCTGAGTCCGCTTATACCACGGTTACCATATGTAGGGCCCTATGATTTCAGCAATGTGGAATCAGTCCAGTCATAAAAATGGCATTAGCTACAGTACATGTATAAAACATGGAATGTCTCACAATTTTACATATTTGGGACAAAAAAGGTTTGAATGAACAAATAATCAAATTAAAATTTCGACCTCGTAGTGTGATTTTTAAACAGCAAAAGTCTATGATTAAATTCAGTAACTATATAATCTGCATGTGCTGCACACTTTAAAATTAAAGGTGCACTCAGTAAGTTTTTGTTCATGTCGTCTTGGACATACACTAGGACCACCACCTAGTGGCTTGGGTTCAGCATCATTCATACACAGTAGTTTTCAGTTACAGATGCCATTGTAGAAAATCAGTATTCACAGTAAGCCATGATTAACTTAATCCACAAGTAAAAGTGTCCAATAACTGGGCAGTTACTGAGATTTAAAAGAGTAGTATTCGGCTGGTCATGTGATCCTAACATGGCAGCCCCCATGTGCGGACCCTCTCTGTGTAGAATAAAACCGCTTTTATAAGGTTACTAATATGACTAGATTCTTCATCTCAAGTGAATCATCCTGATTATATACATTTGTTTAAAATTATTATTAATTTCTTTAGGAGTAAATCTTTTTTTATTTTTTTTTTTTTTATGAGGAACTTACTGAGTGCTCCTTTTAATCTGTGAAATGAATTCAGAAATAATTACTATTCAATAACCATAATATACATCATGACCTCTCATGTGTTTTTGCTTAAACATTACACCCATTAGGCAAATAAAATGTCCTGGAAAATTGTACCTAGAAAGGAGTGGGAACCCTGTACATAAGTGCAAATTTTGTATCTTTAATGTCATTTTTGAAGGTGATAATTATAAAAGGGATGAGTTTGTGTGTTGTGTGCAATTTGTCTCATTTAATAGCAACCTGCTAATTTTTAAACTAACTGTGTGCTGGTAAACACCTCCCAAGAGCAATTATTTCACTTAAAAGTCTGCAACTGTATCTCTGCTGACCAGCATTAATGCCTGTTCACACCAAATCTGTGACGATTTTGCGAGACGAATGTCTGACGGAAGGTCTATTCACACAGAGTCTGTAAAAAAATTATTCCACTGTTGCAGTGCTGTTATACTAGTCTCCTGTCTGCACCCTCGCGGCAGACTAACGCTTCACATCGTTGCACATTCAATGCAACTGTGGCAGACAAATGTTGGGCCTCATGTGTTCAGATAGAAGACAAAGGCAGGCCTAACACAGTCATAAAACCTAACTCAGGCCCCCACATAAGTCATAAATCTTACTGATAAAAACTGCGCCAAAATCAAACAAAGGGAGTCCAAAATAGACTACAAATCCCATGAAGCCTTGCTCACTAAAGGATTGAACTCTCAACTCTTATTGGATGAGGCACACGACAGAACGCACCTCAACCATGACATCATCAGGAGTAGAAATACCTCTGAAATGCTTCCGGGATTTGCTTCCAGCAACTTTGCTCACCGTGCGTAGATGCAGCTCATCGTTGCTCTCAGGTGCAGCTTCGTGGCACAAGGAAGTAACGTACGACTTGAAACTGTGGCCATACAACCTCCATCTTGCTGGACGAGCTGAGATTATTCTGTGTTCCACCGAACACTCTAACAGATCCGAAGGAGACCGCCGAGCAATCCGCATCTTCATCCGTTTGCCTGCAGAAGTGAAGAGAGAAAAGATTTCTCTTCCATCTTCAATCAAGTCGATGATTTCTCCGCCAGCCCACTGAGAATCAGCAGCCGTACCGCCCGCCGACAGAGCGAGGAAACGGCCTCCGGTCATCACCCAAGCGATCCCTCACAAACATTCTCGGACACATTTTTGGCTAGTAGATAGCTTCGTGATAAAGCTCAGCTTTGTCCCTAAGCTATCGTACAAACGGATACACGCGGTAACTGGTAGACGCCATTGACTGGTTTCTCTCCGCCCACATTCGCGGTCATATTCTCTGGCCGGAAGTCTCGTGTGACATTCTCTCCACGAGAGTCATGTCCGCCATTTTGTGCACGTCCCTCCTTACACACACACACACACACACACACACTCATTATTCACATATCACATAGGATTATTTTGATTTCCATATCTAATCATATCACTATTTAGTTTGTAGTTGGAAGTTGGAAGTTTATTGACTGCATTGTATTAATTATTAATTGATATTACTGCATAAATAAACTTTGTTATATTACAAAGAGAAGTGTTTTGGTTTGTTTTGCATACACCTGTGTCATGCTGACGGGATGTCAGTGCTCAGATTCAAGCCTTCATTCATTGTTTTTTTTTTTCCAAAAATCGATATTCTTTGGATGTCGATTTTCCTAAGAAAACAATCTAATATTGAGACTTATACTATCTGGTTATTAGTCCCTGATTCCAGGGTGGTGCCCACGTCAATGTTAATCCTTATTAATATTCTATTGATTTTTGATAATTGATAATTATCTTTGATGATTGTTGAATTTGAATGATCAATAAGCTAGTGTTAATTTTAATTAATGTTTCATCGATGTTAACAATTAATGATTATCTTTGATAATTGTTGATTTAAAGGATTAGAAAAAGCTAACATTAATTCTCATCAATGTTCTATTGATTTTAATAATTAATAATTGTCTTTGATAATTAATAATTATTGCTAATAACCAAACCCGCTCCTAAATGTAGTGCTATACATTTACTGGAGCCCCATATGAGGTTTTAATGAGTTAGATTCAATTAATTAATTTAAATATTAATTAATAACTATCTGATAGTAATACTGATCTAAACAACCAGTAACAACAACTTAAACAACTAAACAACCCTATAGCATGTTGCTGTAAGTTTTGGTGAGTTTGTGATAATGTGAGCTTGTCTGTGTCATGGTGATGGTAATTTTTAGGGTGATTCTGTATCTATGGGCTCTTAGGACCTCAGTTTATAAGTATACATTTTTATATCGGTGCTGCAATACATCTGTGTCTGTATCCATGTAAACATCCGCTTAAGTGTCAATACCTCTTGCTCTGCCCATCATGTGCAGACAGCAATTCTGCGCATGCACAGCATTTATACGTTTGACAGATGTTTTTCTAATGGACACCAGAGAACAAGCTTTGAACTTAAATAAACCTAACATGCTTCCAAAAACAGAGATAAGGTTCAGTTTACCCTTAGTGTACAGAACAAATCATCTAAATTCTTTCGACTAAATACTGTAATTACCCTGAACTAAGAATCTCCGCAGGACTTTAAAAATTTGTGAAGTAGCAACAGTAGGCATTAATAAAAAATGACCTTGCTTTGTTTTATCCAGTGTTATATATTTATATTTATATATATTTGAGCCTGTGGAATATTGTTCACGTTTTTCACTTTAATAATTACTAGAAAGTTCTTCAAACTTTTCTTCTAATTGACAGATTATCGTCTTAATCTGACAAGCATCCTTAGAGTGATAGTTTTGCCATGAATTAATGTTCTGTCATAATTTTCCCACCTTCATGTTGTTCCAAACCTGTGTGACTTTCTGTATTTTGTGGATCCCGAAAGATGTTAGACAGAATGTTAGAGACAGAAAATCTCAGTCAGTTTCCCTTTTAAAAATATGGATGGAAAAAAAACCCAGGCTAACTCAAGGGTCTTTTGAGAAATCTAATCCCATCCGAATGCAAAAGTCTGTGATTGTTGATATTGAATTTTCACAATGCTTATCCTCATGTATTTTGACCTACATGAACTACCGTTAATAATCGCACTTATGCGCGCCAATCTTCTGCCTGGTGCGTGCCTTTCAATTTGGATATAGATTTTTTGCCATCCGATGAAAAAAAATTAACAAGGAGACCTATATCGCGGAAACAGCTAAGACTGGCCACTGTAATCTGGTGAGATACTCAATTTAGTTTCTCCGCTGAATTATATAATGTTATAATTATATAATTCCACATCACATAAATATAAATACACACCCCTTGTCTACTGCAAAGCCAATATATACATAGTTTCTTTCCCCCTATTATTACATCTCTACACACATTATTGATAGTATACATATATCAAAATACATATACAAAAGTTAATTTGCTAAAGCTGTACCATATGCCACTATTAAGGTTTCTTAAAGAAATATATACATATATATTAATCTTTTTTTCACTGTTACTCTTACCTTTTCCCCCCTTATCTTTTGAAACTATATCTATTTATCTGATACACATATATTTGCTGTTCTTTATTTGTACTTGTCATTTTGTACTTATCAATCTCTTGTGTTTACCTCTCTTTTTGTTCCCTCTTTATTTACTTATTCTCTTTTTTTCTTTTCCCTCAATACGTTTGAAATTTTCTTCACTGTAAATTTCTTGTTTGTCTCTCTGTATGTATAAATGCAAAAAAAATAAATAAATAATAAAAAAAAAAAAAAAAAAGATACATGTCTGTAATACATGTCTGCAAATTCTAGGCAAAGGGTGACTACTTTGAAGATGCTAAAATATAACACAGTTTTTATTTATTTTGGATTTTGTTTAGTCACAACATAATTCCCATAGTTCAATTTATGTTATTCCATAGTTTTGATGAATTCACTATTATTCTAAATGTAAAAAAAATAAATAAATAAATATATATATATAAATAAAGAATGAGTAAGCCTTTCAAAAGTTTTGACGGGTAGTGTGTGTGTGTGTGTGTGTGTGTGTATATATATATATATATATATATATATATATATATATATATATATATATATATATATATATATATATATAAAATTCACTGATAAGTATTGCTTATTTCATTGGGTTTATTATAAAGCAGCCACTTCTATAAACTCATGCAAAGTTTATTTTAAAAAGAAGTAATTTATAATGTATAATTAATCAATTACAATTTAATCAATAAATTCATTAATTATTTAAAATATATTTGCAAAATAATAAGTAGTTTTAAATTTAAACTAATACAGTTTAAAAGACACATTAATTTTATCACCTAAATTATGTGTTCAACCATCTGTAACGCACACAAAACAGACACTCCCACATCTGTAATAAACAAGGAGATCTTTAGTCCCATCCGAATCAGTACATTAATTGGTGGTATTAATTGTAACATGAATGCCGTTTAGAAAACGAATCCCATCCGATAGGGCTTAAGGCAAACATTTTGTCTAACATCTCCTTGATTGTAATGCTTGGAAGAAAGTCTTATGGTTTGGAACAACATGATTGTGAATGATGACAGAATTTGCAATATAATTATTATTATAATTAATATTATTATTATAATTATTATGTAACATGCTAAATTTGTCAAATGTATTATGTAATGGAATACTGGATAGTAAACGTATATTATATTATATGTGGAAGTAACTAGTTACTAGCTACTTGAGTATTCTTTCAATTGGATGCTTTCTTACTCCTACTCAAGTAATTATTAACATGAGTACTTTTACTGCTACTTGAGTAATTATTATTTTAAAGTAATTGTACTTTTACTTGAGTAATGTTTTAGACTACCCACCTATGGTAAAAAGGAGACTTAAAAAACCAACTGAATTTAACAACATTCTCTCTCACACAATCTCCTCTCTTGATTTCATTCTAGCTAGGAAAAAAGATACAAAAGTAAAAATACTTAAGTACAATTTAATGTGAATACTTTTTTACTTTCACTCAAGTATGTTTTTGATCAAATTTTCATTCAGTATCCGTACTTTCACTTAAGTATAATTTCTGATAACTTTTTACACCCCTGTGGCCGCACAGAGAAGGCTTTGATTCAGGGAAGGGCTGGGAGTGTGGCGAGGCTACCTGGCGTCCTGCTCAATCCTGGAAAATCACTTTAGTGTTAACTGAGAAATGGCCTCATCAGTAGTGCATTAGGGCTGGGCGGTTTTTCAGATTTTCAGATTAATTCGAATTTGTGGAGAAATTTGAATAGAGAAATCGAGATTTTGCAAAACAAATATTGCAAACGCTATGGTTAGATACGTTGTAAATTCACCAAAGGCTGAATAAGAAAGAGAAAAAGAATTCATAGAGCTCGTCTTAATGCTGCTCCCAACCTGATCAGCTGCACGTGTGTGGCGCGCTCCAAATGAATGTGACAGGTTAACAACACAAAGACTGATATAAAAGACACTAGTACGATTGTACACAGTGTGAATTAGCTCAGCTTGGTCCATCATGCAGGTATACACCGGCTTAAGACCATAACATAAATGCTCAGCATGAACTGCTACAGGGCACGTCTCTATCTGCAGGGGTTTATGAATATAAACGCAAATTGTTTGATATACAATGATTACTTTCTAGATAAACTTAATCATTTATAGATATTGATTTCTTGATAACTTTCTAGATAGACTTGGTTTAGATAAAATTAATTTCTACACTGGCTAATAATTATTTTGCAGTTTTCTTATTCTATTATTTCTGAACATCTGGGTTTATTAGATTTTAATTTATTTTACATTTACACTCTGTTGACAACTTCCCCCTGAGGTGCATTTGTACATTTTTCTTGCATACCTTTGTTTCCTGTAATGAAAAGAACTTGGATTTCTCTAACCAGGTTGCCTTGCATTCTAATAAAAAACATACAATTTGAATCATATTAGAGTACATTTAAAAGTTGAAAAAATCTAATTGTGAATCGTCCATAATTTTGATAAAATCAAGATTTTATTTTTTTGCCATATCGCCCAGCCCTATAGTGCATCAGACTGTCGATTTCATTCTGTATGTAATACGGGTTTAAGCCCACTTTTTACTGAACCCACTTTTCATAGCGTCTCATGTCAGCAACTTAGACAGACACTTTCTTTTAATAAACATTAACAAAGTATTTTAAAGGGTTTTGTGGAGACACATGTTAAACTTGTGAGACATGTTAAACAATTTCCTGTGACACAGTTAAATGCATTATTTTGGACAGCGATTAACCTTACAATTTCCCGTAACTCAGCGGGGGGAGGGAGGGAGCTGTTTATATATTTTGTTTGATCTTTGTATAAGGACAAACCTAGACTTTTACACAAATTAAAACTTGTAATTAATTTACACACCATCTGGTGCAGGGACTCACATGTTGCCAGGCAGGACCAAACACGATTGATTAGAGTAGCAACATAAATTGAATATATATATATATATATATATATATATATATATATATATATATATATATATATATAATATATATATTGATTTCTTGATAACTTTCTAGATAGACTTGGTTTAGATAAAATTAATTTCTACACTGGCTAATAATTATTTTGCAGTTTTCTTATTCTCATGGTGTATATATATATAAGTAATAAAACATAATTTTAAATAAATGAGTCGAAATCATACTGATGAACTTCGTTTCTAGGACTCACGGTTCAAAAGTTATTAACATAAACGTGAGTGCAAATTTGCGCAGTTGGTGGTGCTAGAGGGTTTGAGGTAGAGACGGCAAATTTGCTGTGGTAACACATCAGACAGTCCATCTGACTGGAATCTGTGTGCCAAATTCCATAACTTTCCCGCAAGCGGTTCTATGGGCTGCCATAGACTCAAGAGCGGAAGAAGAAGAAGAAGAAGAGGAAGAATAACAATAATAAGAAAACTAACGAAAACAACAGGGGTCTTTCGCCCCTTCGGGGCTTGACCCCTAATTACAACTGTGATTTTCAGGACGACAGTTAAATAACTAATATCAACAGTTAACTAAGCATCAGTTTCATTAATTGAAAAAGGCTGACATTCTAGCATTTTTTCTATAGGCAATGGCAATTCAAAGTGCTTTACATAAAAATTATAAAGAAAATACAATATACATTAAATACATTTTAAAACCAATTAAGAACAAGAAATAAGAATAAGTAATAAAATAAATAAACAAAATTAAAATTATTCAAATTAATTAAAAAGGAAAAGAAAACAGAAATAAAATTTTGCAGTATAATCAGTGAGTGCTGCACAGTGTTCTATATACCAAATCATGAGCTAACAAAGCTATAACTTTAATGCTGCCATTAATTTTGAATTGTTAGATCGCAAAATAATACAGCACTGAACAAATTATAATATTAACAATGTTAATCATAATAACTTCACACTAAGTGATGTTGCCAAAAGTGTTACCGCCGAATGAATCCCCGCCATAATAAGGCTCATTCTGTTTGAGTACCTACTGTGTGGGTCAAAAATCCTGCGAACCGCACTCAGACCCCTTTAGTCCGAAACAGAGCATGGAAAAATTGGTAATATGAAAGCTTTGTGGACCATGGTACTGAAGCCGAGACTACCTGTAGGAGGTAGTCTGAGCTTGGTTGCAATGGAACTCTGGTACAGTTCGCATGAGTAAGAAAGAAACCTGTACTCGGGTCCGCACTTCTTCAGGAAGTAAAATACATTTTGCATGCATTTTAAGCATAACAACATCATCAGTTGCACAAAAACACACAGACGTGCACCATGAGTGGCAGGGTAACATAAGCATCACTGCAAATACATTGCTCGCAACCAGCTGTCTCCTAAAAAAGTCAGTTCACGAGCAACAGATATAGTTGCCTTCTCCCAGACATTTAATCTGCTGAATTATGGCATGCGACGCACAGAGGTGCAGTGTCATTCACTCTGGTGTGCATCATGACACCAAATTAATAAAAAAACACACAACCTGCATTGTTGTAGGATGTTATGGGCAGAAGAATGACTTGAATTCAGAGTGTAAACTGATATTTTCTTCCAGGCTATAAAAACTTAAACACAGGGACCCTCATCCACCCCGGAATTCCTCAATGTCATCAATTTAAAGACTGTGCCAAGATGGTGCCTTAAAGTCTGAATCAACCTTGTGTAAGAATGCACATCTTTTTATTTTCTACTATTGTCTGAATAAATGAAACTTTTTAGGATACCACATAATAGGGGTGTAACGGTACACAGAAGTCATGGTTCAGTACGTATCTCGTTTTTGGGTCACGGTTCGATACGAGTTCAGTACAACAGGAAAAAGCAACAAATCCCAAATGCTAGGTTTCTTTTCATTTTATTTTGAACAGACAGTAGTGCAAATTACAGTTTGTTCCACCTAGTGGCATTTAGTACCCCCTGAGGTAGTTGGTACAGTACAGCCTCCTTTAGTTTTTTATTTTATTTTATTATTTAGTTCAATTACAGACAAATACAATGCAAAAAGTACAAGGCAAATATAAGGCATTGTGGTACAATTCAGAGTATTTGAAAGAGAGAACAACAACAACAAAAACATAAAATGAACATATATGTGAAAAAATAATCATAATAATAATAATAATAATAATAATGCTATATGATATTAGGGCAGTTACATGAATTTTTATTGTTTTTATAAGCTTTTTGTTTTGTGATCTCATGTTTGAAAGGGTTTCAAAGTATATTGTGAGATCAGTATTACAAAAGGTAATATGAGGGTTTCTTTTTAGTTATTTTTCTCTTATGAATATAAAACTTTGACAAAATAAAAGATTAATAATGTAATTTTGTTTTTCAGAAAAATATGGGTTTTGAAAACAAAGTAAAATAAGGATCTAAATTAAGAGTTTTGAGTCAGTCCAAAAAGAAATAGTAAAAGGGCAATAAAAAAATAAATGTTCAATATCTTCAAATTATGTGTTACAAAAAGTACATTTATCACAAACAGTATGAATATATCTACTAATGGCTGCATTTACAGGATAACATCTATGAGTAATTTTGTAAATTATTTATTTTACTTTATTAGAAATAACATATTTATATGGTAATATCCAAATGCTGTGCAAAGATATACAATGACAGCCTCCTTTAGTGTATTAAGCACTAAGCAGTAAACAGAATGCACTCTTGCATAGGCCATATTTTTTTGTAGGGTTGATAAAAAAAAACTAAAGGTATTTGGTCACAGTCAGCTACTGAAACTGAAACTGAAAAAGCATGTCTTGTGTTATAACAGTACAAAATAAATAGAATAATGAAAAATAAAACTTGTGCATTAGGAGAAGCCATTCTTGTTTTGGGTTGGTGCATAGATTGTCTCTTCTTCTTCTGCTCTTTTTCCTGTTGTGGCAGTTAGCAAACAGCGTTGCACTACTGCGTGCACCCCCTTCTGGATTGGAGTGGATCGCCTGTGACTCAGATGTATTCCTCTGACTGCATGCACCAAACCGTGATGTCAGTACCGTGATGGTTCGGGACGAATACATGTACCGTTACACCCCTACCACATAACCTTCTTTCAGACCCCTCCTCACTCACGTTATAAATCAGGAAATACCCCCACACTTCATGGTCATCACATGACACGGCCATCTCGCCATCTGCAAGAGACTTTCCCAAGAAACCCTCAGGATCGCAATGGAAAGCATAGAATCCTAGACTAAGGCTTTTTTGTTCTTGGACCAGTTTCCTATACTTAAAATTAAAACTCATAGGGGATCATGAGACACCGTGATCGTTTTTCTGTAAACAGAGCTAAAAATATATGAACTATAACACTATCAAAAGACTCCAATGTACTGTCTATTTTTGATAGTAAAAATGTATCTTACACAAACGATAATAGCCTGATGTAACCTTTAAAATATGTGTAGTGACTTGTAATCAGTTTAATAACTGAGAAATTGGTGATTATGAATTTTAATCTTGTATTATCTATGTAGGGCTTTACTGGTTGTTTAGATCAGTGTTACTATCAGAAATAATTAATAATTATTTCTTTAGTTATTAATTAATATTTAAATTAATTAATTGAATCTAACTCATTAAAACCTCATATGGGGCTCCAGTAAATGTAGTGTGCTACGTTTAGGAGCAAGTTTGGTTATTAGCAATAATTAATAATTATCAAAGATAATTATTAATTATTAAAATCAATAGAACATTGATGAGAATCAATGTTAGCTTTTTTAATCCTTTAAATCAACAATTATCAAAGATAATCGTTAATTGTTAACATCGATGAAACATTAATTAGAATTAACACTAGCTTACTGATCATTCAAATTCAACAATCATCAAAGATAATTATCAATTATCAAAAATCAATAGAATATTAATAAGGATTAACATTGATGGGGCACCACCCTGAAATCAGGGACTAATAACCAGATAGTATAACAGTCTCAATATTAGATTGTTTTCTTAGGAAAATCGACATCCGAAGAATATCGATTTTCGGGGGAAAAAAATACAATGAATGAAGGCTTGAATCCGAGCACTGACATCCCATCAGCATGACACAGGTGTATGCAAAACAAACCAAAACACTTCTCTTTGTAATATAACAAATTTTATTTATGCAGTAATATCAATTAATAATTAATACAATGCAGTCAATAAACTTCCGACTTACAACTACAAACTAAACAGTGATATGATTAGATATGGAAATCAAAATAATCCTATAACACATGAGGGTGTGTGTGTGTGTGTGAGAGCGAGTGTGTGTGTGTGTGTGTGTGTGTGTGTGTGTGTATGTGTAAGGAGGGACGTGCACAAAATGGCGGACATGACTCTCGTGGAGAGTATGTCACGCGAGACTTCCGGCCAGAGAATATGGCCGCGAATGTGGGCGGAGAGAAACCAGTCAATGGCATCTACCAGTTACCGCATGTATTCGCTTGTATGTTAGTTTAGGGACAATGCTGAGCTTTATCACGAAGCATTCGCCAAAGTAAGAGTAATCTCAACTCGTCCAGCGAGATGGAGATTGTATGGCCACAGTTTTAAGTCGGACGTTACTTCCTTGTGCCACGAGGCTGCACCTGAGAGCAGCGATGAGCTGCGTCTACACACAGCGAGCAAAGTTGCTGGAAGTAAATCCCGGAAACATTTCAGAGGTATTTCTACTCCTGATGATGTCATGGTTGAGGTGCGTTCTGTTGTGTGCCTCATCCAATAGGAGTTGAAAGTTCGATCCTTTAGTGAGCAAGGCTTCATGGGATTTGTAGTCTGTTTTGGACTCCCTTTGTTTGATTTTGGCACGATTTTTATCAGTATAATTTATGACTTGGTATGTGGGCCTGAATTAGGTTTTATGACTGTGTTAGGCCTGCCTTTGTCTTCTATCTGACTACATGAGGCCCAACAATGCTTTCTTAAATTGGAACTGTAATTTTAATCTTGAAATATCCGCTTGTCTTTGTGTAAAATGAAGGCATTGCGTGGTGAAAGAAAGTGTTTGTTTTGAGCGCTTGCTGCAGCTGCAGTGATGAACTTGACTCAAGTGACAGAGCGCGACTGTAAGTTCCACTGTGGTAAAAGTCCTGTTATAAAAACTCTCAATAAATTACGCATTTAATAACACTCATTGAAATAAAACCAATAATGTAACAAGAGGATAAAAAATATCCTTTTTTTTATAAAAAATATACAGTTTTGCTCATTGTAACACAAAATAAAAGTAATCCACACTCACATGAGCCGAAACAAACGCACACATAGTGTGCACACATACTGTTGGCTCAATAAGGCGCATATAGCCAGAAACACATCGAAACTGTCAAGGACGTCCCTCTAGTTCATGTTTACATACAGCAACAATTGCAAATAGTGCAGATGTGTGAAAGAACACTTCCATGCCATGTTTGTGCTCAAAACAAGAAGAGGCAGCAGCTGAATGAAAGATAATTGCTACTCCCTTTCAGATTTGTAACTTGACGCTGTGTATTTAAAAATAGGCAAGATACATGGCAGCGGTCAAAGAGTCTGTGTAGTTCATGTTTACATACAAAATAATTCAAAATCATCCAGATGGGTCCTGCTTTTGTGTTCAGGAATAGTTAGCCACACAAGGTCTCCTCTCTCTCAAACTGTGCGCCAGTGGGCAGGGCCACAGGTGCGATGACGCATGTTGTGGGATGTGTAAATACAAATGAGCAACGTTTCATGACGTCACGAACAGACAGATTTCAAAACAAGATGTTTCAGCAGGGTGGCAACTATATATGCTCTTTTTAGACTGGGGAGGAAGTTTTGAGTTCTGAAATTTACAGTATGCTTTTATAGTACAGTTGCCTCTTACAGCATATGTCTAAATAATACATAAAATGAATATAAACGTTGTTTTACTATAGTAATATTGTAGTAACCATGTTTTTTTTTTTCTTTTGCAGAAAACAAAGGAAAATGTTATTCTCCATTTCATGACCCTTTTCAAATAAACTGTCAAATAAAGTGGGATGAAAGAGAGGGACCGTAAAAAAAAACTGGAACACGAATCTGTCCTGACGTCCTCTACAGATACAGTAACCATAGTATCATGATTTTTTTAACCAATGTAACCACAAAATGAAACATGGTTCCTATATTAACACCATATTACTGTAGTAACACCATGGTTAATTAAATCAAACCTGTTTTCTGCAAAAGGAGAAAAAAAAAACATGGTTACTACAATATTACTCTAGTAAAACAACCTTTATATTCATTTTATGTATTATTCTAAGTAGTATTAAAGAAAATTTAAAGAGAGGAGACAGGAAACAGAATGGGAGAAAAAATGTGACAAACGCGGAATCGAACCCGTGTCAAAAGGCACAGGCTTACAACAGCCTATAACAGTGTTATTCCAAATGCCAAGAATGTATTGAATTAGTTTTTTGCTATTCGATGGTCCTTCCTCCCAAGCTTCCCGTATGACGTCAAGCACGCCACACGGACAACGGCCATACAGTAGCTCAAATGGGGAAAACCATGTGGAGGCTTGCGGGACCTCTCGTACTGCAAACAACAGGGGTTCGAGCCACTTATCCCAATTTTTAGCGTCTTCATATACGAACTTACGAATCATGTTTTTCAAGGTCTTATTAAATTGTTCGACCAACCCATTGGTTTGCGGGTGATAAACACTGGTGCGAATCGACTTAATGCCTAATAATTCATACAGTTCATGTAGTGTACGTGACATGAATATTGTGCCTTGGTCAGTGAGGATTTCGTTTGGAATCCCCACTCGGGAGATAATTTTGAAAAGTGCCTCCGCAACACTACGTGCTGAGATGTTGCGAAGAGGCACTGCTTCCTGATATCGTGTTGCATAGTCCACCAGAACTAGTAACAGAAAGTGATGCCTGCATGCAGTCCGCTCTAATGGCCTGACGAGGTCCATGCCAATTCTCTCGAAGGGGACCTCGATCAATGGCAGGGGGCGCAATGGCGCTTTTGGGGTGGCCGGCCGATTCTGAACTTGCATTCACAGCACGCCGCACACCATTTGTGTACGTTGCCCTGAATGCCCAGCCAAAAGAAACGGGCCATTATGCGGTTCAAAGTTTTTCGTGAGCTAAGTGGCCAGTCAAAGGGTTATAAATCTTTGGTATTAATAGCTGCGTTGTCTTCTCTTTGGTCTGAGTGTCCTGTGTCACTCGATACAACCATTCTTTAATAATAGAAATGAACGGGTATGTGAGTGCAACATTAGGCTGGAGCTGTTGACAAACAATTACTTTCACCTGGTCAAAGGCGTGCTTGAGGGTCTCATCATGCGACTGCTCCAGAGGGAAATCCCCCTCAGGGAAGCCTCTGAGTATGGGAATTCCACCGTCTGCGTCATCATGACGCGGAGCAGACGTCGACGGCCCTGGCACCACCTCCTCCGCCATAGCATTGCAGGTCACACACCGCGACACTATTTTGCAGGACCCATCCACACACATTACCCTCAATACATTTTTAAAACCAGGCCAATTGGTTCCCAGAATTAGAGGATGGGTGAGGTGGGAATTAACCGCAGCCTCGACTCTATGCCTTTTTCCCCTGAATCGTATCTCAATGGTAACCACTGGATACTTGTGAATGTCATCATGCACACACCTCACCCGTTTATTCCTATCTAATGCCCCACCTTGTACCTAGCGTTGGTGGATAGAGGTTTGAGAACAACCCGTATCCACCAAAGCTTGATGTGTATCCCCTTTTACCAGTATCCAGGCGGCCTGTGGAGCATCGGGGATCTGGACCAGTGTCCCCACCTCCATCACCGATCCTAACTGTGTCCGGCTTCCCCACAGCTCCAAAAGACCAGCCCAGGCCTTCCTTCCGCACTCATGGGGTTGGTCTCGCCAACCCGGGGGGGACAGACAAGGAAGTGGTCACCTGGACCGGGGATGGGGCCTGGGCGGGGCTCCTACCCACTTCCGAGGAGTCGGAACTGGGCGGAACTGGGCGGAACTGGGAGGGATGGGGTGGGAGAGAGGGGGAACGAACATGAGACATAGGGTTTGGAGATAGATTAGAGAGAGAAGAGGGAAAAGAAAAAAAACTTTATCGCTGCCTCCTGGAAACGCCGCCATGTAGTCCTCTGCCAGCTGGATGGCCTCCTCCAACGATGCCGGGCGGTACCACCGGACCCACTCGGACATCCCACGCGGAAGCTGGGCGACGAACTGCTCCAGTACCACCAGGTCGACTACATCCACAACGCCGCGGGTTCCCTCTGCCAGCAACCATTTCTGGCAGGCATCCCGGAGCTTCTGAGCAAAAGCGGCCATGCTTCCCAAAACTCAGAGACCGAAAGAGCTGATGGCATTGTTCAGGGCTACGACCAACCTGTTGCTGCATGGACTTCTTCAGATGTTGATAATTGAGAAGGCTGGCGGCAGGAAGTTGTTGTGCCACCAGCTGCGCCTCCCCGGAGAGTAAGGGCCATAGACAGGCCGCCCACTGGTCAGGAGGCCATTTCCATAACGGCGTACTCCTCCAAAGCAGGGTTTTCGGCACCACTGTGATAACTTTAAGTTTGGGGGCAATGGAGGAGTCAAGAGACAGCGAACAGTTGAGTGTTTATTCACACACACTTCAGCTTTACATACACAAAGAAAATGGATCTTAGTGGCCAACTCAAATAGGGCTTTAAATGAACACAGTCTCTGGCTTTAGCTGCAGGTCTTTGATCCACTACTGCTCTGAGCCACTCTCTCTCTCTCCTCTGCCACTCTGGCGAGCCTTACCAGGTCTCCCTCCACCATCACTATAATGAGAGACAGGTGTTAGAGTAATTACAGCCCAGGTGACAAGCCTTACCGTTTTCCCTCTCCTGCAGACAGACACATGACCATGCCCCCCATGCCACAGTGTTCTAGTGTTCAGATGAATCTTGCAATGTTTTGGTGCTATTTGGACTCTTCTACGATTGTTCAGGTTTAAGAGTCTTCTTTAATTATCCTCACTGTTTCGTTGGCTCATGAACAAAAAGCATAAGGAGTCAATCCTGATGTAGTGCCATTGACTTTCTTGCTGGCTAATTGGATTAGCTTTAGCATTTTGCCTATTAAAGAGGAAACTGAGTGTTTCCTATCATAATGTGTGTGTGTGTAAGTTAACATAACCAGTGTTGAGTGGTTAGTGTGTACTTATATGAACTTAGTGTAGGGTAGCTAGGGTTTTCAAGTACCTTAAAATAATGTTGAGTGCTTTGCCCATGAGGAAAACAGTTTGATATTTCCCTATAGTGGTTGGATGTGTTAGTGGTGTATTGTGAGAACAGTTCAAACTATGTCAGACTGTTTTAGCTGTATGTGAGACTGTTTTAAACTGTGTCCGACTGTTTCAAGCTCCTCCCTTTTCTGGTCTTGGAGCTCTTGTCTGTTGACTTGATTTCGGTGGACCCGATTGGCGCTTTGTGTCTTAGCTAATATTTCACACAGTTTTTGATATCTGTATATGACTTAAAAGCAACCTGAAAATTCTTTAATCAGGGCCTCTCTCAGAAGTTGGTAGTCAGACTTTGTGTGGTTTGACTGTCTATCAAGAAAACTTTGCACCTCAAGACTGGATGTTATCCATAGCAGGTATAAAGTGTATCTGTTAGTCATCTTAGGCCTCATATTCAGGTGGAAGTCTATGTCATGCAGGTAAGCATGGATCTCGTGACCCTCAGCAGGATTTGGTGTGAACATGTCAGTGTTCCTTGCCAGCTTGTCGAGGTCTTTAATATCCATTCCCAGTGCTGCTTCAGGGTTCATTGGGATGTTCACCCTTTCACTGTTGTTGGAGAGGGGTTCTTGGAAGAGGGCCGGTGAGGTTTCGTGCTGCGGGCCCTCGTTTTTCTCATCATGTGGCATCTTTTGGTTGAAGGATGCTGCTTTGTTGAACAGGGGTGCTGCTATGGGATGTCTGCCCATTTTAGCACTTGCCTTAACTCGTAAGAGTGTTTCAGTTCATCTCTGATCATGTTAAGCTCATCTTTGGTGAGGTCAAGTTGTTGGGTCAGGGTTTTTACTTCAGTTCTGGACATTTCCGAATGACCTTCTAAGGTCTTGTTTTGAGTTTTCATGTCTTTCAAATCAAAACTGTCTTTTTCCAGTTGAGCTTCGGTGTGCTGGAGTTTCTTTTCCAGGTCCTCTTGGGTGGCTTTAGCCTGCTGCTCTCTGTGCTTGGCAGCTGTTAGGGCTTCCTGGAGCCGTTCGATTTCTCTCGTTGATGCTTGTTCCAGTCATTTGGACCTCTTGTGTCGATCTTGGGCTTCAGCTTCAAGCTGATCTATGCGGCATATGGCATGCATTAGCACCTTTTGAGTCTTTGTGGAATGCAGCTTTAGGTTGTTTACTTCCTGTGTCAGATGGGTGGCATTCTTGTCGCTCAGTTTCATCTGGCCTATGAGGTTGTGGGCCAGGGAGCTGGTGATTTTTCCCAGCATGACACTCAATCCCACCTCCAAGTCTTTCCAGTGGGCCGTGGGGTCAGTCTTCCACAACATGTTGGCACACTGTAGTGGAAGACTAGGGAGAGAGCTGACACAGATCTGCACAGGGTTAAGGGCCTAGGTGTAGTGTTACAGCTAGGTGTTTGCTTCAGTGTGTGGAGATACAAATGAAGGACAGTAACAGCTAAGTGTTGTTTTCAGTGAATGTGAGCAACTAGTGAAATATAATACATTTCTTTTCAGTCTGGCAGGATTGACACCATACACCTGTTTATATGGTACAGTTGAACTACTTACCACAGATGCCTCAAAGGCACACTCAGGGGGTGGTGATGGTTAACTGGCACTTCTCTCTGCAATTTATTTCCGGATGTGGTTATTGTGTTGATAAACACAAAGAAAGTAGTTGCGTGAGGGTAGACTAGTAAGAACACACAGAATTTGGTTAATGATTTGACACTTCAAGATGACTCATGTTGATGGCAAATATTTTAACCAGAATTATCAGTAGTTCAAAAGGCTTGGTCTCTAGACTGTAAACAGTAAGGAGAGAAAAGTCAGAGAGAGATGGAGAATTAAAAATTAAATGGAAAATAAACAAAGACTAAATGAACAAAAGTCCACAAATAAGTTTTCTTCTGTTATGCTTAACATGGATTTTGTCAATTTAAAATTCCACAATGGGGAAGTGGATAGCGTCTTATACTGTGGAAATTGAGTTGATAATGTTTCGGTGTGGACCCTCCACGTAAAACAGATAGTTTTACGTGGAGGGTCCCCACCGGGGGATTGAATGTCATCAATCTAGCTATAAAAAAAAAACCGTTTATGAAGAAATTTAGGAACATCGCTCAGTTATTTTTCTTACCACACTGCGAGGAGATTTCTTCGTCCTGGCAGGGGGACATTTCAAGCTCCTTTTGTGGAGTTTTTCTTTTTGTAAGCACTGAAAGTGGCGTTAAGCCTTGCACTCATAACAGGGAGGCAAATATGAGCTCTTGCTTTTTCGTTGTCATGACAACAAGCCAGCGCACAATATATATGTCATAGACGCAAAACTTTAGACTAGTTTTCTCTGTTCTGTTTCTGGATTCAAAGAAAAGAATGGCTGAGTGTATAAAAAGACAAATAACTCTTAATAAAACTGCCTGCTTACCTCCATCATTATGTAGGGAAATGTATTATAGAATTATTCACGTTCGACAACCATTTTAAGAAAGATAAATGACAAATAATTCGATTATTTGCTGAATAAAATTCTCCACCATTAAAATCGCAATACAACATCTTGTATCCGCTCACAATTTCTATTGTAAGGAATTAGGTTTAATTAAGGAATTATGATTCACTTATTGGAGTAATACTATTCTCATGGCTTACTGAAAATAGTATCACAACAATGCTCAAACACTCAGTCAACACTGAGCAACATTAAACATTCATGACACACGAGGGGATTAAAATAGGCATAAACAAACAAGGAACAGGTGCTGCTCGCCAGCTGAAAGTTGGCATGATCAGCGTTCCCATGGAAACAATCAGGGTTCCCATGGAAACGCTGATTCCGCATGCCAGCAGCACCTGAAACACATGAGGAAGAAAACTTCAACATGCCTGGAACAAAACAAACAGGGAACGATGATGCATGACATCACCGGAGAGTGCATGGCGGTAACCAACAACCGGACCCATGCGCTCACACAAAGAACGTACACGAAACACAAGACAGACAGGGGATGATAATGCCATGGTCCCGTGACATCTTCATCCAAGGATCAATGCCGTTTGGTCATCGAGAGGCGCTGCATTTCAGTCAACTTCACTGCACTTCATTGTGTAACTGTTATTAACACAATGACACAAATTGGTTTATCTTCAATGAACTGGACATTTTACTGCTTAATTAGCACAACAATTGTTTAAAAAAAAAATCTCCCTTTTCTTCCTTATTCAATCCTTTTACTGTGTTGACACGTTAAGAGTATTTTACTATTTGAAAATTTTCTTCATTGATTGGTGACTTGTAGGTGAATGGGAGATATTGGCACATGGTTTCAGGGTAGACAAATCAGATGCTGATGGAGACATGTCAGATTTAGGCTTTGGGAGAGGGAGATTTCTCAGTGACAGCTCATTTACACCTGTTGCAGGGAAGGGTAATGTGAACTGAACATCACCTGAATTTTGCTCCACACGGGTAACTAAGCAAACTCCTAGTCAGTTAAGGGATAATTCATTATCAGTCCCTCCAGACTTAAGTGATGCAGCATGGTATAGTCTCATAACACACATTGCTCAGGAAGTAGGACAGATGATAATGTCTGCTCAGAATGGGGTGGGGTGTGGGGGAAAGAGAACAGTAATGCACAAACTCAGAGTTTAGGTGCAGGTCAGTCATTCTCAGATACACCCTCACTCAATTTGACTGGAGTTAAACTGGTTATGCAGTCTGAAGCAAGAGAGCCCCCTGTTTTCTGAGGAGATGGATCAGACAAGCTCAGTGTGCATGAATGGGAAGATCTAATGGACACTTACTTGCGGAAGAGAGGCATACCGATAGCTGAGCACCATCAAGAGATCCTTTCAAGGCTGATGGGTAAAGCTAAAGACATTGTTAGAATTACTCTCAGCAGTAACACTTCCCTGACACCTTCCGAGAACCCTAAAGCGACATTTGACATTTTGAAACAGCATTTCAGCGAGGTCAGGTACTCATACATGCACTTAGCCAACTTATATGGCATTGTTCCTGTAGCAGGAGAAAATCCAGTCGAGTATTGGATCCGTCTAAATAAGGCTGTGGATGTAGCAGAGGAGGCTTTAGCGAGACTTGGACGACAGATGGAGGATCCATGCCAGGAAGCAGCCGTGATGTTCGTTAAATACTGCCCAGATAGGCCTGGGTAGCTCAGTGGTAAAATACGCTGGCTACCACCCCTGGAGTTTGCTAGCTCGCTAGTTCGAATCCCAGGGCATGCTGAGTGACTCCAGCCAGGTCTCCTAAGCAACCAAATTGGCCCGGTTGCTAGGGAGGGTACAGTCACATGGGGTAAACTCCTTGTGGTCACTATAATGTGGTTCGTTCTCGGTGGGGCACGTGGTGAGTTGAGCGTGGTTGCCGCGGTGGATGGCATGAAGCCTATATATATGTACCATGTAATAGTGTTTTTTTTTTTTTTTTAAAAAAAGCAATGCATTAAACTGAATGCATTGTCTTTTTATATTAAAATACTTAATTCAGAGGCAAAATTCAAGAAATTCTATCATGGATTAGATTAAAAAGCAATTAAAATATTTAAATATTCTGTATATATATATATATATATATATATATATATATATATATATATGATGTGAATAGAGGCTGATCCTCGAAGCACATGGCCAGCCACAGGTGTCACACATAAACTGGCTAGATGTTTATTTTTAAGGCATTGAGCTTTCGGCATCTTCGTTTGTCTACCACAGCGGTGATCAGGCTGGACTTAAAGGAGTGTATGGCACTATGGCACTGTGCTCGCCATGATGTCCTGTCTGCAAACATCTCTTCAAGGTCATTTGGGTCCATGTTGCATAGTTTCAAATTGGCTTTGAGGCCGTCCTTTTAACATTTGAGTTGCCCTCCTTGAAAGCGCATGCCGCTCTGGAGCTGGCCATAGAAAACCTGCTTCGGCAGGCATGAATCTACCATGCATTCAACATGTCCAGACCAGCGAAACTGAGCAGCGAGCAGGAAGGCCTCAATACCAATGATGCCACAGGTCTGGAGTACAGTATTTGGAACTTTATCCTGCCGTTTGACATGTGCAATACGACGGAGACAGCGCATATGGAACTGATCAAGTTTGGTTATCTGTCAGAGATAAATGGTCTAGGACTCAGATCCATACAACAGAACTGTGAGGATGACTGCCTTATATACTGGCACCTTTGTGTCCAGCCGGATGCTGTGTTCATCCCATATTCTCTTGGACAGTCGACCGAAGGCAACACTAGCTTTTGCGATGCGGGCACTGATGTCGGAGTCTGCTGTTGCATCAGCTGCGAGAATGCTACTGAGGTAGCAGAACTTGTCAACAGCTGTCAGCACTGTGTCACCTGCAATAATTACCAGTGGGTTGGAGTTTAACTTGTTCACCACTTGAAGCATGACTTCTGTCTTCATTAGACTGACAGTGAGCCCAAACCGGGAAGCTGCAGTTCTGAAACGATCGAATAGTGACTGAGCTACATAATATATACTATATACTGTATATAATGTACTATGAAATACAGTGTTTTTTTTAATTTATTTTGATGCATAAGTTTAATAAAAAAAAACATTTATGGAACACAGACACAGCTAATTGTACTTTTATCATTAAATATAGATGTAATAATAATGATCATCAATATTGTATTTTAAAAAGTGCTCTGGGTTTCACAAAAAAACAATGTGAATGTAAAATGCACTGAGACCCCGTAACAGGTCAAGTGGAACAAAAAGAAATCTGAGCCCACTTTTAAGGTCACGGACAGTGTGAATGCAAAGAGAAGTGGGTCCTTTTTCACTCCGTTTACTGTTTTACTTAAGGTGTCTGAGTGCAAATCACTATAACAAAGACAAATACTCAAAAACATCATCTTTACAAAAAAGCATCCATTCACTCTCTGGCTGTGTATGGATCTTTACACTACACTATATGGTTGCTTAGAGATTAAAATGTTCTTGATGTTACTGTGATGAGGAGGAGGGTGTGGCCGGGCTGTAAGGATGGACGCCTGCCGCTGAGTTGCCTCAATCAGCCAGCAGAGGGATAAAGAGGAGCCGGAGACGCTAGTTCGAGAGAGAGAGAGTTGCACGCAGCCGTCTAAACATGTGCATTCTGCGTTGGGCCAGGACGGCCAACAGTGTGAGCATCACATGGAGCTGTGTGTGTGTGCCGGAGCCCCTGTATGCTGAAAAGCATTCTTATGTTGTGTTTAAGTTGAACAGTCTGTCATTAAAGTCCAACGTGAAATGTTCTTCCAGTTCCCGCTTCCTCCTTCGATAGGGAAGGCAGAGGTCTGCCACAGTTACATTAAAGGTTCTTCAGATTGGTTTTCTAAAGAAACTAGATAGGGAAACAACAATTCTAAGGTATCTTATTTACAGAGCTTTGAGGGTTGTGCACTTTTCAGAATTGAATGAAGAATGCCAATTCATTTCTAATTAAATTCCTGAATTTGGACTGAATTTGAATTGAGGTAGCAAAAAGGATGTAGAATTGCTATTTGAATTTGAGGAAGTAGAATTAAAATTGAATGAAATAAAAAAAAATATTTTTTTAGACTAAGTTTATTTATTAATAATACATTTGATTTTTCAGTATAACATGAAACATGTTATCATATTATCAGGGTTGGGAGGGATACTTTTGAAATGTATTCCACTACAGATTACAGAGTACATGCTGTAAAATGTAATATGTAATGTATTCCGTTAGATTACTCAAGGTCTGTAATGTATTCTAAATACTTTGGATTACTTCTTCAGCACTGGTAGATTTTTTTTCACTTGTTTTGACTATAAAAACTCTGCCAGTACAGTAAGACAAAATACATGTTAAAACTAAATTCTCTGAAAAACCTAAATATCTTATGCAGTGTTGTTTCTAATACAAGATAAATTAATTGATCTTGCTTTAATGATTTTTAGATATTTTAACAGGAAAACAATACAAAAAATTATTATCAAGAATACGATTTTTGCCCTAATATCAAAGGTCTTACTAGAAAAAAGAATTTATGATCCAACTTGAATTTTCTTGATAGAAAAAATATGATCATGCCTGGTAACGTGCATGTAAAATGGCTAAAAATAGCATTATAGCTTAGCGTAAAGCTGACAATTTACACGAGGTTTATTTCTATTTCTTCTGCTCCAAACTTACTTCAAACTCACTACTCTGTCTGCTCGTATGAATGTAACACACCATAAGAAAGCATTTCAGGGCTGTTCAAATAATTGCATCATTTATATGTATAAATGTTTTCCATCTGAAAGGACTAAATATTAAATGAAACAAATTACAATAAAATGCAAAGTAATCTCTTCAGTAAGCAAAATAGTTTTTGAAAGTAACTGTATTCTAATTACCAATGATTTAAATTGTGACTGTAGTGAAATAGTTACTTATATTTTGTATTTTAAATACGTAATCCCATTACATCTATTCCGTTACTCCCAAACCCTGCATATTATCATATGCATAACAAATGGAGTATTTCCAAAAACATTACACTGTAAAAATAATTTATTAGATCAATTAAATAATGCTGAATTTTGTATTTATTTATTTTTTAAAGATTTACTTGAATATTGTAGTTTTTTAATTAATTTTTTTTTCTTGGCAACTTTCAGGAACACATAGCAGGGAGTTGTATTAATTCATTAATACACAAAATGTTTATGTGATTCAGTCCCATTTACCTTCTTCCCAGCATGCATTGGGGTATGAATTAATGCTCTGTTGACTCAAGATGGCGCCGAGTATGGCTGCAATTTTGGACATTGGTTCAGCAATTACACACCATAAACCGGACTTCAAATTCCTCAATGCCAACCCGCTGTTTACAAACACGGCAGCGGAGCCCTTTGTCTGGGCTTCCCGGCCGTGGAAATGCAGGAGGAAAAGGGGAAACAGAGCCGGCATTTTCATCAGAGTAAGATGCCGCGCAAATCGACCCCCGCTACCCAGTATTCTACTGGCAAATGTTCAGTCTCTGGATAACAAGCTCTGCGAGCTGAAAGCGCGGATCTCTTTCCAACGAGAGACGAGGGACTGCTGCATTATTTGCCTTACAGAAACTTGGATGTCTGTGGAGATTCCAGACTCAGCCATTGAACCCACGGGGTTCTCCGTGCACCAAGCGGACAGAGCGAAAGACCTCTCAGGTAAAAGCAGAGGTGGTGGTGTATGTTTTATGATCAACAAATCCTGGTGTGATCAGAGGAACGTACATTCTATCAAGTCTTTCTGCTCTCCTGATCTGGAATTTCTCATGCTTCTGTGTCGACCATTCTGGCTACCGAGGGAAATCACAGCGGTCATTATCACAGCTGTGTACATCCCACAACAAGCTGACACAGACCAGGCACTCAAGACACTGTACGGGATTATAAGCAAACAGGAAACCGCGCACCTTGAGGCCGCGTTCATTGTGACCGGGGACTTTAACAAAGCCAGTTTCAAATCAGTCACACCAAAATACCACCAACACATTAGTTTTAACACACGAGGGGACCGGGTTTTGGACCATTGCTATTCTCCCTTCCGGGATGGCTACAAATCCCTCCCCCGCCCACCATTTGGCAAATCGGACCACTCTTCCATTCTGCTTCTGCCCGCTTACAGGCAGAAACTGAAACAGGAAGCACCCGCCCTCAGAACGATCCAGTGCTGGTCGGACCAATCAGACTCTACGCTACAAGACTGTTTTGATCACACGGACTGGGAGATGTTCCGGTCCGCCTCTGATGACGACATCGAGCTTTACGTTGATAGCGTAACCTGTTTCATCAGAAAGTGCGTAGAGGACGTCGTTCCGACCAAAACAATATAGATCTATCTGAACCAGAAGCCATGGATTAATAGCGTTGTTCGCATGGCACTTAATGTGCGGACCTCCGCTTTTAATTCCGGGAATGTGGAGGAGCATAAACAAGCCAGTACAGGAACAAGATTGAAGGATAGTTTTACACCACCAACTCTAGAAGCATGTGGCAGGGAATTAATATCACCACGGACTTTAAAGGGAATAAAAACTCCCATGAACACCGCTGCCTCTCTCCCGGATGAGCTAAATACCTTTTATGCTCGTTTTGAGGGAAATAACACCGCCCTCGCGGAGAGAGGTTTTGTGGCCGAAGCTACAGAGGTTAGTTCACTCTCCGTCTCTGTAGCGGATGTAACCTGATCCTTCCGATGGGTGAATATCCGCAAAGCCGCAGGTCCAGACGGCATTCTGGGCCACGCCATCAGAGCATGCGTGAACCAACTAGCTGGTGTTTTTTTCCGGACATTTTCAATCTTTCCCTCTCTTTTTCTGTAGTCCCCACATGCTTCAAAACATCCACCATTGTGCCTGTTCAAAAGCAATCCAAAATCACTTGCTTAAATGACTGGCGTCCTGTTGCTCTGACCCCCATCATCAGCAAATGCTGTGAGAGTCTAATCAGAGATTACATCTGCTCTGTGCTGCCTCTCTCACTTGACCCATTGCAGTGTGCTTACTGCAACAACCACTCCACTGATGATGCCATTGCATCTACAATACACACTGCTCTATCCCACCTAGAAAAAAAGAACACTTATGTGAGAATGCTGTTTGTAGACTACAGCTCAGCATTCAACACCATAGTGCCCTCCAAGCTTGATGAGAAACTCCGGGCTCTGGGCTTAAACAGCTCGCTGTGCAGCTGGATCATGGACTTCCTGTCAAGCAGATGCCAGGTGGTTAGAATAGGCAGCAACATCTCCTCATCACTGACCCTCAACACTGGAGCCCCACAGGGCTGTGTTCTCTGCCCACTCTTGTATTCTCTGTACACACATGACTGTGTGGCAACACATAGCTCCAATGCCATCATTAAGTTTGCTGATGACACGACGGTGGTAGGTCTGATCACTGACAATGATGAAACAGCCTACAGAGAGGAGGTGCACACTCTGACACACTGGTGTCAGGAGCACAACCTCTCCCTCAATGTCAGTAAGACAAAGGAGCTTGTGGTGGACTTCAGAAGAAAAGACAGAGAACACAGTCCCATCACCATCAATGGAGCACCAGTGGAGAGAGTCAGCAGCTTCAAGTTCCTGGGTGTCCACATCACTGAGGAACACTTTTTTTTTTGCGATGTCAGGATGAGTTTGTTTCTCTATTAAAATGATCAATTTGTTGATTGTTACCCTTGTTGTGTTCAATGTACCAAGAGTCAAGGTCAGTGCGTGCCATTTTAAAATACTTTATATGTTTGTTTGTTTTTATTTTAAGTATTAATGTAATGAGTAAACTGTGAAATAATTGTTTTAAGACAGCAAGTATATTGCTTTCCACGAAATATATGTTTAAAGAAATGTACATAATTTGCTCAAAATATTGAACAGTTTAAAACCATGTAAATAAAGAAAGCAATTTTCAATGGACTACTGTAATTTGACAGACTTTAAATAATCTTCTTAAAGTTACTTATTTTAAATATGTATTTATTAAATATGTAAAATTAATATGTAATATTTACAGCTACTTTGTAAAAGTCATGGCAGGTTGCCATTTTAAGTTCAGTTCATTTACTTAAGTATTCAACTTAATTTAAAAAAGCTAAGCAAACTTAAATTAAGTTCTACAAACACTATTTTTATGAAGTTTTCTGAAAACAATGTGGTGGACCATTATTTATTTTTTAGAGAGAAATGTTATGTCTATAAGCAAAAAAAAATAAATAATAATAATAATTGAAAAAAAAATCTACATATTAGGGAATAAATAATAATAATATATATATTTTTTTTTTTAATAAATATATTGTCACTCAACCATATACACAAGTGCAACAGTGGGTGAAAGTCTTGGGTGCAGTTCTGAGCAACATACCAGTCATGACAGTGATGAGACATAGATGAGACATATACCAATTTACAATAAACATCAGATTTACACAACACAATTTACATACCTAATATACACATAATTACACACAACACAATATACAAATAATAATATACAATGTACAGTATACAATACACAACACACATACACAATAAAAATAGAATAGTATATATATACAATAAAAATAGTATATATAAAATATACAGTAGGTTGTATTGTGCTGTATTGACATTCAGGCTTGGTTGATAGTCAGTTGCCAGTGTGTTGTTAAGGGAGAATATAATTTATGACAGTCCAGTGTAAGATTAATAAAGTGCAGTGCTGATGTATTTTGATCGTGAGAGATCAAAAGTTCAAAAGTCTGATTGCTTGGGGGAAGAAGCTGTCATGGAGTCGGCTGGTGTGGGTCCTGATGCTGCGATACCGCCTACCTGATGGTAGCAGTGAGAGCAGCCCATGGCTCGGATGGCTGGAGTCTCTGAAGATCCTCCAAGCTTTTTTCACACACTGCCTGGTATATATGTCCTGGAGGGAGGGAAGTTCACCTCCGATGATGTGTCTGGCAGTTCGCACCACACTTTGCAGGGCTTTGCGGTTGAGGGCAGTGCTGTTGCTTTACCAGGCAGTGATGCAGCCAGTCAGGATGCTCTCTACAGTGCTGGTGTAGAACCGTGTGAGGATGTGGTGGTTCATTCCAAATTTCCTCAGCTGTCTCAGGAAGAAGAGGTGCTGGTGAGCCTTCTTCACAATGGCCTCAGTGTGGATGGACCATGTGAGTTCCTCAGTGATGTGGACACAGAGGAACTTGAAGCTGCTGACTCTCTCCACCGGTGCTCCATTGATGGTGATGGGACTGTGTTCTCTGTCTTTTCTCCTGAAGTCCACCATAAGCTCCTTGGTCTTGCTGATGTTGAGGGAGAGGTTGTGCTCCTGACACCAGCATGTCAGAGTGTGCACCTCCTCTCTGTAGGCTGTTTCATCATTGTCAGTGATCAGACCTACCACCGTCGTGTCATCAGCAAACTTAATGATGGCATTGGGGCTCTGTGTTGCCACACAGTCATGTGTGTACAGGGAATACAGGAGTGGGCACAGCCCTGCGGGGCTCCAGTGTTGAGGGTCAGTGATGAGGAGATGTTGCTGCCCATTCTAACCACCTGGCGTCTGCTTGACAGGAAGTCCAGGATCCAGCTGCACAGCGAGCTGTTTAAGCCCAGAGCCCGGAGTTTCTCATCAAGCTTGGAGGGCACTATGGTTTTGAATGATGGGCTGTAGTCTACAAACAGCATTCTCACATATGAGTTCCTTTTTTCCAGGTGGGAGAGAGCAATGTGTAGTGTAGATGCAACGGCATCATCAGTGGAGCGATTGTTGCGATATGCAAACTGCAGTGAGTCCAGTGAGGTGGGCAGCACAGAGCAGATGTAATCTCTGATTAGTCTCTCAAAGCATTTGCTGATGATGGGGGTCAGAGCAACAGGACGCCAGTCATTTAAGCAAGTGATTTTGGGTTGCTTTGGCACAGGCACAATAGTGGATGTTTTAAAGCATGTAGGGACTACAGACAAAGAGAGGGAAAGGTTGGAAATGTCCGTAAAAACACCAGCCAGTTGGTTCGTGCATGCTCTGATGACGCGGGCCGGAATGCCGTCTGGACCCGCGGCTTTGCGGATATTCACCCGTAAATGTAATGATTTGTCATAAAATATGTCTTGGACTAATGAAATTGTGTAGTGTGACTGTGTTGAATTTATCTGAATTGCAATTCAATAAATTCAAGTTCCTTTCATTCCAATTCAAATTCATCTTCCTCTGGGGCATGGCCAATTCACTTCAAATTCCAGTTTTTGAATTAAAAGAGAGTTAATTCTGAAATTATGAATTTTCCACAACCCTGATATAAGCAGTGACACTATCAAAGCCTGTCATTTACGTCCTGTAAATTAGTTTTTCCTTTCATCCCAATGCTGCTTTATATAATGCTAATAGATCACAGGCAAACAGGACAGGCCAAGATAATGTAGTTTTCATTGCAGCCTGATTAACTTGGCTGTAGGTTTCCTTTTCACCCCTTTCGGTGTGATGGCCCTAATTAATAACTATTGCTTCCCAAAATGTGCAAATCGAACGATAAACAAAGGACCAACTAATTAAGTGCAACCATTTCTGCTAATCATTAGTTAACATCCCGTTTTGTCATCATTACACGAATGCAAGGACATAAAACAGGTCATCCCTTTTTGGCCCCCACAAACCCTTGACAGCCATATTTTTCTTTCCAATAAAAACGCAAACACGTAATTAAAGCCATCGCTGAAGTGGGGAGACTGCAAAGTTGGAGCAAAATTTTTCAAAAGAAATTCTGAAATCATCCCACTCTTTGGAAACTGGAGGGAAATAATCTGTTTCACTCGCCCAAAAGAGTTGGAAAGGGTGAGAGAACATCATCTCTATTTCAGAAGAGTTGCAGATCATTTATTATGTGACCTCATGCCAAATAGAAAACTCAGCACACACTTTATCTTTATGAGAGTGCTGCATTAGATGGCGAAGTCCTCTTCATATCCAGTAGTTTTTATGTGCAGCTCTGCACAGCGTTGACAGAAGACACTGAAGCTCGGACAATGTCAACGGAAATGCCAATCAAAAGCCCTATTCAGATGGCAATTGTTTCTCAGGGTGTCGTCTGTACAAGTACATTTGCATGGTTCCTCTGTGATAAAACTCATGCATTCAGATGACAATTAAATCACTGGGGATGAGCGAGTTTTGTCATACACTTTTGTCATCAGGGACAAGACTGTTTGACAACGCAAGCCAAATAAATCTGTCAGTGGGGGTACGCACACTTCATATGTCACCTGCATCACCTCAGTTGCGCTTTCTCTCTCTCTCTCAAGCGCACGAATGAAATGAAATTTGAGGCACTGTGGTTAAAATGGTTTTCTTATGTTTTATCTATTAAATGATGGACATTTTGGAATATTCAGTCAGTGTTTTTTTTTTTTTTTTAAATGGCTGTGTTTATAATTTAAAAATGATACCTTTTAAATAAGGTAGACATTGACCCCACCACATTTCTGGGACTAGCTGACCTGTATAAATGAGTAGTTGTGCAAGCCCTATGTATAAATGTATTTTTTTTTTTATTTAATTACATACCTGTTGCAGCCATAATAATGGCCCATTACAAAAGTTTACGTGATCTGGCTCTCATTTTTCTTGTCCTTCTACTTAAGAGTTCCCGCTCACTGTGGTGGAGTAACGACATCATTTTATTATTGTGAATTATTTCAAACATTTCTGTTACACAATCCTCCATCATTTACAACTGTACATTACCGCCAGAACTGTTACTGCACAATTATATGACACTTAGCAGTGGTCAAAAAAGGATTTCCAGAATTACTTTTGTAAACCCAGAGATGTGGATTCGGATGGTTTACCACACAACCTTGGTTTTTGTCAAAGAACAGTAGGTAATTCAGCCGTTGTAATTTTCGGTATGTAATTTTTTCGTGGAAGGTGGGAGAAAAACACAGACATTTCAGATTCAGATGGCAATAAAATCACTGACTACCCCCTGTAAATGCTGGAATTACCTCACGTCCCCATGCAAAATAATTGCAGACTGAATAGGAGAGTTAAAAGTCTGTTCATAGTGGACAGCAAATGATGCCTCTAAAACTGTTCAATAGCAACATTTAAAGATTTCCAGAACATCAGCAGAAGTGTATGAGTATGGCATGCTGGCATGTTTTTTGTTTATTGATTATACAGTTCTTTCAGTTTTTTTGCACCCATTGTTTTTTTTTTTTTTTACATTTTGATCCTGTTAAACACTTTAAAATAATATGACAAAGAATTAGACGGTTATGCATTTTGTTGTCTATCATTATACCCAAGGGAACTTTGAACTCTCTTTTAAATATTAAATATTTCAGCACCAAGAATAATGATATGACAATTATATGAGCTCTGCAATGAGCATCCAGGATTGTGCTTTTTTTTTTTCCAGAGAAATTTGCACTGAATCAAACCTTGTTTGTGGTATTATTTGGAGTGTGCAGGACTCTCATTGCGGTTGATTTATGGTAGGGCAGTTAGCTCACTGACCTTTTGCCACTATGCACAAGTGACTGATTAGCACTGCAAGCCCAACACAGTGGCAAAGCTATACACTTTCAAGACTCTGCCATAAATAATTAGCACTAGCTGTATTTGATTTTAATTCCCAAGCTGATGGGTTTTTGAAGGTGGATAGGCACTAGCAAACACAAAATTATTGAATGAATGTCTCAACTTAGAACAACATTAAGGATTTGATGTTTGTCTTGCATCTCGTTGTCATTTTTTTGGATTGTTGAATGAAAAATATTTCTTCCTGTTCCAGTTTAATGTACAGAGTCAACTAAAAGAAAGCTATTGAACTATAAACACTGTGGCTCTGACATGTCAACTTCTGGCTTAACCAAAGCTGTGATTTTACGTTTGTCAGAACAATGAAGACTGGGGAGTGTTTGGGAAACCTGTTGGAAATTAGTCATTATTTTTAACCTGCTCTCATTCCTAAGTCATCAAAACTGTTGCTTATGCAAGAGCCCAGTATCATCACTATATAGACACAAAATGTGCCCCTCAGCATTGTTTAGCAATGCTTACAGTGAGCCAGAGGCAGTCTCTTCGGTATGGGGATGTATTGTAGCATGCAGTGTTTAACTGCAATATGTTTTATTGTAAATGTATTAATGTATTAGTTTATTCATACATCAAATCAAATCAAATCATTTTATTGTCACACAGCCATATACACAAGTGCAATGGTGTGTGAAATTCTTGGGTGCACTTCCGATCAACATAGCAGTCGTGACAGTGATGAGACAGTACCAATTTACAATAACATCAAATTAACACAGCACAATTTAAACATCTGATATACACATAATTACACTCAACAATATACAAATAATAACATACACTGTACAGTATAAAATACGCACTATATACATACACATTATTCAATAAAAATAAAAAATATATAAAAAAAAGTATGTTATACTATCATATCGATATTTTAGAGCCCCTAAACCTAACCACTTTTAAACAATATACAGTAACATGTAAAAGGCAGATAATTTTAAAGTCACAGTAATTTGAGCTACATTACACTATCATATAGATATTTTTGAGCATATAAACCCACCCCTACCCTTAAACCTTAACACTTCTCAACAATATAAAAGATGTACAGTGGGTATCCAACCAGAATGACCCTTACTATTGGAGGATTAATGTGGCGGTAAAGCTTTAAATTCTCACATATGAGACTCGTTTACAAAATCACTGCCAGGAGGTGCAAAGGGACACTTTTGGCACCATAATTTTTTTGGCACCATCATGTGAAGAAAGTTCTTATGATTGGCATTGTTAATATTATTATTTTGTGGCATGGGGGGCGTGGTCGTGTCAAGGAAAGAAAACAAAACAATATGTAGCAATATAATGCTTTATTAACATTTTCCAAACAAAGCCTTAAACAATATAAAGACAATGCACTACAATATCACCAGTTCAAGTAACATTAAACATCTCGCAAAGTCTAAGTGGGAGTTTGACTAATTGAAAGAACTAATCCCCACATAGGTTGCATATTCAATGCAATGGACATTAAATCCCTTAAATTCTCATCCTACACAATATAAGTTTGCCGGTAGACTACGGCTATCTTCTTTGTTACGATCATGAAGCTGCGTTCATGATTCGCATCAAAGGCTTACCATGAAAAGCGCTTGCAAACAAAAACGTCTCATTCTGCGTTTTGGTGATTAGATTTGGTGTGCTTCTGTGGTTATTAAAATGTGCATTACATAGGCTGAAAAACACTTGATTTCTGTCACAAGTCCCATTTGGGCTTGTTTTGTACATCTAATAGTGTTAAGAAGTCCTTTCTCCATCATTTTATCACTGACAGGGAAGTACTGTCAGAGATTATTTTATTTACTGAGATTTATTTACTGAGACTAAGAGCGTGTGTTAAGAGCGTGTTCCGCCGATAGAATGTCTATGGGACCACTGCGTTATGATACTTTATGCTAAGCTTGTAGGGTCATCTTGGTAGAAGGGCTGTGGCGCTGTGTCTGTTTGTGAAGTGTGCATCACTGTAATGACTCAGGCAGACACATTACAAAGTTTCCGCCCTTCACACCAGTGTTTATGCTGTATTAACGGTAAATGCATTAATCGCGATTAAGACAAATTAAACCGTTATACTTTTCAATGCGTTAACACGTTAATTCTGACAGCTCTAATATACACACATTATATATATATATATATATATATATATATATACACACAAACACACAGTATATATTGTATATTAGTATGCCTGTAATACAATGTGGGGATGAACTACAGCCATTGTATTTTGAGTATGTCCTTTTAGGCTTGTGCTCAAAACAAGGGGGTGCTCGGAAACAGGTTACAGGTCTGGGCTCCAAATGGTGAATTTTCTTTTTTTGAAGCCATTCTGTAATGGATTTACTTTGATGTTTAGGGTCATTGTCCTGCTGCATCACCCAACTTCTACAGAGCTTCAGCTGGTGCACAGCCACCCTGACAATATCCTGTAGGATATCTTGATAAACTTGGTGTGGCAGCGGGGACATGGTCAAGCGTCCGTCCAGAGAGAGAAAGCGGTAAGGGCGCTTGCACCTTAGCTATATTATGTTTAACACCTGTTTCTAATTCCAGTGAGCATGGGGAGAGCGTCATATAAGCAGCCATGCCACCAGCAGAGAGAGAGAGAGAGAGTCTGGCACAAGGAAGGCCACGGTGCTCCTGAAGCTGTTACATTTAATCTGTTATGTTTGTGAAGCTGATAAGTTACTACGCTAATGAGTTTAAGTCTATGTGCCTGTGAAGCTGACGAGTTTGTGAAGTTGTAAAGCATTGAAGTGGCCAATTAAAAATCCTACCTGAGCCTGGAAAACCTGCTTCCCTGTGTTCTCCTTCCCTTCTGTTTGTGAGTGTGTTACACTGGTGCCGAAACCCGGGATTTTGAAGTATGCCCCATGGAGTTCTCCCAGTTGGCAGAGATCCTCAAATCCCTCGCTGGCTTACACCAGTCCCACCAACAATCCCTGCTTGAGCTCCAGCAAGATCAAGATCGCCGGTTCTTTGAGATCCTTTGGGCTCAAGCAGAGGACAGGCATGCGATCCGGAGCCTTCTCAGCCAGGAGTGAACCCCGGCCGCCTCCCCGGACAACCACAGCACCATGCCCCCACCCACACTTCTGAATATGGGGGCCGAGAACAACCCGGAAGCTTTCCTCGACATATTTGAGCGGACCGCTGAGATATGGAGCTGGCCGCGTGATCAGTGGGCAGCCAGACTCCTCCCGTTGCTGTCCGGGGAGGCGAGGAGTCCCGCCACTGAAGCCAGTTCCCTACGCGCGGGTTGTTGCATTGCCCCGCCGCTCTCCCCCTCAGGTTGAAGTGTCTGCCGATGCAGGTGCGGGCGTGGCGCCTGAGCCGGTCTGCTGGAGTTGCGGGGATCCGGGACACTTCCAGGATCAATGCCTTGTGATGGAGCTGGGAATGGTGGTCCAGATCCCCGACAATCCGCAGGCTGCCCCCGATCGGGCCGGAGCGTACCGGATACCGGTAAGAGTCAAGGGGGGTACTCACCAAGCATTGGTGGACACGGGTTGTAATCAAACCACTATCTACCAACGCTTGGTTCAACACGAGGCTTTGGGCACAGCTAAAACGGTGAGGGTGAAGTGTGTGCATGGGGATATTCACAACTACCCTGTGGTGACCCTCGTGATTAAATTTTAGGGAACAAAACATAGAGTGGAGGCTGCGGTTAGTTCCCGCCTCACCCATCCGCTGATTTTGGGGACTAATTGGCTTGAATTTAGAAATGTATTAAAGGGGATATGCACGGATGGGTCCTGCACTAAAGCGATGAAATGTGAAATGTGTGATACTCTGGCACGGGAGGTGGAGCCAGGGCTGTCTTTGTCTGCTCCACATCAGGATGACATGAGGGGGGAGAGGCTGCAGCCCCTCCTGTCCTCAGGGATTTCCCTCAAGTACGCCTTTGACCAAGTGTGAGTGATCGATGGTCAACAACTCCAGCCGGGTGTCGCCCTTTCATATCCTTATTTCGCAATTATAAATGAGCGGTTGTGTAGAGTGACGCAGATACAACCCAGCTCTTAATGCCGCAGAGCCGTCGGGAAATGGTGTTCCAGGTGGCTCATTATAATCCCATGGCGGGTCATCTAGGGGAAAGAAAAACACTGTACCACCTAATAGCCCATTTTTATTGGCCGGGAATTGGCGGCGATGTCCGCAGGTGGTGTGCGGCATGTCGCGAATGCCAGCTGGTGAATCCACGGGCACCCCAAAAGCGCCATTGCGCCCTCTTCTGCTGATCGAGGTCCCCTTCGAGATAATTGGAATGGACCTCATCGGGCCATTAGAGTGGTCAGCACACAGACTTTGCTTTGTATTGGTCCTAGTGGACTATGCAATGCGATATCCGGAAGCAGTGCCTCTGCGCAACATCTCAGCATGCAGTGTTACGGAGGCACTCTTCAAAATAATCTCCCGGGTGGGGATTCCGAAAGAAATCCTTACCGATCAGGGCACAACTTTTATGTCACAGACACTACGCGAGCTGTACAAATTATTGGGCATTAAATCAATCCGCACCAGTGTTTACCATCTGCAAACAAATGGCCTGGTGGAGCGATGTAAAAAAACCCTTAAAAATATGATTCGTATATTCCTGCACGAGGATGCTAGAAATTGGGACAAATGGCTCGATCCCCTGTTATTTGCAGTACGAGAAGTTCTGCAAGCCTCCACTGGGTTTTCCCCATTCGAGCTGCTGTATGGGCGGCGCCCACGCGGTGTGCTTGATGTATTGTGAGAGGCCTGGGAGGAGGGACCTTCAAACAGTAAAAATGAAATTCAATACATTCTTGATCTTAGAGCAAATCTCCACACTTTGGGGCAACTAACACAGGAAAATTTGCTCCAAGCTCAAGAACTGTATGACAGGGGAACTCAGCTGTGGGAATTTGCACCGGGAGATAAGGTACTCGTATTACTTCCCACATCGAGCTCCAAATTACTCGCCAAGTGGCAAGGACCCTTTGAGGTCACATGACGAGTGGGGGATCTCGATTATGAGGTAAAGCGAACCGATAGAGGGGGCGCACATCAAATATATCACCTCAACCTCCTGAAATTGTGGAGGGAGGTGGTCCCTGTGACGTTGGCTACGGTAGTCCCGGAGAGGGCGAAGCTCGGGCCGGAGGTGAATACAAAACACAATTATTTCACCCTGGTCACTTGCAGAGACCACCTCTCACCGTATCAACTCTCAGAGGTTGCCAAGTTGCAAAAGGAGTTTGCAGACATGTTTTCCCATCTACCGGATCGTACGAACCTCATCCAGCACCACATAGAGACCGAGCCGGAGGTGGTGGTACGTAGCCATCCCTACCGATTGCCCAAGCACAAACAGAAAATTTTCTGGGAAGAATTGGATGCAATGCTCGATATGGGCGAAATAGAGGAATCCCACAGCGACTGGTCAAGCCCAGTTGTTCTAGTTCCTAAGAGTGATGGGTCTGTATGGTTCTGTGTGGATTATAGAAAAGTCAACGTGGTGTCTAAATTTGACGCATAACCAAGTTGCTCGATCGGTTGGGCACTGCTCGATTTTATTCGACATTGGATTTGACAAAGGGTTATTGGTAGATCCCCTTGACATCAATTTCCCATGAAAAAACAGCCCTTTCCACACCATTTAGATTACACCAATTTGTGACGCTTCCGTTCGGTTTGTTTGGAGCCCGGCTACGTTTCAGCATCTCATGGACCGAATCCTCAGACTTCATTCGGCTTACGCCGCTGCCTACTTAGATGACATCATTTACAGCAATGATTGGCAGCGGCACATGCAGCACCTAAGGGCGATTCTGAGATCGCTGAGATGAGCGGGACTCACAGCAAACCCCAAGATGTGCGCGATTGGGTGGGTGGAGGTATGGTATCTGGGGTTCCACTTGGGCCATGGGCAGGTGTGTCCCCAATTGACAAGACTGCGGCAATTGCGACCTGCCCAAGGCCCAAGACCAAAAAGGGGGTAAGACAGTTCCTGGGGCTGGCTGGCTATTATAGGAGATTCATGCCTAATTATTTGGCTGTCACCAGCCCACTGACTGATCTCACTAAAAAGGGAGCTCCAGACCTGGTCCAGTGGACGGAGCAGTGTCAACAGGCATTCATGCCCGATGCTGTACATTAGCTGCAAGCTCTCACTGAGGGAGACTAAGAAGGAGACTGCTCGGATCACGCCCCACTCCAATGGCTCCACCGCATGAAGGATACCAATGCGCGGATCACCCGTTGGTATCTGGCTCTTCAGCCATTTCAAGTTCAAGGTAAGTACAAGGTGGTCCACAGACAGGGAGCGCAGATGGCTGTCGCCGACTTCCTTTCCAGAAATGGGGGGGAGTGGTAGACAGGCCGGATGTCTCCCCGGCCTGAGTCGGGCAGTGGGGATATGTGGCAGCAGGGGCGTGGTCAAGCATCCGTCCGGAGAGAGAGAAAGTGGTAAGGGCGCTTGCACCTCAGCTAGATTATGTTTAACACCTGTTTCTAATTCCAGTGAGCATGAGGAGAGCGGCATATAAGCAGCCACGCCACCAGCAGAGAGAGAGTCTGGCACAAGGAAGGCCACGGTGCTCCTGAAGCTGCTATGTTTAATCTGTTATGTTTGTGAAGCTGATGTGTTTAAGTTACTATGTGCCTGTGAAGCTAATGTGTTTAAGTCTATGTGCCTGTGAAGCTGACGAGTTTGTGAAGTTATAAAGCATAGAAGTGGCCGATTAAAAGTCCTACCTGAGCCTAGAAAATCTGCTTCCCTGTGTTCTCCTTCCCTTCTGTTTGTGAGCATGTTACAATTGGGAATTAATTTTTCCCTCGATGATGGCAAGCGGTCCAGACCCTGAAGCAGCAAAGCAGTCCCAAATCATGATGCTCCCTCCACCATACTTCAATGTTGGGATGATGTTTTCTTGTTGGTATGCAGTGCCCTTTTTCCCAAACAATTCAACCTTAGTTTCATCAGTCCACAAAACATTTTCCCAGTAGCATTGTGGAGTGTCAAGGTGGTCTTTGGTAAACTTAAGGTGCACAGCAAAGTTTTTGTTGAAAAGCAGTGGCTTCATTTGTGGTATCATGCCATGGCTAAATAGCAAATAATAATGCTATTTAGTGGTTTGGGAGAAGAAAAAATAAATCAAAGGAGCTTTTTACCCCGTGGAGCCTTTTACCCTGTTGTACCCTATTATCACACAATACGTAAACAAAATTAAACTAACATCTGTAAAATAGCAGGGAAATGTGCACTTACTCTTCATTGAAAAGCATTTAAAACTGAACGATAGCTGCCTGTGTCCAGGATCTTCTGGAGAGCTTCCTCAAGTGAGTAGCATGACCATCTTCCAAAAGTGATGGAAAATCAATGAATCTGATGAAGCTTGATGCAATATTCATACCATTGATGGGGGCATTTACCATATATGTAAGGCTCATCCCAGGTCATTACAGTTTGAATAGCGAGCATGTCAACATGTTTGGATAGTATAGTATTTTCTTTTATAATGATCAAGTCGATTGTTTTTGATGCTGTTCCCTAAATACAAACTGTTATGCAAAAGGGTCCATAGCTAAATCTTCTTAACGTTAAACTTGCCACGCCATCATCTGTCTCCCCATCGGAATGTGCCAGCCTTTATTACCACCTATCATCAGGGGCTTAACAAGATGTTACAGTTGCAGCTTGCCTGTACAGATGATGTCCTGGGGTTAGAACAGCTAATCCAACTTTCGATTCGCATGGATAGTCAGCTTCGATCTTGCATGAAGGAAAAAAAATTCAGTTTGTCCTCCAATCCCCGAGGAGAATTATTATCGTCACGGCAAACCAGTCCTCTGTCACTTTTTTCAAAAGAGGAGCCAATGCAGCTCAGATCCACCCACCTGTTGACGGTGGAAAGGAGGAGACAAGAGAAGCAACTGTTTTTGTACTGTGGAGCGGCTGATCATCTTCTGTCATCCTGCCCAGTTCACCCACCCAGAGTGACAGTGAGCTCCATTCAATGTACCACTGTCTTAAATAGACTGTTTCTCCTCTCTATCACACTTTCAAGCTCTATTCATACAGTTTTGACATCTGCTTTGATAGACTCTGGTTCAGCGGGGAACTTCACTGCCCGATCACTCCTCTCCGATCTCCACATCCTGATGAAACTGTGCCATTCTCCACTCCCTGTCCAGTCCATAGTGGGGAAACCCATTGGATAAGGTTTCATCACACATCAAACTGAGCCTCTCATCCTCTAAACTGGTGCCATCCACACTGAAACCATATACTTGCTCATCCTTAACTCTACCGCAGACATTGTTCTGGGGCTACCTTGGCTGGTTCATCACAACCCACTCATTTCTTGGTGCACTGGAGATGTGTGTGCTTGGGGGGAACATTGTTTTAATGACTGTTTATCTCTTTTTTGCCATACCACCTCCATCGAGAGTCCCTCCATTGCCCAGACAGTTGGCATCCTATTGGAGTATAATGGCATTATCGATGTCTTCAGCCCTCAAAATGCATCCCAGTTACCACCACATCGGCCTTGGGATTGCACCATCGATCTTCTGCTGGGTGCTCCTCTTCCTTGCGGAAGAGTTTACCCACTATTTATTCCAGACAGGCCATGGAGGAATATGTAGACAAAGGGATATATTCACCCCTCCACATTACCTGCAGTGTCAAGCTTCTTTGTGGCAAAGATGAATGGAGAACTTCTGCCATGTATTGATTATCGAACACTCAATGACAGTATTGTCAAATTCAAATACCCACTACCATTAGCAATAGCAGCTCTTGAACTCCTGAAGGGTGCCCACATTTATTCCAAACTGGACCTGTGGAGTGATTATAATCTCATTTGCATCCACAAGAGGGACGAATGGAAGACCATTCACCTCTAGTGGTCACTAAGAGTACCAAGTCATGCTATATGGCCTGGTCAGTGCCCCCTTAGTGTTCCAGTCTTACATTAACGAAGTTCTATGTAATTTCCTCCACTGTTTCATCATCGTCTACATAGACTAAATCCTCATATATTCCTCCTCTCTCCGAGAACACATTCACCATGTAAGACAAGATCTACAATGCCTTCAAGACCACATCTGTACCTCACTACATAATGAAAAAAAATGTCAGTTCCATCAAACATCCGTCCACTTCCAGGTGGTACAGATAATTACATCTAAGGTACAAGCTATTACCACCTGGTCACAACCTACCACCACTAAAGAGCTGCAACAATTCCTCAGATTTTCTAATTTCTACTGCCTTTATATCCCAAACTTCAGTATTGTCTCCACTCCTTTCATAAACCTTCTCAAGAATAAGCCCAAAATCCTTCCCTGGTCTCCCAATGCAACAAATTCTCAAGCAATCCCACCCTGAGCTACACTTTATAGTGGAAGTGGACACCTCTGTCACCGGCGTTGGAGCAGTGTTATGCCAACGGCAAGGAACACCTTCAAAACTCCATCCTTGTGCTTTCTTTTTAAAGAACCTATACCAGACAGAGCAAGACTATGATATCGGTAACAGAGAGTTGCTTGCCATAAAGTTGTTGCTTGATGTGTTGCAACATTGGTTAGAACGGGGCTTGTTTTCCTTTCCAAGTCATTATTGATCACAGGAATTTGGAATATCTGCATTCTGCCAAGAGACATAATCCACACCAAGACAGGTGGGCTCTCTTCTACACCAGATTTCAGTTTACTGTCATCTATCTGCCATGATCTAAGAACATTAAGGCCGATGCTCTCTCCTGTCTTCACTCACTTGATTTCCCATCCTCTACTCCTGAACCTATCCTCCCTCTGTCAATACTTGTCAGTCCCATACAATGGAATATGGATCAGGAGACTGCTCAAGCCACAGAGACAGATCCTATTCCTTCAACCTGTCCTCCAGGGCACATTTATGTACCAGCTTCCCTTCACCATCAGCTGCTCAACTGGCTGCACTCCACTCCTGGCTCCGGGCATCTAGGGGTATCACAGACACTGACATTAGCTCAGAACAGGTACTGGTGGCCTCAGCTGCATTGTGACGTCTCTGACTTTATGCATGTTTGCCCAGAGTGTGCCATCTCCAAAGAACCAGTCACCTTCCTCCTGATAAGCTGCAGCCATGTCCAGTTCCCAAAGGCCTTGGTCTCATCTGGGGGTGGACTTTATCACCGTTCTACCTCCTCCTAGTGGTCACACCTGTGTGCTTCTGGCAGTTGATCAGTTTTCAAAGGCTTGCCACAGCACTTTAAACAGCTGAGACACTCTTCCATCATGTCTTCAGGAATTACGGCCATCCGGAGGACATTGTGTCAGATCGGGGACGCCAATTCATCTCACGGGTGTGGAAGGCCTTCTTTAAACTCTTGGGAATGACGGTCAGCCTTTCTTCAGAATATCACCCACAAACCAACGGCCAAACTGAGAGGCACCTCCTACCATCCTGGACAAAAGGTGTGGCTCTCCACCAGAGACAATGCCATGCCCTCATTGGTCTCCCCTTTCCTCACTATTATCCTTTCCAATTCCCTGGATTGATTAATTCAGCACACCTGTTCTCAATCAAGCCATCAGCCAGAGCACTACATATACTCCCCAATTCCCTTCACTCACTGTCTAGTCTCGTTTGAGAAAACAAGGACTCTACTTTCATCTTCTATCGATTAGCTGCCTTTTCTGTGTATTGTTTTGACTACATTCTGTTGGCATTGCCTTTTTGTTTGCTTTCCTTTTTTGTTAATATATTCCCAACTATTGGGTTCAATATTTTGTTCAATACAAAAAATATTAAAGCTAAAGTAACTCCTAACGTGGAAATTTAGGAACAACTCTTAAAAATGAGTGGTGTGTATTTTCATCTAAAAATAATTAATGAAGCAAATTAACACTCAAAAAAATACCTAAACCCACGACAGCTTAGAAGTCATCCTGAGGATGCCAACACCAACAGATTGTTTTATCTGTCTAATTCTCATTCAAATATTCAAGTCAAGTAGCCTATTCATTTGACGGAAGTGGTCCTGACTGAAATCAAGTGTAGGGTCAGTTCAGGCAGGTTATGTGAGTCAATCTCTCAATCAGCTGACGCTCAGATGATCATGAAGTCTACCAATACAATTTAGACACTTACCAGAATGGTCCTATTTAAGTCCTCCATTTATTCATTACCTTAACTGCCTTTCCATGACATGGTTGCAAGCTGCACTTAACACCCTCCTCCATCCCCAGCTCCACTTCTTGTATGGCGACTTTACTTTTTAGTTTTCTATACATCTGTCTTGTGTTCTGTGCTCTAAGACTGTAAATTGTTTGCCAGTTGTAATTCCTATCTTCAGTGTGTTATTGCGCGTTGTTCTTTATTGATCAACTTGATATACAGTATTTGAAGTTCTTTATGTGTCCATTTAATCTATTTTGCCATTAAGTATTGTACCACGTTGCATTGTCAGAATGTTTAAAAAATTGTAAAATGTTGTAATAATTCTGCTGGATCTGTTCTGTTACCACTGGGGGGTTTTATTCTCTGTCTATGCAAGGCTGCTTGGATGGGCGGATAGTTTTCCCAGAACAGAACCATATCCCAACACCAACAGATTACTTTAATTGTCTATAAGTGTATAAAGTAATCATTCAAGTATTCAAGTCAAGTCGCCTATTCATTTGATGGAAGTGGTCCTGACTGTTAGCAATATAACTTAGCAATATTTCTGAAGTGGATGAATGCTGTTTACAAACATTGAAAGTGTGATTTTCAAAGGATAGATCGCTATCAAACATAACACCAAATCACTTCTATCAAATCACCTTTATTGTCACACAACCTTATTGTATAGGTGCAACAGTGGGTCAAAGTTCATTACTGTAGAAGACAATGTAACAGTTCCACGAAAAACAAATAATATTGTAGCATCTTATTTTTAGAGGTTTTTGGTCTAATAATTAATACCTCTGTTTTGTCGGAATTGAGTAGAAGGAATTTTCTAGCTGTCCACTTTTTGATATAATTGATACAACATGGAGAATTCACCAGATCTTGAGTAAATATAAAAATGAGTATCGTCAGCATAACATTGAAAAATAATTCCATGGTTCCTGATAACGTCTCCCAGGGGAAGCATATACAAGGAGAAAAGAAGAGGACCTAATACTAAAACCACTACTCTAAACAACTACATTACTTCTAAAGGGTGCTGTTGAGAAGATAAATATGAAGATAAACTTCAGTGGTCAATTGTAAGAAAAGAATTTGTAAGAAAAAAAAAAAAGCTTCTGGTTCCCATATTACCCACGTGCATAGATATTCTCAGTACTTGATGCGCACACACACCAGGAACAAAAAACATTCAGGTCTCTAGAATCAAGTCATTATTTCTTCTGTGGATGGGTATTGAGCATTAAACATTTACCGGTGGGAAAGAACAACTGAAAAAACGACCACAATATTGCCACCAAAAAGGCTTGACACCAACACATTGTAGCACACATTTAATAATACAGCTCAATGTTTCTTCTTTAAGATGTAGGTAAACTATATACACAACTGTAATATCTATAATGTCTTACAGTGATCATTGTGTAGTTTGATTAAATATGATTGTAAAATGTGTATAGAAATTAAATAATTAAATAACAATTGTATTTAGAACCCCTGTGAGCTAGCTGAAGGCGACTGTGGCAAGGAACACAAAAATCCATAAGATGTTGGTTAATGGAGAAAAATAACCTTGGGAGAAACCAGGCTCACTGTGGGGGCCAGTTCCCCTCTGGCTAAACAACATGAATATAATGCCAATATTAGTTATTTGTGGGCAGTGCAAGTCATGGTTTTAAATTTGTAAATTAAGTAAGAGTTAAGGTCCAGTGTTTTAAAAATAAAAATAAAAATTTTTTTATGAACTGTAAGATTAATGACTAATGTCTTTGAAGTCCATCCTGGATTAACTGCAGAAGTTCACATAGATGCATTGTCCTTTTTCAGACGACTGATGAAGGCTTTTGTTGGCAATTAAATGATGGTCTATGTATTCCATTTCAAGAGTGTAGTCCATAAATAGACAAAGGTGATGCAGGCAGTTCAACCTGCAGGGCATTTCGGTAAGGTTCGGTGGGGTCCATCCTAAATCCAGTTTCAGGCAGTGGCATATAAAGTATCTGATGTTTTACAGTTGGAGTTGGCATCAGTTCATCCTCTGAAGTCAAAAAACTGAAGTGATGTCTGGCTAGCACTGGCTGTAGCTTGTCATCATCTCTCAGCGACATGTAGCAGTGGAGTCCGACACCAAGCAGGAACGAATCTGGATCTGGCAGGCTCTGGTAACCTCGGGATATGAATCCCGAGGTTCAAATCAAATAGAATAATTTTAGAGTAGATGCCATTCAATCTTATGCAGAGTTATAGATCATGATGGATGTTTCTGGTTCTAGCAGACCTAACTAAAGCAGCCTAATTGTGAGTTGATGGATAAATTAGGTGTATGCCTGGCTAAATAGATAAGTCTTTAGTCTAGACTTAAACTGAGTGAGTGTGTCTGCATCCCGAACACTGTTAGTTAATACGCCAAATATGACAAGGATCTACCTCCTTTTGTGGATTTTGATATTCTTGGAATTATTAACGAGGCAGAATTTTTGAGTCACGTGACACCATGCGAGGTTCGGACATGTGAACGGTGAGCTCTGCGCACTTTGTTAGTTTTAACACTATCATTGTCATAAACTGGTGAGATTCGATACACCCTGTTCCATAACTGTACTAGGAAGACAATGTCAAAGAATTCAAAATCCTCAGGCTCTGGAGACATTAAAAGACACTTACGTGCTCAAGCTGACACCCCTGACAAGGCCGCGTACCATGGAGTCAATTTTGATGGAGAAGTGAAGGAAATTTGGCACGAATTGTTGAACATGTCAGCAATGCTGACAACAGTCGTTGCTGATTTGGAGGATCTTGCTGTAATACACTGATCGACCACTGCCATGGAGACAAAATTCACTGAGGTGGTTACAAGAGTGGGGGACGTTAAGAAACTAGGGTTGCTCCGATACCAAAATGATGGCTTCGGTACGATACCAGCCCTGGTACCTCGGTATCGATACTATAATCAACAAATAAAAAGATTTTTTATGAAATTACACAGAAAACAACTTGAATAAAAGACCTGCATAAAGTATCAGTTACAAATTATACGTTTATAATTTATAAAATTATATAGTTTATAAAAGTTTTTCTGGATTCCATGTTAAATGTTTTAATTAAATGTTATGATCAAATTGTGTTCAAATTGACATATATAGCTTTAATCAAATAAAAAAATAATATCATTATTATTATTTTTTTATTATTTTTATTTGTAAAAAAAAAAAAAAAAAAAAAATGCAATTTTATTTTTGGTAAAATAAAATGCTGCTCAGTAGAGCTGCACAGTATTAATGAAAACATTAATTAAAAAAAGTCTGATTACCTGTGGCACAAGTCTGCTATGGCTGAATCACAACATGCTGATAAAACACTTGCATTTGTGACATTGCTTACTAATAATAATAATAAAACAGCCATTTAATATTATATAATTGTTATTATGAGTATTATTGCTATTTTTTGAATATAACATTTTTATACAGTAGTTATATTTTTCTGTCTTCAATTTCATGCATCCAGTTGAATAGAGCTTTCATTTAAGCGGGATTTATATTTTGACAGACCTTTGAGTTCTTCCTGTTTGTGACGGGTTAGTTATATCAAGCTTCCCATTAATGCTGGGATAATCCCGTTGCGACTCTCTAGCTGAAGTCTCTGAGCTGCACCAGAGGAGTTCATTTACGTGTTAACAGCCTATATACTCTAAACGCACTGCATAAAAAATTAAGCACCAGTAGTGTGTGTTGCGTTTGTGTAAGTGTGTGAGCATGCATGCACGTGTGTGTGTGAAGCAGATGACGGACAGAGCGGCACCTCTTGTACAATCTGTAGCGTGCAGTGCATGTGACTGTATAATATTTAATTGAATTACATTCTTCTGCTGTTTAAAGATCACACTTGGCCATATCCAGAGGTTTTTTATTTTATTTTCAAATCGTCATTGATTTAATCTCAAAACTGTCACATCTCATATCATTTGGCTAATGACAGCATACTGTAATGTAGTACCAAAATTAGCAACAAGATGATATCGTACCATTTTAATTTTTCTGGTATCCCGATACTTCGTTAGTACCATGCAACCCTACAAGAAACGGATCAATTATCTGGAGTCATCGGAGAGGGAATTAGCTGCTAACTCGCTAGCGACCAAAGTGGATTTGGAGCGCATCTGGGAGAAGCTGGAGAATATGGAGAATTGTAGTCGGCGGAATAACGTCTGTATTGTTGGAATTCCTGAGGGAGCAGAGGGTCAGAATATGGTGGAATTCCTGGACGGGCTCTTTCTGAATCTGCTCGACATAACAGACCATAAGCTGGAAATCGAGTGAGCTCACAGGGTTTTGGCTTGGCGAACCGCTGAGGGAGACAGGCCCCAATCAATTCTGGCCAAATTTCTGAGATCATCCAATAAAGATCTTGTGTTACGTGAGGTGAGGAGTAAAGGAAGGCTTTCTTGGAAAAACCACAGCATTTTCTTGTTCCCAGACTTTGCAAATTCGTCTAGAGAGTAATCGATTCAAGGAATGCAAGAAACTCTTACATCAATGGAAGGTCGCTTTTGCACTGATGTTCCTGGCCAAATTGAGAATAGATGCTAAGGATGGCCGTAAAACATTCACATGCCCACAGCAAGCATTGTCCTTCATAAAGTCAATGGAGTGAGTACCTTATTTTGTGGTTCTCACGTTGGGCCTGACTCACTGAATATTCACTTGACTGTTCGAGGAACTGAGCGCCTTTTTTGTTTCTTTTTATACTGGTTCCGCCTAGCGGCTGGAGTTTGTTTTGTGGAATAACACTCCTTCAGGACAGTGCTGTGAAAGAATCTGCACGTTCTTTGTGCTTATGCCTCCTATTGGCTGGAGTTTGTTTTGTGGTGTATTTCTTGCAAGACATTGGAGTGATTAGGTTATTTGTTGCACTCATGTAGCAGTCTGGCCGGCTCACTGAACATTCGTTTGACTGGATGAATCTACACGTTCTTTGTGTTTATTCCACCTATTGGCTGGAGTTTGTTTTATAGATTATCTTTTGTTGTGTAATTCTGTCTCACAAAATTTTTATAGAAACACCGGACTTGAGCATTCCGACGGCAAAAGTGTCGCGGGGCTCTCGTAGGCATGCATAGACTGTTTGAGTTTAGAGGGATGCATGGGGTTAATGCACATGTTTTTCTTTTTTCTGTTTGTTTGTTCTGGAGGAAGTTTGGGGTTTGATTGTTGCTCTAATGTTGGAATGTGGTCTTTTTGACAATCTATTTTTTCCTCATATGTCAAAATGTCAAATGTTAATATCACTGGATTGTCTCTCTCCACGTGGAATGTGAATGGGTTGGGGCACCCCATAAAAAGAAGGAAGGTTATTTCTCTTCTTAAGCATAAGAAACATGATATAGTGTTTCTTCAAGAAATGCATCTTTCCCAGCAGGAAGCTGAAAAATTTGGGAAGATATGGGGTGGACATGTTTTCTTTAGTGCTGGCTCAAATAAGAGCAGGGGAGTCATTACACTGATAAGTAAGCATCTACAATTCAAATGTCTCAAACAGATTAAAGATCAATTAGAAAGAGTCATTATAGTTTTAGCAGAAATTCAGGGGCAAAGACTTATTTTTTTCCCTTTTTCACCCAATTTGGAATGTCCAATTCCCAGTGCGCTTTTTAAGTCCTCGTGGTCATGTAGTGATTTGCCTCAATCTGGGTGGTGGAGGATGAATCCCAGTTGCCTCCACATCTGATACCATCAACCTGTGCATCTTATCACGTGGCTTGTTGAGCGTATTGCCACGAAGACATAGCGCGTGTAGAGGCTTCACGCCATCCACCGCGTCATCCGTGCTGAACTCACCACGTGCCCCACCGAGAACGAACCACATTTTAGCGACCACGAGGAGGTTACCCCATGTGACTCTAACCTCCCTAGCAACCGGGCCAATTTGGTTGCTTAGGAGACCTGGCTGGGGTCACTCAGCACGCCCTGGGATTTGAACTAGTGAGCTAGGGAACTCCAGGGGTGGTAGCCAGCGTCTTTTACCACTGAGCTACCCAGGCCACGATAAGGGCTATTTTAAAGATCTGGAAGGGATGTTGCAAGCCGCTGGTACCACTCATGATATAATATTGGGAGGAGACTTTAATCTTTTGGTGGTCTCAGTCCTTGATCATAGTGAAGCAAAAGTGTGCAAGCCCCCTAGAGCAACATTGACGCTTCGCAGGATGTGTAAAAATCTTGGTCTACAGATATTTGAAGACTTTTGAACCCACCTGGTAAGGACTATTATCCATTTTTTTCATCAGTCCTTAAAATTTACTCTAGAATAGATTTTATTTGTATCTAAGTCCCTCATTTCATCTGTTGTTGATTGCTCAATTGGAAACATTTTAGTCTCAGATCACACCCTGGTGTGTTTAGAGGTGTTGCCACATACAGAGAAAAAGAAATCATATAGTTGGCGCTTTAATGTATCCCTTTTGCAAATCCTGATTTCCAACAAATGTTAAAGGCTGAAATCAATGTTTAAATGGAGACCAACTGGTCCTCAGTATCCTCTGTGGGTATGACTTGGGAGGCACTTAAAGTGGTTCTTAGGGGTCAGATCATACAGTATGCCTCATTCATCAAAAAATCCAAAGCACGAGGGGCCTGGGTAGCTCAGTGGTAAAGACGCTGGCTATCACCCCTGGAGTTCACTAGTTCGAATCCCAGGGCGTGATGAGTGACTCCAGCTGGGTCTCCTAAGCAACCAAATTGGCCCGGTTGCTAGGGAGGGTAGAGTCACACAGGGTAACCTCCTCATGATCAACATAATGTGGTTCGCTCTTGGTGGGGCGCATGGTGAGTTGTGTGTGGATGCCGCAGTGGATGGCGTGAAGCCTCCACGCACGCTATATCTCTGCGGTAACGCGCTCAACAAGCCATGTGATAAGATGCACAGATTGACTGCCTCAGATGCGTGCTATAGGAGGATTGAGTCACTACGCCACCTGGAGGACTTAGAGCACATTGGGAATTGGGCATTCCAAATTGGGAGAAAAAGGAGAGAAAATAATAACAATAATAAAAAAAACATCCAAAGCACGAGAACTCGTGAAGTTGGAAGAGAGTATTAAAAGTGCCAAGACAGAACTGAAGTGCCAAATGTTGTCTGATGGCCTCAGAGAATTGACCTGATTGAAATACATATATAATACTATTTTGTCACGGAAGGTGGAGTTTTGGTTATTTAGGGCAAGACAGTCATATTTTGAGTCGGGGGACAATTCAGGGAAGCTTTTGGCTAGATATATAAAGCAGAGAGAGTCTTTTTCTACCATTCCCTCTAAATTTTTACCTCGGCCATTGATATTAATAATGCTTTTAAAGAATTCTATCTTGAGCTTTACAGTTCCACATCTTCGTCTACTGATGAAGATATTAGAAACTTTGTGGAACCATTAGATCTCCCTAAACTGACTGCTGAGCAAAAAAATTCTCTTGACTCTGAGATAACCTTGGAGGAGTGTAATATTTGACGAGGCAATTAAGGCCCTGCCAGATGGTTTTGCCACAGAATTTTTAGATCTTATGCTACAGAACTGGCTTCACTTTTGTTAGAAGTTTATACAGAATCATTAAAGAATGGAATGTTTCCACCAACCATGACACATGCCTGGATCAGACTGATTCTTTAAAAGGACAAAGATCCAAGTGAATGTAAGAGTTACTGTCCAAATTCCCTGATCCATCTAGACGTTAACATTTTGTCAAATATTTTGGCTAACCGATTAAGTAAAGTTATGACATCTCTTATACATACAGATCAGGTGGGGTTTATCCGGGGCCACAGCCCTTCTGATAACTTTAGGCATTTCATCAATATCATGTGGTTAGTGGTGAATGATCAGACTCTGGTCGCTGCCATTTCACTTGACGCCTAAAATGCGTTTGATATGGTAGAATGGGTTTATCTTTTTAAGATTTTGGAAATATACGGGTTCGGGAATATTTTTATTGGATGGATTAAGTTACTTTATAGACACCCGGTAGCGGAGGTACAAACAAATGGATTAATTTCAGATTATTTTACTCTGGATAGGGGCACCTGGCAGGGTTGCCCTCTTTCCCCATTATTGTTCTGTCTTGCCCTGGAACCATTAGCAGCTGCGATAAGAAAGGAAGATGATTTTTCAGAGGTGGTGGCGGGAGGTATGGCGCATAAGCTTTTGCTTTACGCAGATGATATTTTATTATTCGTCTCCAACCCCACTAGATCTATGCTTTGCCTCCACAGAATTATTAATTCCTTTTCTAATTTCTCAGGATAGAATCCGAAGCTTTGGCTCTGACAGCGTACTGCCCGGTAACGGCTTTTCAACCAGGCGTCTTCCAGTGGCCTAAACAGGGCATTAAGGCACTCAAGTTCTGTTCTGTCCCAGATTTTGTGTGTTGGGTGATGGGGCGGTTATTAATATAGCCGATGGGTATGTAAAGAGGTGGATCCTCACCGGTGTGATGATCGGGAGACGGATAATTCTGAGGGGATGGAAATCAACCAGCACTCCCTCTTTTTATGAATGGTGCACCGAATTAGGCAATGTAGCGTCATTTGAAGAGATGTCGTATAGACGTCTTGACAGTTCTGTTGAATATGACAGGAAATGGGGCAGGTTTTTATTTATTTATTTATTTATTTATTTATTTATTTATGTGTGGTTACTTTCATTTTGTGTCAGACCACTGGATGAGTGTAGTGGGGGGGGGGGGGGGGGGGGGAGGATGTTCAGGGGGAGGGACATACAATTTTATAAATTGATTCAGTGTGTGTATGTTCTGTTTGTGTAATCCTTTTTTCAAATCAATAAAAATGTTAATATCAAATGTTTCTGAATGTATTAGTCCTATGGTGTCTCACGTTATAAATCTTTCAATAGAACAAGGCACAATTCCAGGACAGCTTAAGGGTGCAAGAGTTATTCTACTACATAAGAAGGGTAAGTTAGATGGCACTAATTATGAACCAGTTGTCATTTGATGTGTGCTGTAAAATGTGATGGAAAGGATAATTTATGAACAGACTGAAAATTAGATCTAATATTTTATAAAGGTTACAGTCTGGTTTTAGGAGTTTACACTCCATTGAAACATGTCTGCTGTATTTGGCAGACAGTATTAGGAAGGATGTATACAAAGGTAAACTATGAGGGATGGTTATGTTAGCTCTTCCTGACGGAGACCAAACAGCTCCTTAACCTGCGCTCTACGGCACGCAGGGGAATGGGGTTCAAAGGAAATAAATTCATGCCTGCTTGGTCCATAAATCTTTGGATCGTTATGTCAGGTGTGCAGGAAGAAGGACCCAAATGCAGGCATGAAATAATGAGGATTTTTTTAAATGAAAATAAGACAGAACAAAAACTCTCACGAGGGAAAGAAAACAACACAACAGGGTAAAATAAGAAACAAACAGATAAACAAACCAAAACCCAACTCAGGAACAGGAACTGACAAAGACTCAAACCAACAAATTCACAAAACAATCCAACACCGGACAGAGCACACAAGGAAACTATAAAGAGGGAGAAATCAAGAGGTAAACGAGGAAGGAAGGTGAAACACATTAACTAATAACCAGACAGATAACAAGGCAAACGAGAGGGCGGGGTTATCACTGAGGGCAGACACGAATGCACAAGGAAATGAGAAAACACAAACCCAAGTGCATTCGCACAGCACGATACAAAACAAGTGCCTGGACTCAGACACAGAGTGAATAAACTGAACCAACCGAAGTGGCTGAATCCAGACACAAAACAAAGAACACGTGCATGTCAGGGCTCTGCCACAAAAAAACAAAACAAAAATAAACTAAGGGCAGAACCCCGACAGCAGCCTGTTCAGAAGAGCTTTTCCTCTATGCAGACGATGCAGCAATTTTAATAATTATTTCTGTAGTTATTAATTAATATTTAAATTAATTAATTGGATCTAACTCATTAAAGCCTCATATGGGGCTCCAGTAAATGTAGTGTGCTACGTTTAGGAACAAGTTTGGTTATTAGCAATAATTAATAATTATCAAAAACAATTATTAATTATTAAAATCAATAGAACTTTGATGAGAATCAATGTTAGCTTTTTAAAATCCCTTAAATCAACAATTATCAAATATAATCGTTAATTGTTAACATCGATGAAACATTAATTAAAATTAACACTAGCTTATTGATCATTCAAATTCAATCATCAAAGATAATTATCAATTATCAAAAATCAGTAGAATATTAATAAGGATTAACATTGATGGGGCACCACCATGGAATTAGGGACTAATAACCAAATATTAAAACAGTCTCAATATTAGATTGTTTTCTTAGGAAAATCGACATCCGAAGAATATCGATTTTCCGAAAAAAACAAAAAAAAAACAATGAATGAAGTTTTGAATCCGAGCACTGACATCCCGTCAGCATGACACAGGCATATGCAAAACAAACCAAAACGCTTCTCTTTGTAATATAACAAAGTTTATTTATGCAGTAATATCAATTAATAATTAATACAATGCAGTCAATAAACTTCCGACTTACAACTACAAACTAAACAGTGATATGATTAGATATGGAAATAAAATAATTCTATAACACATAAGGTGTGTGTGTGTGTGTGTGTGTGTGTGTGTGTGTGTGGGTGGGTGGGTGTGGGTGTGTGTTTAGTACGAGAGAGAGAGAGAGAATTAATCAAGTGACAGCCCTAAAGCCTATTTCGCGATAGTGGGAGAGAAAACAGCTGTCAGTTTATCACTCAGAGACGTGGTGGACGGCTCGTAAAAGTCCCGCGTTATTTGACTCTTTAATGGATAAACTCAGTTGCTGTCTCACCCGCGATGGCGAAATTGCACAACAATCCAATTTGGTTGGACCACAATACAGCAAAACAAATTTGTGATAATTAATACCCTGAGTATTAATAATGAGCGGACATGGCGGTCCGTAAACTGTACAATCAAAAAACCTTGAACACAAGAATAACACACTATAATATTCTATCTCTGCCCAGACGTAAACCTCTTTCTTGAATCGCATGAGGACACAGGTAGAATGTGTTTTCCTCCGTCCTTTAACTCTGACCCATTTCCTTGAGGCTCGGGTGATGACGGGAGGCCATTTCCTCGCTCTGATGGTGGGCGGTACGGCTGTTGATTCTCGGCGGGCTGGCGGAGAACTCAGAAATGTTGACTTGATTGAACATGGAAGAGAAATCTTTAATCTCTTCACTTCTGTAGGCCAACGGATGAAGATGCAAATTGCTCGGCGGTCTCCTTCGGATCCGTTAGAGTGTTCGGTTGAACACAGAGTAATCTCAACTCATCCAGCAAGATGGAGATTGTATGGCCACAGTTTCAAGTCTGACGTTACTTCCTTGTGCCATGAGGTTGCACCTGAGAGCAGCGATGAGCTGTGTCCATACTCGAACAAAGTCGCTGGAAGCCACTCACAAAAACATTTCAGAGGTATTTCAACTCCTGATGATGTCATGGTTTGAGGTGACGTTCTGTTGTGTGCCTCATCCAATAGGAGTTGAGAATTCGATCCTTTAGTGAGCAAGGCTTCATGGATTTGTAGTCTGTTTTGGACTCCCTTTGTTTGATTTTGGCGCGATTTTTATCAGTAAGATTTACGACTTGGAAGGTGGGGGCCTGAGTTAGGTTTTTACGACTGTTAGGCCTGCCTTTGTCTTCTATCTGAATACATGAGTCCCAACATATGGCTGTAACAAAAATTTGCAATAGGATTACATTTCTAGCCAGAGAGTCAGTGCTTTTAGATGTACAGACTTTAAGAATTTTAGCAGGTGCTTTGGTACAGCCTCCCTTTGATTATACTGCATCCTTCTGGTATAGCAGCATTTCTCACCGAACTAAAGGCAAATTACAGAAAGCCCAAAACAAATTGCTGAGGGTAATGTTAAAAACTCATCCCCTTACTCATCTGGATACTAAACATTTTAAAGTTTCTTGCCAGTTGAGAACAGATTTATTTTAATAAAACTGGGTCTTACCCATAACATTTTAAAAAATTCTGTTCCAAAATTTTGGAACACGTGAACTACTTCAACTTGATAAAAGGTCATTATAGTTTTAAGATAGCAGTAAAAAGATGGCTTTTTTTGTAATCGATTTATGGTTTGTCTGTGAGATTTTATTTTAATATTTTAGTATTTTAGCTAATTATGTTTTTTGTTAGCATCTTTCACCTGTACTCCTATCGTTTTAATCGTAATGGAAATAAGCCTTTGGCTTTATTATGTTGTTTTATCCTTGACAGTTTTTTATATTGTATGGGATAGCGTTTTTATATTATAAATCTTGAACATTCCTTAAAAGCTTGTCAAATAAATTCAAATCAAATCAGATACACTGAAGACATGCATATAGGGCTTTATTAATTCTATGTCACATAACATTTGTGTTCAGAGTTTCAAGAAGAAAATGATGTTCTGGCATATCAACTCAACAATTTCCAGAAGGAATTGCCAGAGCGTGCATAGCAGTAAAAGCATTGTGTTAAAATGTAAGTAATTCTAGGTTTAGGTTTTGGCTCTATGTAAATTAAATGTTGTATGTTGTCACTTCAGCACACATGACTGAGTCACTATGGAGTGCAAAGGCTTTAAATGGTAAGGAAGAAATTACCAAACTTCAGTAGGCAAACAGATCTAACAAAAGACCTGCAATTCTGCATTCACATGATGATGACATCATTGTTGGTTACATTTAAATCAATGCAAGCCCATGAAAGATTTTCAAAGTTAATTTCTTATAAATATAATGTTAACAAAACCCAAGATCTGATAGTACATCTAAGACTGAAATCATCTGAGAAAAAAAAAGGTTGAATGGCAGACTACGTTAAGCGATTCAGGCTGAATTTGTTGCAGAAGTTTAATACAGTAATGTAGTCTAGGGCATACGCCTAACTTTCTATGGATTTTACGTATCCTCACCTAAAATGAGTGATGATACGTATGGTCACCAGAACAACAAGTAGGCTTTTGACCCGTAACTTTTCAATCAACTGAGGTGATGCCGCAGCACATCTGTGTGTGTGTGTGTGTGTGTGTTTAATAAGTGTACATAGATCCAATCTAAATGCGCACGGAGCAGCAGGAGGCAGGAGCGCTACTGAAGGCATGATCGAGATAGACAGTCAGACTCAGCTGACAAACCAATCAGAATGTTCGTTTCAGATGCGATTGGATATTTGCTAACCAATCACATTTTCCGTTTCAGTAAGGGTCGGGGCTTTTGTAGCTTGTACAGTGAAATGCCGAATTCGCCAGCAACGCTGGAGTCACCATTATTTGTGCTGTATATTTACTTTGCTGTTAGCCAGCTAAATGTAAAAATATTTATGCATTTAAAATACAACTTATGCTATTAAACTTGTGAAAATACTATGTGTCACTGCACCAGTGATAGTTTTAAATGCTGTTCCCGCAGATGTTGGACCAGTTAACAGGTTTGTCCTGTATTTATATCAAATGTCATTTTTTCTGCCTTTTACTGCTGTCATTGTTGCCTTTTTTTCTCATGATATTTCAATTTATATTTCTAAGTTGGAAAACCATATACATTCTTATGTATATGGTTATAAAACTTGTTAAAGTGAACATTACTAAACTTATATAAATATCATCAGCATGGCTGCCTCAGTGTGGAGTGCTCCTATTGATTTGTTGTTTTTGTATGTTTGTCCTGTGTTTAGTAATCTTTTTCTAGTCAGTTTTATCAGAAACGAACTGCTGAACATTCGACAGCATATACCAGACAATCTTTTCCCAGTTTTCGAATATTCAAACATTTTGCTGGACATTTTAGTTGGAGGCGCAGCTCTGCTGTTCAAGAGATGCAGGCGAGGGAGACAAGCCAGTGCGCTGGTCAATCTCCATCGGCATGGATTTCGAACAGCGCTGCCGAGTATTCACTTAGCGAATCTCCGCTCTCTTCCTAACAAAACGGACGAACTACATCTCTTCACCCGCACAAACAAGGACTTTTCAACCTCTGCTGCCTTGTGCTTCACAGAAACCTGGCTCAGTGAAGCCATTTCAGACAGCGCATTACATCTGCCGGGGAAAACGAGAGGCGGTGGAACATGCTTTTACATCAATGAAAGGTGGTGTACAGATGTAACAATGTTACTGTCCTAATTTGGAAGCACTCTTTATTAACTGTAAGCCTTTCTACTCGCCGTGGGAGTTTTCCTAGTTTATTCTGGTGAGTATGTATATTGCACCAAATGCGTGTTTGAACACAGCGCTGCAACAGCTGGCTGATCAAATCACAGACACAGAACAACAATACCCAGTCTCAGTTATTATTATTCTTGGGGATTTTAACAAAGCGAAGCTCACACATGAACTGCCCAAATACAAACAGCACATTACATGCCCCACCAGAGACAGGAACATACTGGATCATTGTTACACAACAATAAAGGATGCATATCGCTCTGTCCCTAGAGCAGCTTTGGGACTCTCTGATCACTATCTGGTTCATCCTCTTCCAACCTACAGGCAGAAATTAAAATCAACCAAGCCAGTAGTAAGGACTGTAAAGAGATGGACCAATGAAGCAGAGCGGGAACTACAAGCCTGCTTCGATTGCATGGATTGGAGTGTTTTTGAGGCTGCAGCCACAGACCTGGACGAGCTCACAGATACTGTTACATCATATATCAGTTTCTGTGAGGATATGTGCATTCCTACTAGGACTTATTTAAAGTTCAACAATGACAAACCGTGGTTTACAGCAGAGCTCAGGCAGCTTCGTCAGGCCAAAGAGGATGCTTACAGGGGTGGGGATAAAGTCTTGTACAATCAGGCCAGGAACACACTGAACAAGGAAATCAGAGTGGCTAAAAGAAGATACTCTGAGAAGCTGACAAACAAGTTTTCAGCTAATGACCCTGCATCAGTGTGATGTGGCATGAAACAAATCACAAATTACAGGACTCCCAACCCAAACCCTGTAGGGAACCAACAACTGGCTGATGACCTGAATGTGTTCTATTGCAGATTTGAAAGGCCCAATCTCACACCCCACTCCCACTCTGACCTTCACTTCACACAAACACCAACACCTCCTGCAACCCCCCTCCTCCTCCCTCCTGCTACTCAACCTGTACTTAAGATCTGTGAAGATGATGTGAGCCATGTCTTTCGGAAACAAAAGACGAGGAAAGCTTCAGGCCCAGATGGCGTCTCACCAGTCTGTCTTCAATCCTGTGCTAACCAGCTGGCCCCCATCATCACACAGATCTTCAATAGATCACTGGAGCTGTGTGAAGTCCCATGCTGCTTCAAACACTCAATCATTATTCCTGTCCCAAAGAAACCAAAAATCACAAGACTTAATGACTACAGACCTGTCACCCTGACGTCTGTGGTCATGAAATCATTTGAGAGACTGGTGTTGGCCCACCTGAGGAACATCACTGGACCCTTCTAGATCCCTTTCAGTTTGCTTATCGAGCAAACAGATCTGTGGATGATGCAGTCAACATGGGATTGCATCATATCCTGCAACATCTGGACAGACCAGGGTCATATGCAAGGATCCTTTTTGTGGACTTCAGTTTGGCTTTCAACACCATCATCCCAGCTATACTCCAGAATAAATTACACCAACTCTCTGTTCCCATGTCTATCTGTCAGTGGATTATCAGCTTTCTGATGGACTGGCAGCAACTTGTGAGACAGGCGAAACACACTTCTAGCACCTGTACAATCAGCATTGGTGCCCCCCAGGGATGTGTGCTCTCTCCACTACTCTTTTCCCTCTACACCAATGACTGCATTGCCAAGGACCCCTCTGTCAAGCTCCTGAAGTTTGCAGACGACACCACTGTCATCGGCCTCATCCGAGATGACGATGAGTCTGCATACAGAAGGGAGGTTGAACAGTTGGCTGTCTGGTGCAGTCAAAACAACCTTGAGTTGAATATGCTCAAAACGGTGGAGATGATTGTGGACTTTAGGAGGAACACCCCAACACTGACCCCCCTCACCATTCTAAACAGCACTGTGGCAGCAGTGGAGTCATTCAGGTTCCTGGGCACTACCATCTCACAAGACCTGAAGTGGGAGACCCACTTCCATTGAGACCCAAACTCCATTGTGAAAAATGCCCAGCAGAGGTTGTACTTCCTTCGTTAGCTGAGGAAATTCAACCTGCCACAGGTGCTGCTGATACAGTTTACTCAGCAGTCATTGAGTCTGTCCTCTGCACTTCAATAACTGTCTGGTTTGGTTCAGCTACAAAATCAGACATCAAAAGACTACAAAGGACAGTTCGGACTGCTGAGAGGATTATTGGTTGCCCACCCCCCCTTCATGAACTATACACTTCCAGAGTGAGGAAAAAGGCTGGAAAAATCACTCTGGACCCCACTCACCCTGTCCACTACATTTTTGAACTGTTGCCTTCTGGCCAACGCTTCAGAGCTCTGAGCACCAGAACCGTCAGTCACAGGAACAGTTTTTTTCCCGCAGGCTATCCATCTCATGAACAGTTAAATTGCCCCATTGAGCAATAACTATGTGCATACACAGTTTAGTCTTTTTTATATTTATCCAAACACATCCAACCTCTTCTGCCATTTCATTCCTTTAAAAAAACAAAAAAAAACATTTTCACTACATAACAGATTTGTATTTGCACTGTACATAACAGATAACAGATTGTATTAGATTTGCACTATCTATGTGTATGTGTATGTTTGTATGTGTGTGTCTGTACGTATGTGTATAATTATTTTTTATTTTTTATTATTATCTATGTCTTGCTGCTGTTTTTGTATTGTTTTTGTATTGTTGTACACTGGAAGCTCCTGTCACCAAAAATGTACAGTATGCCCACCTCTTTGATCACTACTACACCACTGCCCCTGACATGTACCCTGATGTACCATGTCAATTTAAATGAAGTATCCAGCATTAAACAAAAATCTCAGTTTTATTTCTGTACTGCAGCAGAGATTAGGTTAATTTAGATTAGGCTATAATGCTGTTATAGCATTTATGGAAAAGACTGATGTTTGTTCTGGTTCAGGGGCCTGTTTAAACATAGTACTACATTTACAGGGTAGCCAAGGTAACCATGCTAAGTGAATAGTTCAAGGTTCAAACTGACCAGTACAGAGCAAATTATATTTATTTGAATATTTACACTGTACTGCTATTGAAATGAAGCTTTAACCATTGATGGATGCATCCTGTCTTTCACAGTTTAGTGATGCAGATATGCAAATATTTACTGAGGCCATCTGGGTGAGCAACACATTGCATGTTGCATGCAATAACCTTAAAAAGCAAGCAGAAAGTGGCACTTTCAGTGCCTTAGGTAATGGCCAGGAGAGGAAAACAAAAACAACAAAACAACATTAAGCTCCAAACAGCAGGTTAAAGGTCACGAGTGTGTCTGAACCAAAGCACATTCAATCCTTCAGCCGTGAGTTCAAGTGCTGATGCCTGCCCTCTAACGACACCCACCACGCCATAGTAATACAGTAAGTTTGTCTGAGAAATGAGATAAAAGAAAAAACACAAAAGATTGTGATTTATTGGCAGTTGTGTACATGAGAGTAAGGGTGAAAAAACAGACAGCGAGAAATCCATTCCAAATTGAATTTGCTTCGCTTGAAACGACCCACTCCAAAAATACACAAATAGTATCATAAAGGCCATAAATGACATTGGTGCAATAATCTACAGTGACATGTCCCTGTCGCTGATAAGCCATCTCTAAGGGAGACGATCAATACTAACTATTCATTTCTGAAATTATCTCCACATTGATCCAGGAACAAGTGCCAGCGAGGCAGGGGCACATAGCTTTAATACAATAATTATATAAAGGGCTACAAGCTCATCCTCACAACCAATAAAGCCTGTCAGCAAGAGTGGGACACAAGCAATCCCATAATCCATAAACACATTGCCCTCTGACCCACAGGCTAGCAGGCTTTTCATGAAGCCTCTATAAAATTTGCTTACAGAATGACTGAGACGGGCTTGAGAAGAAACAAGATTTTGTGTTCTGATATCTATTGGATAGATACAGTACTGTATTTTGAGGCCTGCTAGTTGAGGCCAGTTGTTGAGACCGAAATGAGAGTAAGCAAAGAAAAAAACAGAAATCTGAGCAGACTGAATATTTTTTGAATAAGTGGTTAAAATACAAGCTAATTACTGTAATGTATGCCAGTTATATCAGTTTTACTACTGATCCCAAATAACGGAGAATAACAAATTAGCAATGTGATATAAACACATTAAAGGCATATTTGTGGCCTGGGGCATCTCTAGACCCTTTTTACTGAGGCACGAGCTTATAAATGTTATAAATGTAAGTAATGATACTTCATAGGTCTGCATGAAATTGGTCTGATTTTCACTGCATGTACACTCATTCCTTTTATTGGTTAGATAAAAAAGTATTTTATATGGCTCTTTATTGCAGGAATCATTTTTAAAAAGAAGAAAACAAAATCCTAATGGATTGAAATAGATTGTTAATTAAATAATACAATTTCAGTTTATCCAGTAGGATCTTAATGTACTCTTAGTGGAACTTATCTGGTTCCTTTAGGATTGGTTTAAAATTATGAAAAATTCCTTCAAGATTTTTTGCATCATAAATGAACTCTCAAAACACAGATGTGTGCTTCATGTTAACATTAAATGCCAAATACATCTTAGCTTAGAGAGGAAACTTGGAGACAAAGACACTGAGTAACGAGATACAGACCAAGACCGCATTTATATGGTCTCAAGATCAAGACTCCAACTCTGGTACTGTGCAACATGATCACACAGGAAGTCAGCATGTTGCTTCTGAATGTTCCAGTACCCTGACATCAACCCCATTATGCCTGGTTACTGACAAGCGGCATCTCCTATCAGACATTTTTTCATCAGTTCAAATGTGCTTACCTTCTCCTGTGGTGTGACTTGAAGTGCATTGCGTCAGCAGCATGGGAGACCAGGGTTGAAACCAGCAAGTAATTGCGTTTGCATAATCAGTGATGAGCGTGATTCAGAGATTCCATTTTTCTTTTAAGATTACATTTTTACTTCACTGACAGTTAGGTTTAGGGTTGGGGTCTGGGGCAGGGCTGTGTACAGACTTTTTGAGGGGCAGTGGCTCGATATCCAACCCCCCCCCCCCACAGGCATACACCTAATCTCTTCACTAATTGCATTAGTCAGGTATGTCGGAAATTTAATGGTAAGCGTAGTTCTAGTAGGAAGATTTCGGAATTCATTGTATCGGGCATCCCATCCAATCACAATTTAGCCTTTGCTTTATAAGCACTCTCAGTTGTCTCACATTGTTGGCATACTTCCATTGTTTTCACCCTCCTCCTACCCATCACCACCAGTTTAGGTCCCGTCCTGGGCGGGGGTAAGCTCCATTCCCCTGCTGTCATCACTTCCGGCAAGATCTGACGGTTCAAGCAAGTATCCAAGCGCTGAACCGTAGGACTGGGCTTACACCAAATGATATACATGTAAGTATCTTTACGTTCGTATTAATCCCAATAATTCTGAGTCTTTCTGACAGAACCGGAAACACTTCTCATATTCTATAACTCTAAAGTGAATGGCATTTGCTTCCCTGTCTTAAGCTCGGGTTACATATCCCAAGGTTACCAGAGCCAGCCAGTTCCAGCTCCAGTCCTGCCTGATGTCCAACTCCCACCGCTATGTGTCGCTGAGTGATGACAACTAAATGCATCCTGTGCCAGCCAGACATCACTTCAGTCTTCTATGATGGACTTCACAGATGATGATGAAGGGGCTGTTTTACCCCAGTCTCTTCTGCCTAGTGGTGTGTTTAATATTTTCAAGAGCAATTGTTATAATGCTTGCTTGTTTAGCACGGATCCCAGAGAACAAATATACTGTACATGTGAGTTTTAATTAATTAATTGATCATTGTTCAAAGTAAGAGTTTTTTTTTTGTGTTAAAGTTTTAGGTCATTATTGTACCATATGTATTTACTGACAAAAATTAATTCTTAACATAAGTAACAAAGTATACTTTAGCCTAACTTTGCTATGTGCGTTTTGACATATTGTTCAGTGAGGCCTGACTCAACCTTGAGGAAAAGGTAGCCCTCTGTTTTGTTCTGTCTAATCCAGAGCATGTTAGCCATGGAGCGAGTTGTCACTCCACTCAAATATTCGCTTATGTGCGATCGCTCAACTCCACGCTCAAGTTCAAAATTCCTCGCTCACAAGCGCTCATGAGCGAGAGCGATGTTGGAGTGGAGAAAATAATGGAGTGAAAAAAGAAAGAAATGAGACATAATTTTTTTGTCAACATTTGTGTTTATTTTATTTTTTATTTTTTTTTATTTATTTATTTTTTGTTGCATCGGATACAAAAAAATCCCTCGTCATATTTGCATACAACCTAATATTTCATGGCGCAAATAACAACTGCACAAACAATGCGTTGTTGTAGGCTACTTTAAAAATAATAGCCTTGTTCTCTCTGCCCTATTTAGACAGGGTTATTTTATATGGGGACTTGGGGTAATGTAACAGCCTAATTAACAGAGCTTCTCATTGATTTTAATTCCGTGCTAATCGTTAATGTCAGTAATTTTTCCGGACTTTTTGCGGGCTGCGCGTTCCTGCACGGGAAAGGATAATAGCGTTTTTTTACCTATCAAACGCTCGGTAAAAATAACCCCTGTTATTCTAATCCTGTGCAAATTTGACATGTTGGTAAAAAGTCCAACCTGTGAACCCTTTAACTCGTTGTTTCTCAATTTCACCAAGTGTCTGAAGTGGATGTTGGTCATTAAGAAGACATCAGAAAATGTAAGATGCGCTTCAAAACTTCATCTAACACTGGCTGTTGAATTTGGACTGATGCATGAGAAACAAACGAGCATGATTCCTTTTGATTAGTAATTTTGTGATTTGAGCAGAGCGAATGGGAAAATTGTGTTGAGCCCCACATTTTTTGGATATCCTAATTATCAGAAACAAGGAGGGATTAAATACTGATTTATATCGTAAACCCACTGACAGGTAGGCAATTCTCTGTTACATGGTACATCATTCACCCCGTTACCCAGAAGAAAAGTCTTCCTATCTCTCAATTTTTTCAAGATTATACGGATTTGTTGTGATTTTGAAAGACAAACGAATGATTTAAAAACACGGTTCAGAAAAAGAGGCTATAAGGAAAATTGGATTCGCAATGCTTCATCATGTTTTGAGAATAAATCACAGACTGATTGCTTAACTACTAAAAGAGATTAAAAAATCTGATCATATGGGTAGAATTGTTTGTCCTATACAATACACAACTGTAGCTCAAAACATTAAAAAGACTATTAAGTGACGTTGGCACATTATTGAATCAGATCCGGCATTACAGAGTTGATTTTTGAATCCCCTTTAATGACTTTTAAGAGACCTCCGAATTTTCTAAATTTACTTGTAAAAGCTGATCTTTCACTGACTACCCCTGCTCATTTTTTTAGTTCTGTTCCTTGTGGTAATTATCCTTGTGGCAACTGCCAACAGTGCCATTTTACTTATAAAACACAAACATGTAATCATCCACAAACAAGAATAAAATATAAAATAAGGGGTATTATCACATGCTCTACAATTAATGTTACAGTATCTATATGCTGCAATGACCATGTGGCCTAGCATATATAGGAAAAACTACCAGAGCCATTAAAACTAGGATTGCAGAACACCGTAGCAATATTAGAAATAGATCTACACCCAGTAGGTCTATCTGTAGTTGTACATTTTGCCAGATTTGGAGTATTAAAAGTTCCACTTAGAGGGGGTGACATTGATTGTATGTTGTTAAGAAGAGAATTGTATTGGATTTACACTTTTACACTTACTACTATGAATCCTAGGGGTTTGAATGAAGACTTTAATATTAGACCATTTTTGTAAATAGTGTATCTTTAGATGTTGCGATATGTATGTTAATTTTGTACGGGATTTTGTAAAATATGTATTAATGCCATCTATGTTTGTATTGATTCATCTGTTGGAAACACATTTAATGTTATGGAAATTTATATATTGTATTTTATTTTTATATGTATGTTTATATGTAAATATTTCATTGTATGTTAATGGGAAATTGATCATGTGACTGATATTATCATGTGACCTATACTATTTAAGTTTTTGGATGAATTTTAAGTCTGATGAAGAGCGAAACGTTACGTATATTAAAATCCTATTGATGGAATATTGCTTTAGTTTTTAATTAATTAATAATTTTGTTTTTGTTTTCTACTGTTGAGCCCCGCATTTTGCACATATTTTCCGGACGGACAGATAAAATTACATAACGTGAAAAGATTGTCTATATTTTTAATTCAGGCGGGTACTGTAGGATTACTGTCTTGCTAATCTAACCAGTTCTGTTGTATTTTGCCAGATATTCAAGTCAGTTTCTTCTAATAATCCCAGATACAGCATATGCACGTTTAATTCTTCATAATTAATCAGCACAGCTAAGTAGCATACATTTTCTGATGGGTCAGTTACGCGTTACAATAGTGTGTAAATGCAGTCGACACTCTCATCTCTGTGATTTATACAGACATGGCTTATCGCTTGTGCACACACTCCATAGGGAGGCGAGCTAGCGTGCATCGGCCAAAACAATGACATAACCTACAAAGAGACCGAACGTGATTCACCGGCATCATGCTGACAGATGAGGTAGCATAATTAAAATTACACAGTTGATTGTTTTAGTACAAACTTTGAGAATGTATATTAAATGTGACTCTCCAGCGCTGGAACAGGGCTAAAACAAAGTGTGGATATAGGGCTGACTATGTGAGAATGTAGTTTGAAGTAATCACTTTTCTTTGCATGATACATTGACTGCATTTATACGATAGCCTATGTCGGCGTTAGCTAGCTAGCCAGCTTTATCTATAGCTGTTAGCTAAATTTGGTGGATGATGACAGTAGCCGTTTATAAAATAGACTGCACATTATAAATATGTTGACACAGTTCAGTATTGATGTGATTCCATCACAATTGTCATTTTGATATATTGATGCGCTAATGTTTTATAATAACACAATGTATATATTTTCTGTATAACTAAGTTATGCTATACTAATGAATGGGTCATTTCATGTGTTATTGTAGTTTACCTTGCTGAATAATTACAGATTAACATTGTTTATGTCAGTTACTGTTAATCAGCATACCTCAAATATGGAAATATATATAAATAAATATAAATATCAGTTTCATAATTCAGACGGGATTCAGTAGATAAATGTTTTATTTATTTTTTTTGTTTGGTTTTTTTTTTTTTTTGGCTTAGTTTGTGCAGGAGCCGGTGTTGTGCTGGGAGCCAGCCATTTGCTGGATTCCATCTCTAAGATGACGTTACCTAGTGTTGCAGACTGTTTGTTGTCGCTGTTGAATAGCGGAAGAGAATCACTGAGGTAAGGTTCTCGGGAGCGCGCATAAACCTCACATCCTTTGGATTTCCAGGCAAAACCGACGGGCTCCCTTTGCTTGAAAATCAGTCTACAGGCTTTAATAGGCAAACTAGGATGTCCGGGAAGGGCTCATTTTTTTAAGTTGCATTACAAGCCGTTCACACATTGGCCAAAAAAAAAAAAAAAAAAAAAAAAAAGGCGAATATTTCATGAAAATTGTTACATACTGCACCTTTAAGCAATAGCCTGCACAATAACGCAAGGCAGCTTGATTTCAAACTTTGAACTTTATTTTTTATTTATTTTAACAAAAAATTCAAATGAAACTGAAAAAAAAAAAATGAAGTGCAATTAAAATGTGTGTTCATCTTTTTGAACGATGGCTTTTCAACAGTTGTGAAGTGCAGAATCTCTTTGGCACTGAACCTACTTCATCTGTGCATTCTCTACATCATGGGCACGTCAGACATGCGCATAGGCAGCTTTTCTGTCATCTGTTCTTAAAAATATAATAAAGTGTTTCTTCAAGCGTCTGTGTGTTTAACAGGTTTTCTTGTGTCATTCCGAAACCGTCTTCATCCGTGTTTAGCATATTAACAGTTACCCACCATGCACATTATATTCGCTACATGCAATTAAACGTCTCCTGTCAGTGCACGTACTTTGCTGCCTGTGAAATTTGATACGTTGGTAAACAACATCTGGCTTTCAATGCGTTATTTAGGTTCATTTACCATGGGTCTCAAACACTTCATTAGGCAACTATTCTTTATTTAAGGTTATTTTATTCGTTAGGCTATTGTATTGAAATTAAAAGTTCAATTCATAATGTTTCCCCCTTTTACCCGGTATAAAATTTCACACCGGTGTTGTCCCTTGTACCGAGTAAAACCGGTAACACCGTGGCAACTCTAGTAAGTGGATTATATATTTCAATAAGTCATCTGGTGGAAACATCTGAACGAGACAGGTGGGAGTTTATTGGGTTGGGTTAGTTGCTTAAATATCACGGGGTGGTAGCTAGGACCACGTGGGGGTGGTTATTAAAAGGCTACATGAGTGGCCATTTAAATAGTATGGGGTGATCGAACTTCGGACCTCTGGGGCATCTGTTCAGTGTTTTAATGCAGATAAGGTGCCCCAAACTCAGTGTCAGAGCAGCTGAGAGATATTTAGAAATGTGTGCATTAAAAAGAGTTATGGGGATAGTTGAATATGGGTGCATTAATAACCGCTTGTAGAAAAATATATATTTGTTAAAAAATTGAGACAATGTTACAATGTTCTCCTCATTACCAATGTGCCGATTTACTACTTCTTGCTTCTGTCTAACCTTTTTACTTATTTTTCTTAGAATTAAAAGGTTACTGGTGCTTTAGAATGGAAGTTCATTCTCCTGAGGAAGAGCAAGAGGAGAAAGTAGTCCTAGTACCAGTGACTGGTTTAATAATGGTTCATTGGTTTAATAATAAGGTGAAAGGGGCTAAAAAGGTGTAAGAAAGCTGATGTAATTTCTACGACACTAGCACCACCAAACAGAATTGCAAAAATAAACAATGGTTTCAAAACAGCTTTCCGAATACGCCCCTCATCTGCAGTTGTTCAAACAGTCAGATAGTCCCGCCCCCAACTCACACCATTGGTCGAGAAATGTTGTTGGGTGGGTCTAAGCAAGTCCCTCTAAACACAATTGTTATAGTGCCACAGAGACAAAATCTTTGACAGTTTTCAAGAAAATTAGCCTATAAATATCTTACAGTTGAAAATATTTTAACACTTAAAAAGTTACATACTTTGTAACGGTCACCCTGTTACAGGTTGTGTAATTTCTCTTCCCGACCACTAGAGGTCACCTTTTAAGGGAAATGCCTTTATAATGCTTCCTTGAGCATAGAGGAGGAGAAAGGGAAAGCATGGTCAGAGCAGTTTGCCTGTTTTGCTAATCTTAGGCTACGTCTACATTAATCCGGATACATTTGAAAACGGCGTTTTCGTTTCAAAACGCTCTCCGTCCACACTAGTGTTTTCAAGTGTTTTCCAAAAGTTGCTCATCCACACTGAAACTTCTGAAAATGCTTACATCCCTGTTCTGCGCATGAGTAAAACGTAAGACGCTTCGACATGCGTCATTTCCGTCAGGCGTTTATTTACTTTCCGCCTCTTTGAAACATCGCGGCAATGTCGAGGATAGGCACCGAGTTTTTTTAAATGGACAGACAATGAGGTGGAGTTGTTGCTGCAGGTCACGCTAGACCATAAAGTTGCAAAAGCGTGTGAAAATGTAGACTGGGAATCATGCCAAAACAAATACGGCGAAATATTGGACAGCTTCAAAGAGCAATATCCTTCTGATGATGCGGCTCACCCCCAAAGTAACGACGATCTCACAAAACTTATTACATATAAAACGTATTAACCGATTATACATGACTGCATCACATGACTAAAAATGCATCATCATTTTCAGTAGCCTCCGTTTTCACTGTCCACACTACAACGCGAAAACGGCATTTTCAAATGTATCCACTTTGGAGTGTGTTTTCAAAAATCTCAGTTTTCGCGTGGACGGAAGGCCAAAACGGAGAGAAAAAGATGCGTTTTCAAACGAAAATGTATTAGTGTGGACAAGGCCTTATGCTGTAGTCTCCAAACACCATCTGAGAGTTAAGTGAATGTTTAACTGTGGTTAAATGTTTTCTTTGTGTCTCTGAATATGAGTTAATTTATACTTGTTTGGAGTTTGCAGACAGCCCACAAAGGACTTTGTAAAAAGGTTTGTAAAAAGCAAGGACTGTTAAGGACTTTAAAGGACGGAGAGTGTGCTGAAAAGAGTTGCCTTACTGTTTGGATTACATTTTTGAATTGACTCTTTTTCTTGGATTTTGGATTTTCATCACATCATCACCATCTGGGACATTTCAAAGACTGCTGCTTTCCTCATCAAACATACAGATAAGTCAGTGTTTCATTTACCAGTTCATTGGGTTTCTCAATCAAACAAACAATGCTTCATGTTTCAATACTTTATTTCATGGTTATGAGTTATGTTTATTGTGACTGTTATTTATTTTGCTTATGTATTTTGCTGATTGATTTACAAATTTGCTTATGTTTCATGAATGTACTCATTGGTTTGTGTTACAATTCACATTTTCAATACAAAGAATTTATGATTTGCACTTACAAATCAGGACTCTGGTGGTTAATTAATACTTAAACAATATGCAGTTACAATCCCCCTTTAATTTATGTAGCCTACTGCCTGTGGAAATAGGTGAGACGGTTATAACTTCAGCTTTAAAGCTCTGCTTGAACAGAATGTTAAAGTAAGTTTTATTGAATGTAAAGTGAATTTTTAGAAAGAAAGGCTAAGTTTTTTAAAGAGTTAATGGTTCTACAGTTATAGATGTATGTAGATGTTCTGAGAGTATCATTTGAGAACCGTCACGGACCATCTACAACTGCTAAAATATGGAGACAGTTCAAACATGGTTAAATGCACAACTTTTAGCATTCTTATTTCACTTTTACTGATGAAAATTCAAAAATCTATTACAACCCCAATTCCGAAAAAGTTGGGACAGTAAGAAAAATGCTAATAAAAACAAAAAGGAGTGATTTGTAAATTACATTCACCCTTTGCTCAATTGAAAACACTACAACTACACATTATAATATGTTTTACTTTGTGAATTTCATTGATTTTTTTAAATGTACAGTAATTACAAATCAGATGATTGCAACACACTCCAAAAATCTTGGAACAGTCGAGTATTTACCACTGTGAAACATAATTTCTTCTAATAACACTTATTAAGCATTTAGGCATGAAGACATAAGTTTGTTTTAAAAAGTGGAATTTTCCCCCATCCATTATGCAGGTCTTCAGATGCACAATTGAACAGGGTCTTTGTTGCTGTATTGTGCGCTTCATAATGCACCACACATTCTCAATTGGAGATGGTCAGGACTGCAGGCAGGCCAATCTAGCACCCGCTTATTCGGCCAGTATGTGGTTTAAAGTTGTCTTGCTGAAAATGCCGGGATGTCCCTGTAAAAGACGGTGCTGCACTGCTGTGGCAAAATTTGTACATATCTGTCTGCATTAATGGTGCCCTCACAGATGTGCGAGTTACCCATGCCATGGGCACTGATACACCCCTGACCCATACAGACACTGGCTTTTGGACCGGACGCTGATAACAGCTTGGATAACAGCTCCTCCTTGGCCCAGAGAACACGACGGCTGTGTTTTTCAAAAACTATTTGAAATGTGGACTTATCTGAACAAAAAACATGGTTCTACTTTCCATCTAAGATGAGACTGATCCAGGAGAAGTTGGCAGCGCTTCTGGACAGTGTTGATGTAGGGCTTCTGCTTTGCATAGTAAAGTCTTAACTTGCATCTGTGGATGCAGTGGCGAATGGTGTTGACTAACAAAGGTTTACTAAAGTAATCCCAAGACTATGTTTATGATATCTATTACAGATGAATGATGTTTTTTAAGACAGTGATGTCTGAGGGATCAGAGATCACACGCATTCAGAAGTGGTTTTTGTCTTGCCCTTTACGCACCAAGATTTGACCAGATTCCTTGAATCTTTTAACTATATTGTGCACTGTAGAGGGTGAAATGCCCAAAATCCTTCCAATTTGTCTTTGGGGAACATTGTTCTCTAAGTGCTGGATTATTTGCAGAAGCATCTGTTGGCAAATTGACAAGTCTGGAATGATCCTTGCTCTTGAAGTGCTAGGCTGTTTTTGGAGGCTCCTTATATACTATGACACGATTGCCTCACCTGTTTAACATCTGTTTCACATTGCTTTGTTATTTTAACTCGTCAAATTTGTATTAGTCTTAAATTGCCCGTCTCAATTTTTTTGAGTGCACTGCAATCATCTGATTTGAAATTACTGTACATTTTTAAAAAAAAACAATGAAAGAGTCACGTGACGCCATGCGAGGATCGGACGTGTGAATGGCGAGCTCTGCGCACTTTGCTCGTTTTAACACTTTTAATGACATTAACCGGTGAGATTCGATACACACTGTTCCATAACTGTTCTAGGAGGGACAATATGTCATAGAATTCAAAATCCTCGGGCTCTGGAGACATTAAATTACACTTACATGCTCAAGCTGATGCCCCCGTGCAGGCCGTGAGCCTGGAAGTCAACTTAGTCGGGGAAATGCGGTGAGAGATGCTGAACATGTCAGCAATGCTGACAAAGGTCGTTGCTGACTTGGAGAATCATGCTGTGATACGTCGATCGATCACTGCCATGGAGGCGAAGTTCACTGAGGTGGTTACAAGAGTGGGGGATGTTGAGAAACGGATTGATTACCTGGAATCATCGGAGAGGGAATTATCTGCTAATCCGCTAGCGACCAGTGTGGATTTGGAGCATGTCTGGGAGAAGTTGGAGGACATGGAGAACCATAGCCGGCGGAATTCCTGAGGACGAAGAGGGACAGGATATGGTGAAATTCCTGGTTGGGTTCCTTCCGAATCTGCAGTCATAGCAGGCCATAAGCTGGAAATCGAGCAAACTCACAGGGTTCTGGCTCACGTGATCCGCGGAGGTAGACAGGCCCCGATCAATTCTGGCCAAATTTCTGAGATCATCCGGTAAAATCTTGTGTTACGTGAGGCGAGGAGTAAAGGAAGGCTTTCTTGGAAGGACCACAGCATTTTCTTGAGAGAAAATGAGAGAAACATGATCGATTCAAGGAATGCAAGAAACTTTTACATCAACGGAAGGTTGCTTTTGCACTGATATTCCCGGCCAAATTGAGAATAGATGCTAAGGATGGCTGTAAAATATTCACATGCCCACAGCAAGCGATATCCTTCATAAAATCAGTGGAGTGAGTAAGTCATCTTGTTGTAGTCACGTTGCAGCCGAGTGGACCGGCTCACTGAGCATTCGCTTAACTGTTTGAGGAAACTGCGTGCTTTTGTTTTGTGCTGGTTCCGCCTAGCGGCTGGAGTTTATTTTGTGGAGTGACACACCTTCAGGATAGTTTTATGGATGAATTTACATGCTATTTGTGTTTATTCCACCTATTGGCTGGAGTTTTATAGATAAAATTTGTATAGAAACACGATTTGAGTAATCTGACGGCAAAGTTGTTGTTGGAGTTCTCATAGACGTGCATGGACTGTTTGAGTTTAGAGGGTTGGACGCCAGTTGACGCTGTCGTGTGCACGTTTTTATTTTTTATGTTTGTTTGGTTCTGGGGGATGTTCGGGTTTTGATGGTTGCACTAATGTTGGAATGTGGTCTTTAAAATCTTGTTTTTGACACAATCTATTTTTTCTTATGTCAAAATGTCAAATTTTAATATGAGTGGATTGTCTTTCTCAACATGGAATGTGAATGGGTTGGGGCACCCCATAAAAAGAAGGAAGGTTATTTCTCTTCTTAAGCATAAGAAATATGATAGTGTTTCTTCAAGAAATGCATCTTTCTCTGCAGGAAGCTGAAAAATTTGGGAGGATATGGGGTGGACATCTTTTCTTTAATGCTGGCTCGATTAAGAGCAAGGCAGTCATAACACTGGTAAGTAAACATCTACAATTCAAATGTCTCAAACAGATTAAAGATAAATTAGGAAGAGTCATTATTGTTATAGCTGAAATTCAGGGGAAAAGTCTTATTTTGGCTAATTTATTTTAAAAGCGGCAAATACATCGTTCGTGGACAGTCCTTTTTTAAGCTAATTACACTTTTTTAAGAGTTGTAAGTTACATACATGCATTTATAGGAGTGTCCTGAGTGCCATACATTGTTTGATTAATAATATTTAATTTGAATGCTGATAAATTCCTATGTATGTGTGTGTGTGTGTGTGTGGCAATTTTTCATCAAAAAATCCAAAAGGAAGGTCCCATCTGCAGCTTATTTAATGGACGCAAATATATGGTTCGTGGACAGTCATTTTTTGGAGTGCAGCCACTCGGGGACACCTCTAGTTGTCTCCGGGGGACCCATCGGTCATCTCCAGGGGACCCACCGGTCAATGCGGAAACACGCTGAGTGTCGGCAAAAATCATCTAGGGGGCATCGCACAGCGACCATGGACCAGTGTCCATGGAGCTACCAAATAAGTGCTCCGAAGACCTCTTGGCCTTACTGCATCCCTACTATGAGGCCTTAATTACCTTGTCAAGCTCCTCCAAGGTTATCTCAGAATCAAGAATTTTTTTGCTCAGTATATCAATTTAGGGAGATCTAATGGTTCTACAAAGTTTCTAATATCTTCATCAGTAGACGAAGACGTGGAACTATAAAGATCAAGATTTCACCACCAGCAGATTTCACTTGGAGTTTCCAAAGGGCCACTTGGTAACAAAATGATCCTAGGGCTAGAGAAAGCTATTATAGTTATTTTTCCTCCCAATTTTAAAATGTGACACAATTTCATGTAGTTAAAATGTTTTTTTTTTTTTTTAATAAATGCCATGAAACAGTGCACTCAAGTTTTAGCGCTATTATAAGAAACAAAATCACTATAGAGCTATAAGAAAACATAACTATTTACAAAATATACTTCTACAATATGTATTTACAAGTTGTATACAGAACATAAAGCCTAGTTTTGGATACTGTGCCACTCTTTGTAGCAGGAACGTGTCGGTTGCAAGCACAAAGCAACACCACAAGTATCGCACATCAGTGGGGTCTTTAGCTTGCAACATCTGCAATTTTTTTCTTCCATTTGTGCTGTCTGGAGTTATGTACCTTGGCATGTGGTGAATACCAGGAGATGGTGGAACATTCTAATCCTGATACACCAAATTTGCCAAGTCCATAATAAGAGTCTCTCTGAATGCTTTCTGTCTGAGTGGTCGTTGATTCTTCATTCGTGCCATCTGACAATGGAGGAGGAAGACGTTCACAACTGCTATGTCCACAAAGTGGTAAAAAAAGGACCGTACCACTTTGTGGTCTTGTGCAGGACTGTGTAATAGCAGATGAGGGCATCAGACAAATCCACTCCCCCCATGTACCTGGGTTGAAATACATTTGACATTAGACACAAGCACAAAGGCATCATAACTGAATGTAAATAACAACAGAAACATACACACTGACAACTGAATATATAATGCAAACCTGTTGTAGTCTGCCACTGCACCTGAAACAGGAATATCCTTTAGGGATCATTTTCCATCAGTGCCCTTCACCCTCCTCTGCACAGTACCTCCTGCAGTGCCTTTATAGAAGGTGGAACACATCTGAACCTCCCGTGTGTCCTTCCATTTAACAAATAACAAATTGCCATCCCTTAGCCAGCGCTGACTGCCACGGACAGCATTATTGGGCAGCTTGTTCTCAGTAGTTTTGGGGTAACCCACCCTGTTTGGCGAATTGTCCCACAGGCCCAAATGTTTTTTAGGAGGAGGTCCCTGAACAGTGCTGGACTGGTGTAAAAATTATCCACATACAGTCTGTAGCCAGCTCCCAACAATTTTGCATCCACCAGCGCCATCACTGGCTCATAGCTCAGTCCCTTGCTCAGATTGTTTTGTTCAACAGGGGATTGCATGCATCCCTCAATTGCAGATACATTGGTTTGATTTTGCAAAGGCGGTCATAGGCAGCCGTTCATCTTTTCTTGTCGTTTTCAGCATCCATTTTGGGATCGCTGAGATGAAGAGTAGCGGAGATGGATAGAAATTTCCTGCAAGACGTGATTGTTGCAGGAAAGTTGGAGCTGTACATTTTGGCCTTCCTCCAGTAATCCCTCACTGAATGAGCTTTTGACACACCCATGTATAAAATAAGGGTAAAAAAAAAGAGTACAAGTCATTCAAAGAAATATCCTTCCATGGCTTCTTGCCCTGCTGACGGATAGTCCCATAAGCGTTTGTATTTGTAACAACTGTCTGCAGCATTGAAGTGGAAATAAAGAGCTGAAATAATTCCAGAGGACTGTATGATGCAGTTGGGATTAGCTGTGGGCCTTCTGTTCTTGCAGGCCTGAATACATGCTGTGGTGCAACATCCTCCTCACTAGAGTCATTCCATCTCCCTTCAGAAGTGCAAAGGGAACCCACTGATGATCAGATCTTCCACTTCCTCTGCCTCTCCCTCTGGTACCTCTCCCTCTACAACTGATAGATGGTGCAAGAGATGTGGATGCCAATCCTCATCAGAATCTTCTATTGCATTATTTCTGCATGACATAGAACAGAAACAGAATCATCAATATGCTGCTATCAATATTTTTTCTATGTAATACAGATATACAGTGTTCAAAAAACAATCTGTTATCTCCATACATACAGAACCAAAACACTGGTGGTCGCTCATACATGCAACAATCAGGGTCCAAAAAACAATCTTTTGTCTCCATACATACAGAACCAAAAAATTGATGGCCGCTCATACAGGCAGCAATCAGTGTCCAAAAACAATCTTTTGTCTCCATACATACAGAACCAAAACATTGATGGCCACTCATACAAGCAGCAATCAGTGTCCAAAAACAATCCTTTGTCTCCATACATACAGAACCAAAACATTGATGGCCACCCATACAGGCAACAAACAGTGTCCAAAAAACAATCTTTTGTCTCAGTATATATATATATATATATATATATATATATATACACATATACACACACTATCTATAATACTATACATTTTACCATATAACAAACAGTATTAGCACTTATAATATATATATATAATAGAATATAAGAATACTATAATTTATAAGACATACATACTGTATATATATATATATAGAGAGAGAGAGAAAGAGAGAGAGAGACAAAAGATTAATATATAATAGTGTAGGGCTTTACTGGTTGTTTAGATCAGTGTTACTATCAGAAATAATTAATAATTATTTCTGTAGTTATTAATTAATATTTAAATTAATCAATTTAATCTAACCCATTAAAACCTCATATGGGGCTCCAGTAAATGTAGTGTGCTACGTTTAGGAGCAAGTTTGGTTATTAGCAATAATTAATAATTATCAAAGATAGTTATTAATTATTAAAATCAATGGAACATTGATGAGAATCAATGTTAGCTTTTTTAAATCCTTTAAACAACAGTTATCAAAGATAATCATTAATTGTTAACATCGATGAAACATTAATTAAAATTAATACTAGCTTATTGATCATTCAAATTCAGTCATCAAAGATAATTATCAATTATCAAAAATCAATAGAATATTAATAAGGATTAACATTGACGGGGCACCACCCTGGAATCAGGGACTAATAACCGAATATTAAAACAGTCTCAATATTAGATCGTTTTCTTAGGAAAATCGACATCCGAAGAATATCGATTTTTGGGAAAAAAACAATGAATGAAGGTTTGAATCCGAGCGCTGACATCCCGTCAGCATGACAAAGGTGTATGCAGAACAAACCAAAACACTTCTCTTTGTAATATAAACAAAGTTTATTTATGCAGTAATATCAATTAATAATTAATACATTGCAGTCAATAAACTTCTGACTTACAACTACAAACTAAACAGTGATATGATTAGATATGGAAATAAAAATACTTCTATAACACATAGGGTGTGTGTGTGTGACAGTGTGTGTGTGACAGTGTGTGTGTAAGGAGGGACGCGCACAAAATAGCGGATGTGACTCTCATGGAGAGTATGTCACGTGAGACTTCTGGCCAGGGAATATGACCACGAATGGGGGCGGAGATGGCATCTACCAGTTACCACGTATATCCACTTGTACGATAGCTTAGGGACAAAGCTGGGCTTTAGCATTTAAGCTATCTACGAGCCAAAATGTGTGCCAGAATGTTTGTGAGGGGTCGCGTACCTGCATGTGTGTGCTGTTTAGTTCATCGCTCAGAGACGCGGTGGACGGCTCGTAAACAGTCCCGCGTTATTTGACTCTTTAATGGATGAACTCAGTTGCGGTCTCACCCGCGATGGCGAAATTGCACAACAATCCAATTTGGTTGGACCACAATACAGCAAAACAAAATCATGATAATTAATATCAAGTATTAATAATGAGCGGACATGGCGATCCGTAAACTGTACAAGCAAAAACCTTGAAACACAAGAATAACACACTATAATATTCTATCTCTGCCCAGACGTAAACCTCTTACTTGTATCGCATGAGGACACAGGTAGAATGTGTTTTCCTCTGTCCTTTAACTCTGACCCGGTTCCTTGAGGCTCGGGTGATGACGGGAGGCCATTTCCTCGCTCTGTCGGCGGGCGGTACGGCTGTTGATTGTTGGCGGGCGGTACGGCAGTTGATTCTCGGTGGGCTGGCGGAGAACTCAGAAATGTCGACTTGATTGAAGATGGAAGAGAAATCTTTAATCTCTTCACTCCTGTAGGCAAACGGATGAAGATGTGAATTGCTCTGCGGTCTCCTTCGGATCCGTTAGAATGTTCGGTCGAACACAGAGTAATCTCAACTCGTCCAGCGAGATGGAGATTGTATGGCTACAGTTTCAAGTCAGACGTTACTTCCTTGTGCCACGAGGTTGCACCTGAGAGCAGCAAAAAAACTACGTCTATATTCGGTGAACAAAGTCGCTGGAAGCAACTCACGAAACATTTCAGAGGTATTTCAAATCCTGATGATGTCATGTTTGAGGGACGTTCTGTTGTGTGTTCGATCCTTTAGTGAGCAAGGCTTCATGGATTTGTAGTCTGTTTTGGACTCCCTTTGTTTGATTTTGGCGCGATTTTTATCAGTATAATTTATGACTTGGAAGGTGGGGGCTTGAGTTAGGTTTTTATGACTGTATTAGGCCTGCCTTTGTCTTCTATCTGAATACATGAGGCCCAACATTCCCCCCTTTGTTCTGAAGAGTTGGTTGTTGCCCAGCATCTTTAGAGCAACTGAAGGGCCAAACAGTTCTTGTCGGTTCACAGTAACCTGTGGGTTACGCCATCCATGTATTCCTGATAGGAAAGAAAAATGGTTGCATAGTCCATACAGTTCATTAGAGTTCACAGAGGCTTTATCGTCTGGACAGAGATTGAGGCACATCTGGGCATAGAACTTCTAGCTAATTCTAAAACTACATTCATCACACATAAACATTTCAAGTTATTGGAAAGCACAGCATTAACCATAACACAATCATTTGTTGTTCTTTGGTCATAACACAAATCAAAGTAGAACCTGACATTGGTTACTAGGAACAAAATGTTAGAGGAAAGGAGGGTTAAAGGTTAAAAGGCTTATCCTTGGAAATGATGGGGTTAACCTGTGGGATGGGCTCAGACTGGTGTGTAAAACGTGGCTGTGTGAGAAGTGAGTCCAGTCTGGCGTGTAGGTGTTGAATGTACCTGTACATGGCGTGTGCAATAATTGCGATGATGATCCAACCACTAAGGAGGAGCCAGAGGGCAACCAAACTGATAAGCGTGTTCTCGGTAAGATGACGATCTGCTTATGTGACTATGAAATATAGTGGTCAAGCCAGTCGGTTTGAGACTGAACTTCACTAATTCCATCCCTTGAAGCTGCTGTTGAAGGGTGTCATCAACGGTGAGGCTGTGACCTCTAAATGCGTCCATGATCGTCGACTTTGAGATGGAGGACAATATCGTCAATGTGCATGGTGGCTCCTTGGGGAACCGTTAAGAACACCGTTTGGTTTGGTAGCCTTAGTTTAGTAGCCTTAGTATAGTGGCTGTATCATGGCAGTCGTATGACTTCGGTGGCTGGTGTGTTTACGAGGCAGCAACTGCCTGCTCGCTCTACCCTTGTCTCTGTTCCTTCATCTTTGATGGACATGCTACCATGACACTTGTTCAGGGAGGTAGTTAGTCACCTCTCTAACAAAGGGGTTGCGTTTGGACAAACCCAATGAATGTTCTTTGTCTTGGTACACATGTTTAGGTTAGAGATAAGGTAGAGCGAGGGGTCCTCATCATGGTCGGCGAGTGTTGGTGGTGTTTTGAGGTGAATGTGTGCATTACCTCTCTGAAAACCAACATTAAATACAGATTTTAGTCTATATATATTCTGCCTATGATGGTAGATTGAGGATAAATCCTATTTTGAGGTTCTGAGGATTTACATGGATTGGAATTTCAATGCCAAAACTATATGCCATGTGTATCTGTGAAGGTTGCACAACGGAGATAGTAGCAGATCTAAGGATTTGTTCAACAAGGTCTAGGGAGACCAGGTAAGCTGGAATCCTTCCACCACTCAGACTGTTGACTGAGGAGCTAATTTCCCTGAGGTCCTGCATTAGATCTCTAATGATACACGCATAAGTTGTTTTCTCTGACAAAGTCCCTAAAGTGTGCAAAGTGTTATTGATAAGAACAGATTGCAAATTTACAGTGACTATAGTACCCTGAAGGGTTTTATTCAGGCCCTGTAATTGTTCTTATTGGAGTCGTCGTCTCTGCTGAATTTTTGGACGATGGCGACGTGTGTATCTGAAGCTGGCGAACTGTTTTCTGGACCAAGTGGTCTCGGTATGTCAACCTGAGCCCACATGTGTCCACGACGGCAGTCAATGAGCGGAGCCAATCGGTTCAGTAGGTCCTGGCCAACTAACAGTGGTTCCAAATTAATGGGACATATGTAAACAGGGTCTGTTAGCATCATCCCTTGAAAGGTGTCAATCCAGGCCCATTTTGTGATAGACGACCTATCTTGCATGCAGCTTGTGATGCTTACGTTGTAGGTCTCTGTCTATAACGGTTTGTCAAGGGAGAGCTTTGCTCTAGCCACCTCTGTGAAGGTGTTGGAACACATTAGACTATTTCGGAACCAGTGTTGAGTAGTGCGTGGGAGTTGAATGACCCATGTGTCAGGCGTTGCCCTTACGGTACAGATCGCCCAAGAAGGTCAGAAAAGGAGGGTGTGGCATGTTAAGAGTGACTGTTTTGGGGAGCAACTTGGACACTGTTCCCCTTTTCTGAGTTCTCCACCAGCCCGCCGAGAATCAACAGCCGTACCGCCCGCCGACAATCAACAGCCATACCACCCGCCGACAGAGCGAGGAAACGGCCTCCCGTCATCACCCGAGCCTCAAGGAACCGGGTCAGAGTTAAAGGACGGAGGAACACACATTCTACCTGTGTCCTCATGCGATACAAGTAAGACGTTTACGTCTGGGCAGAGATAGAATATTATAGTGTGTTATTCTTGTGTTTCAAGGTTTTTGCTTGTACAGTTTACGGATCGCCATGTCTGCTCATTATTAATACTTGATATTAATTATCACGATTTTGTTTTGCTGTATTGTGGTCCAACCAAATTGGATTGTTGTGCAATTTCGCCATCGCGGGTGAGACCGCAACTGAGTTCATCCATTAAAGAGTCAAATAATGCGGGATTGTTTACGAGCCGTCCACCGCATCTCTGAGCGATGAACAAAACAGCTGCTTTCTCTCCCACAATCGCGAAATCAGCTTTAGGGCTGTCACTTCTCTCTCTCTCTCGTACTAATTACACACACACAAACACGCGCAGGTACGTGACCCCTCACAAAAATTCTGGCACACATTTTGGCTTGTAGATAGCTTAAATGCTAAAGCCCAGCTTTGTCCCTAAGCTATTGTACAAGCGGATATATGCGGTAACTGGTAGACGCCATCTCCACCCCCATTCACGGTCATATTCCCTGGCCGGAAGTCTCGCATGACATACTCTCCATGAGAGTCACGTCCGCTATTTTGTGCGCGTCCCTCCTTACACACACACTGTCACACACACACACTGTCACACACACACCCTATGTGTTATAGAATTATTTTTATTTCCATATCTAATCATATCACTGTGTAGTTTGTAGTTGTAAGTCGGAAGTTTATTGACTTTGGCATTGTATTAATTATTAATTGATATTACTGCATAAATAAACTTTGTTTATAATTTTTTTTTATAATTATATTTATTTATCACACATTATACATTTGCACATATACAGTGAAATTCTTTTTTTCACATATCCCAGCTAAGCTGGGGTCAGAGTGCAGGGTCAGCCATGATACGGTGCCCCTGGAACAGTTAGGGTCAAGGGCCTTGCTCAAGGGCCCAACAGTGGCATCTTGGCAGTGCTGGGGCTTGATCCCTGACCTTCTGATCAGTAACCCATAGCCTTAACCACTGAGCCACCACTGCCCTCCTGGCAAAAATAACTAAATTACTGTTTCTGGAGCATTGCTATCATGAAACAGAGATCGGATATCAATGTTGAACCTTTAAACCTTTGAAAAGATGTATAATTTGTTAACATTAATTACATTTATAGACGGCAAATTATATAATAAATGTAAGCAGAGTTATGTCACTCTTGAGTGCGGAGGATTGCGTACCAACAGGTTAATCTGTTTGAGACATTTTAATTGTAGATGTTTACTTATCAATGTAATGACTCCCCTGCTCTTACTTGAGCCAGCACTAAAGAAAACATGTCCTAAAGAAAGAAATAACATTCCTTCTTTTTATGGGGTGCCCCAACCCATTCACATTCCATGTGGAGAGAGATAATCCACTCAAATTAACATTTGACATTTTGACATGTTAGAAAAAATTAATTGTGTGTCAAAAACAAAATGATAAAGACCACCTTCCAACATTAGTGCAACAATCAACCCCAGAAATTTCCCCAGAACCAAACAAACAGACAAAAAAACATGCGCATTAACCCCACGCACAACAGCACCAACTGCCGTCCATCCTTCTAAACTCAAAAGGTCCATATGTATGCCTACAAGAGCCCCCGCAACAACTTTGCAGTTGGATTGCTCAAGTCCAGTGTTTCTATACAGATTCTAAGAGACAGAATCACATAACAGAAAATAATATATAAAACAAACTCCAGCCAATAGGCAGAATAAACACCAAGAACATGAAGATTCATTCACAAAACTGTATCGAAGGTGTGTTCCTCCACAATACAAACGCCAGCTGCTGGGGAACCAGTACAAAAAAATAACAAAATAAAAATCTGTACAGTTTCCTCAGACAGTCAAACGAATGTTCAATGAGCCGGCTGTTCATGAGTGCAGCAGATGACTTAATCCTCCCAATGTCCTACAAAAAAATACTCCACAAAACAAACTCCAGCCAATAGGAGGCATAAACACAAAGAAAATGCAGATTCATCCGCAAACTGTCCCGAAGGAGTGTTATTCCACAAAACAAACTCCAGCCGCTAGGCGGAACCAGCACAAAAACAAACAAAAAGGGTGCCCAGTTTCCTCGGACGGTCGAGTGTATGTTCAGTGAGACAAGCTACTTGGGGGCAATATGAGAAACACACTATGACTTCCTCAGTCCATCGATTTTATAAAAAAACGGTTGTTGTGTGCATGTAAATATTTTGCGGCCATCCTTAGTATCTATTCTCAATCAGTGCAAAAGCGATCCTCCATCAATGCAAGAGTTTCTTGAAGGAGTGTTACTACACAAAACATACTCCAGCCACTAGGCGGAACCAAAACAAAAAGAAACAAAATGGCACCCAGTTTCCTCAGACAGTTGAGTTTATGTACAGCAAGTCAACACCAAATGGCTAACTCACCCCTTTGAATTTATGAAGGACAGTGCTTGCTGTGGACATGTAAATACTTTGCGGCCATCCTGAGTATCAATTCTCAGTTTGGCCGGAAACATAAGAGCAAATGCGATCTTCCGTCGATGTAAGAGTTTCTTGCATTCCTTGAATCGATCACGTTTCTCTCAATGAATTCGCAAAGTCTGGGAACAAGAAAATGCTGTGATTCTTCCAAGAAATCTTTCCCTTGCTCCTCACCTCGCGCAACACAAGATCTTTATCGGATGATCTCAGGAATTTGGCCAGAATTGATCAGGGCCTGTCTCCCTCAGCCGATCTCCGAGCCGGGACTCTGTGAGCTCGCTCGATTTCCAGTTTATGGCCTGTTGTGTCAAGCAGACTTTGGAAGAGCTCGTCCAGGAATTTCACTATATCTCTGCCTTCCTCATGCTCAGGAATTCCAACAATTCGGATGTTATTTCGCCGGCTCCGATTCTCCAAATCCTCCAGTTTTTCCAAAACACGTTGCAAGTCTATCTTGGTCGCTAGCAAGATAGACTTGCAACTAATTCCCTCTCCAGTGACTCCAGCTAATTCCCTCTCCAATGACTCCAGATAATCGATTCGTCTCTCGACATCCCCGATTCTTGTAACCAACTCAGAGAATTTCATTTCCATCGCCATAATCGATTGACGTATTACAACAAGATCCTCTAAGTCGGCAACAACTTCAGTCAGCATCACAGACATGCTTGTCAGTTGCCGCTGGATTTCTCTCGCCGCACTGTCCAAACCAAGTCCTTGGTCTGCAGGTCTGTCAGAGCTTGAGCTTGAGCACGTAAGTGTCTTTTAATATCTCTAGAGCCCGAGGATTTTGATTTCTTTGCCAAGTTAACTTCAAAGAACAGATATGTAGCAGGGTGTATCGAATCTCACCGGTTTATGACACAAAAATAACCAAAAATTAGCAAAGTGCGCAGAGCTCACCGTTTACACATATGCTCCTTGCATGACGTCACATGGAACCTCCTATGATTGGGAATGTTAATGTTATTAAATGAATTGTATTCCAAAATTTAACTATCTGTTACAATCTCTCCTTGTAGATCCCTCTCTTATTTCAAGCAATTTTATGACACAGCGAAGTCCTTCATTTGGAATGGTAAGCGTCCCAGATTACATTTCAATAAGTTACATAGGCCGACTGACAAAGGTGGGCTAGGCCTACCCAAGATTTTGTTTTATTAATATGCATTTGGCCTCAGACATTTGGCTCATTGGTCGCTTCCACCTGAGAGAGCCCCTCCCTGGTTTTGTATTAAACAGGAAATTCTTGCCCCTATTTCGCCATTGCAAAGCCTTTCTTTTTTTATCAAACTAACCGGAGAGGTTAAGTTACACCCTGTTATCTCGCATTTGCACTCGGTATGGACAAAAGTGTCCAGAGTGTTTAATTTGGACATTTATTTAAATGTTGCCTCAAGCATATGGCTGAACCCTAAATTATGTATTAATAACTCCCCTTTCTGCTGGTCAGACTGGATTGTGAGGGGGGTTATTATACTCGGTGACCTATATAAGAGTGGAGTATTGAAATCTTTTGAAAATTTGGTTCAACATTTTGGGATTTCCGGATCTGAATTCTATAGGTAATTACAGCTGAGCCACCTTGCTCTGTATTGTTTTTGGGAGTAGCATCCCCCCTAAAGCGGCAGATACTATGGGAGAGGTAATTACTGCTTTTGCAAAAGGTCATGAGGCATCAGTGTATTACTCCCCGCCAATTCAGAGTCTGGGGGACAGAACTTCACTTTTCTCAAGAGATTATGGGAGACAGATTTAAACTTGGTATTGGAGGAGGGAGTGTGGGCTAGAGATGCAAGGGTTTGCCTTATGCAATTTAAGATTTTACATTGATTCTATTGGACCCCCACTAGATTATATAGGCTTGGTCATAAAGGCACACCCACCTGCTGGCGATGCCAATCAGAAGATGGGGAAACAACCCATGTGTTCAGGTGGTGTGTGAAGATCCAAGAATTTTGGTTAAGGGTTCAGAGTTTTATGTGTGACGTGTTGGGCACTCAAATTTCATTTTGCCCCAGACTCTGTATTTTAGGTGAAAAAGAAACGTCCTCTCACTTTCAACTGCTTTTATTTTCAGCAAACTTAGTTGTTGAATCTTTTTATGTTCATACAAATATTTACACATGTTAAGACATAAACTGAACAAGTTTCACAGACATGTTACTAACAGAAATGGAATAATGTGTCCCTGAACAAAGAGGAGGTCAAAATCGAAAGTAATAGTCAGTATCTGGTGTGGCCATCAGCTGTATTAAGTACTGCAGTGCATCTCCTCCTCATGGACTGCACCAGATTTGCCAGTTCTTGCTGTGAGATGTTACCCCACTCTTCCACCAAGAGCACTTGCAAGTTCCCAGACATTTCTGGGGGGAATGGCTCTAGCCCTCACCCTCTGATCCAACAGGTCCCAGACGTGCTCAAAGGGATTGAGATCCGGGCTCTTCGCTGGCTATGGCAGAACATTGACATTCCTGTCTTGCAGGAAATCACACACAGAATGAGCAGTATGGCTGGTGGCATTGTCATGCTGGAGGGTCATTTCAGGATGAGCCTGTAGGAAGGGTACCACATGAGGGAGGAGGATGTCTTCCCTGTAACGCACAGCACTGAGATTGCCTGCAATGACAACAAGCTCGGTCCGATGATGCTGTGACACACCACCCCAGACCATGTCGGACCCTCCACCTCCAAATTGATCTCACTCCAAAGTACAGGCCTCGGTGTAATGCTCATTCCTTCGACGATAAACGCGAGTCTGACCATCACCCCTGGTGAGACAAAACCGCAACTTGTCAGTGAAGAGCACTTTTTGCCAGTCCTGTCTGGTCCAGCGAAGGTGGGTTTGTGCCCATAGTCAACGTTGTTGCCAGTGATGTCTGGTAAGGACCTGCCTACAAGCCCTCAGTCCAGCCTCTCTCAGCCAATGGCGGACAGTCTGAGCACTGATGGAGGGATTGTGCATTCCTGGTGTAACTCAGGCAGTTGTTGTTGCCATCCTGTACCTGTCCTGCAGGTGTGATATTCGGATGTACCGATCCTGCGCAGGTGTTGTTACACGTGTTCTGCCACTGTGAGGATGATCAGCTGTCCTTCCTGTCTCCATGTAGTGCTGTCTTAGGCATCTCACAGTACAGACATTGAAGTTTATTGCCCTGGCCACATCTGCAGTCCTCATGGCTCCATGCAGCATGCCTAAGGCACATTTACGCAGATGAGCAGGGACCCTGGGCATCTTTCTTTTGGTGTTTTTCAGAGTCAGTATAAAGTTCTCTTTAGTGTCCTAAGTTTTTATAACTGTGACCTTAATTGCCTACCGTCTGTAAGCTGTTAGTGTCTTAACGACCATTCCACAGGTGCATGTTCATTAATTGTTTATGGTTCATTGAACAAGCATGGAAAACATTGTTTAAACGCTTTACAATAAAGATCTGTAAAGTTATTTGGATTTTTACAAAATTATCTTTAAAATACAGTGTCCTGAAAAGGGGATGTTACTTTTTTTGTTGAGTTTATAGTGGGTAAATGCATAGAAAATTGGGTTAGAAAATAGCCAGTGTTATGATCGGCAGACAGATCATTCTTAGGGGATGGAAGTTGGCTGGAGCGCCCTCATTTCAAGAGTGGAGCACAGAGATGGGCAGGGTAGCGGCATTCGAGGAATGTAATGTAGAAGGCTAGGCAACTTGGATTTTTTAATAAAAAATTGGGCAGCTATTTGGCCTTTTTGGAGGGCTTTCGGGGAGGGGCAGTGGAGAGAGATGTGTGGCTTTAAATGTATGTGATTATTATTTTTATTATATTTTTTTGTGTATACTCAAGTTGTGACCACAGGGATATTTGTTGAGGGTCAGGGTGGGGTTGGGGATTGGGAGGGGGAAAGGGAAAGGGAATTATGGGGGTTAAAATTTGATTCTGAGAATATATGTTTTGCTTTTCTGATTCAATTGTGTGAATCAATAAAGTGTTAATCATAAAAACAACCAATGAAATTCACAAGGTAAAACATCATATAATGTGTAGTTGTAGTGTTTTCAGTTGAGCAAAGGGTAAATATAATTTACACATCACTCCTTTTTGTTTTTATTAGCATTTTTCATACTGTCCCAACTTTTTTGGAATTTGATTTTTGTAATAGATTTTTGAACTTTCATCAGTAAAAGTGAAATAAGAATGATAAAATTCAACTTTGTGCATTTAACCATGTTTGAACTGTCTCCATATTTTAGCAGTTGTAGATGATTCTATTGGCTGTGACGGTTCTCAAGTGATATTCTCAGAAACAGAAAAGAATATCAATTTACTTGTACCAAATTATTAAGGATTGCCTAATAGGACTGAGCGGCAGTGTTGGGCAAGCTACTCAAAAAATGTAGCTAGCTAAGCTACCAACTACTCAACAGAAAAATTAGTTAAGCTAAGCTAAACGCTTCACTTCAGAAAAAGTAGCAAGTTACACTACAAGCTACACGCCAAAAGCAGCTTGCTACATTTAAGCTACTTCATTTTTTCAACCACAGATGCACAGAGCATACTGTCATAGACAAAGCACCTAAAAGGCGTATTCACATGACGTTTATCAAAGCCATGGTACAGTATGTTACAGTTTAGTGCAAAACAGTATACAAGTATACATTAAATGCAATACATATATGCACGTAAAAACAAACATGTAAATTCATATTTAGACATACTACCTATACAAACCCACGTGTTAAACATGAGAAATCGCTTTTTACATTTATTTTTTATATTTATACTACTGCCTCTACAAACCCATACCCATTTAAACGTAATTTAATTTGCACATTTGTGTAAATACTACATACATTCTACTATTCATCTTATCCTGTAATTCTGTGTCTAGCTGTTGTATTTCTGTATGTACTGGAAGCTTTTTATAAGAGGCCAAATTCCTTGTGTGTGTGTGCACATCTGGGCAATAACAATGTGATTTCTGATGGTATCAAATGGTAGTACCATGGTACTTTGATATACAACTATTTTTGCACCATTCTGTTGTTGCATGGTGCTTCAAAGTACTTCAAAGTATACCATGTTACTACCATGGTAATTTGATACATGATTACCATATTCATATTAGGGATGTGCGAAACTAGTCGACTAAAGGTTCTGGTGCTGCTGGTCGACACTGGAATTACTAGTCGGTTAATATTTCCCCCCATTAAACTGATAATAATTTTTACACATTTACGTTTAGCTTTATATTTTTACAGAGGCTGCACTTAAATTACTGTCATATTAATGTTACATATTTTAAATAGAATTAATAATACAAATATTATAAAAAACAAAAAGAGGATATCTGGAGCAGATACAGAGTTTAATTTAACCTCAGGCTGCGCATGCGTCTTCCTTTTCTCTTGTGGCGCACGCAGGAAAATGTCCTCTCATTAGACAAGCAAACTCAGCAAAGTAGTTATGAAATCACTTCGGTGGTGCGGGAATTGGCTTTCCAAATGTTTGAAAGTTCCTAAGGATGTTTTCACATTTGAGTCTTCTTTACATCTGTGCATTTTCCGCTGAGCGGGCTTTTTCAAGCACAGGACAGTCGCCTCAGGTGTGTCAAGTCCCGTCTTTCACTAGACCATGTCGACGTGTTAATTTTACTCATCAAAAATTTTTGCTTTTGAGTAAGTAGCCTAGAAAATAACTGTTTTAGATTAGGTATGCAATTTTTTTAATCTGCTGATTAAGAAGGCTATTTTCAATGGAGTGCCGACTGCTTAACGTGTTAAACTATCTTTTATTCTGTGTGCTCGTCATGTTTAGAATACATTAGGTTTATTGTAGGCTACATCACAGGCCTATTTTTTCTATCCTATAGCTATTTTTTTTTAAAAAAATGTTTTTATCTTAACTGTTATTGGTTAATGTTCTTTACCGAACAGCTGTCATATTAGATCAATAGCTAATGCACGACTGCACGTCGTGAAATACGTGCAACTTTGCAGCACATTTTTTCTCTCTCTCATAGATTTGGCTTAGTCTACCTGTTAATTATTTTCAACAATGTCCTGACTGTTTTAATATGTTAAGTAACTTTTACTTGGTGATTTCCGTTGAGAACAGGCTTTTAATGGTTGATCTTGAACTATTCATTCAATTGTTTTCAATAAATATGCCTGTTCAATATTCGCTAACGTTGATTCAGTGAATGCACGTCATGTTCTATATTTAATGTACAATGATCATAATTCAAGGTGAGCACGTTGCAGATAAATGCCCCATTTCAGTCGAATTTAGCATCAGATTTGGAATAGATTAAGTATTTTAAATGGGTCGCATAAAAACAGGTTGGAAGTTCTGAAGGTTGGTTTCTCTTTAGACTAGTCGGTTATAAAACTTCAGTTTAAATGACAGTCAAATTAGTCGTAGCGCACATCCCTAATTCATATACTATTGTATTTACAGTACATGGTGCTTCAAGGTAATTAAAAAAATACCATGGTACTTCGCTATATTACCACATTCATATTCCATTGTATTAACATGGTGCTCCCAGGTAATGGTACATGTCCAAAAAACATGGTATTGTCGTGGTACTTTTTTAATGTTTTTGTGTAGGCTAATAAGTGTTTTGATACTCTTTTGGTTGGAAAATTTGTATTGAACTTAATAAAGACTTCCTTCATCACTGGCAAACGATAGGATGTATTTGCAGGTTTGGTTTCCATTGATTGATTGTAGATCCACTGCAACCAGCATTATCTTTATTTGCTATGTGTAACAGAGTTCGTATTTTCAGGGCAAATGGAGGAGTCAGTGGAAACAGTCAACTTGAGTTTTATTACTCTTCAGCGTCGTTCACAAAACTTAAACAAAAGGGCATTCAGTGGCCAAGTAATCACACACAAATGAGTCAATAATTCTTGTTGCACACACAGGAACAGTCTCTCTTTCTGCCGACTGATGTGCTTGCCGGCCTTTTCAGGTCTCCCTCCGCCATCACTATAACGAGAGACAGGTGTTAATGCTAATGACAGCGCAGGTGACGAGCCTTACCGCTCTCCCTCTCCCACTGACAGACACATGACCACGCCCCCATCCCCACACCATGTTGACAAGTGAGAGCGCATGACAAATGGTTCAGTAGCGGGAGCACAAGCTTTCGGAGTCATTCAGATTGATTGCAAACCGATTCAGACTGCTTTCCTATCACATGTGACCAATTCATTGTAAAAAAACGACTCAAATGAGCAATTCAATTTTGATCGGACATCAAGTTTTTATTCAAAACTGGCATTAGTGAACACTGTGTACAAGGCATGATGTAGCGGTGTAGCGTTTGTCAATGCTATGGCGCTACATTGTCAAAAATATAGCTTCGCTACTGAAAAGCTACTTGATTTAAGAACTAGCGAAGCTACTGTCTCGCAACTCAGAAATTTAGTTAAGCTAATAGCTTTGCTATTTGTAGCGAAGCTACTGCCCATCACTGCTGAGCGGCAACCAGACCAGTGGCATGAGGTGATGATCCGATGACAGGTAATCTTTTGGCCAAGCAGTGGGGCAACCTAAGGCAGGACATCACTGCCCTGCCGAGGGTGGGTAGAGTAGCCAAAAAATAATTACTCAAGTAGAAGTAAAAGCACTAACATAAATAATTACTTGAGTAAGAGTAAGAAAGTATCCAATTAAAAGAGTACTCAAGTAGTGAGTAACTCATTACTTTCACAAATGATATAATAGATGTTTACTCCCCTATATTCCATTATATAATACACATTGAACATGTACTACAGAATTATTATTATTATTATTATTATTAATGGAAATTCTGTCATCAGTCACCATCATGTTGTTCCAAACTCATTTGACTTTATTTCTTCCATGCAACACAATAAGGAGATATTAGACAGAATGTTCACTATTATAGAATGAGTCACTATTTACTTTCAGTGAATGTTTATATATATATATATATATATATATATATATATATATATATATATATATATATACAGTATATACTGTATATATTTTGAAAGTGAATGGTGACTGAGACTGTCAGTCCCTAACATTCTGTCTAACATATTTTGTGTTCCACATAATACAAAGCGTCACACTGGTTTGGAACAACATGAGGGTGAAGAAATGATGACAGAATATTAAATTATGGCTGAGCTATCACTTTAAAGAGATAGTTTACCCAAAAATGAAAATTCTCTCACCCTCTCTCTTTACTCACCCTCATGCCATCCCAGATGTTTATGACTTCCTTTCTTCTGCAGAACACAAATTCAGATTTTTAAAAGAATATTTTAGCTCTTTAAGCCAAAATTTTGATGCTCCAAAAAGCACAAAAAGACAGCATAAAAGTAATCCATAAGACTCCAGTGGTTAAATCCATTTCTTCAGAAGTGATATGATAGGTGTGTGAGAGAAACAGATCAATATTTGTCATTTTTTGCTAGACAGCAGGGGGCGATATGCAGAGAAGAATGTGAATCACCAAAAACAAGAAGAATGTGAAAGTGATCTGTTTCTCATCCACACCTATCACATCGCTTCTGAAGATACTGATTTAACCACTGGAGTCTTATGGATTACTTTTATGCTGACTTACGTTTGTTTGTTTGTTTGTTTAGCTTTAAAATGTTGTCACCCATTCACTTGCATTGTATGGACCTACAGAGCTGAGAATTTCTTCTAAAAATCTTCATTTGAGTTCAGCAGATGAAAGAAAGTCATACACAACTGGGGTGCCAAGAGGGTGAGTAAATAATGAGAACTGTAATTTTTGGGTGAACTATCCCTTTAAGGACTCTTGTCAGATCTGGATGAATTTGTCAATAAGAAGAGAGGTTTGGAATTTTTTATAGAAATTATTACAGTGAAAACATGAAAATGTACCACAAGGACATAATATATAATGCTGAAATATAAACCAAAGCAAGATCATGCTTTATTAATGCCTTCTTTCGCTATTTCATAGCTTTTAAAGTCCTGTGCAGATTCTTATTTCAGTGTAGTTACAGTTTTCAGTGTCATAATTATTTAGATCATTAGTTCTGTACAGCAGTACCGCCGCTCTCTAAATGAAGAGTACACAGCCTACGTAGGGCACCAACTCTGGTCACGGAACACTCGTTGTGTCTGAAACCACCCCTATCCACTATATATTGCACTATTATGTCCGCTATTTTGTAGGAGTGTCTGAATTCTGAGTGAGCCACTCGTTCCCTACTTTTGTTCACTCATTCTTACCCACAATGCACTCTAATTTCAAGTGTACATTTGATGTACACTTGACAATGGTTAATTTCCCACAATCCACCATGGGAAAGACATACGAGCTGGGAGTTTACTGCTTCCTTCACTCCTGCAATGTTTTATTTCATGCTGAATGTAGTAAATTACTTTGACATATCATTACTTGATTAAAATAGCATAACATATAAAGAGACAAAACATACAGATACATTTTAAAATGTACTCTTTATTTGATAAAATGTGCTTACTCTTTATATTAACACACAGTATATATTAAAAATGACAAACAGAAATGAAGATTTATTGTATTATATATTATTTAATAAGAATAACAAGTAAGGCCCAAGTATTTAAAAATGTCATATGTGACATTGTTTCTGTGACAGCCCCAGAGATCCGACACTCACGTACGAATTCACTCATTTTGTTCAGTTACTGCTGAGATATAGTGCACTAACTGCCATTCACTATATAGGAAATAGTGAATGAGTGAATGATTGCGGACACAGCCACTCTCTTCACCATACAATCGCCTCGCGCCCGCACATCTCACACGCGCGCGCACCTCGCTGTGCACGCGCAGAAATGCTGTATGTTCGCGCTCCAGTTGTCGATCACGTGAAAGGCAGTGATTTACACTTAACTTGGATGTTTACATGGATTTATACAGTTAACCCGCTTGAAGTAGCTGCGATAGTTTCCGGAACCCCCGCGGAGTAAATGCATAAACGCTGCTTATTACATGCGGGACGCGGGACAAAGCACACTGATATATTGCTGCACTGATTTAAAAAATGTAAAATTAAAAACTGATGTCACAAGAGCCCAGTTACATTATCACCCTGAAAATGACCATCTCATTACACAGAAAAGCCCGCGTTAGGATTAGAGCCAAAACGTACCTCAGCGTGCTGCCTTAAGTAGGAGCTGTGATTTTAATCTTGAAATATCAGCTTGCCTTGGTGTTAAATGAAGGCATTGCATGACGAAACTTTTCTTTTTTCACTGTGCAAAGCAAAGAAAGTGTTTCACTTTGAAGAGTTTGATGCTGCTGCAGTGATTGACAGTCTGTGACAGCCAACTTCCACTCTGTAAAAGTCCCATTCAGTAATCTCTCAATAAATTACTCATTAATTAAAATTAAACCCAATAATGTAACGAGATGTAACGCTACCCATTGTAAAGAAGTAAAAGTAAAAAATATTCATTAGAAATTTACTTGAGTGAGAGTAAAAAGTACCCACTTTTAAATCTACTCTAAAAGTAAATTTTTCCCAAAAAGTTACTCAAGTAAATGTAACGGAGTAAATGTAGCACGTTACTACCCACCTCTGCTGCCCTGGGCACCTGCCCAAGAAGGGAGGTGTGATATGGGTAAAGGAAGTGGATGGATGCTTTTGGGCCAGAAGCATCAAAAGGGTCAATCAAAAATTTAGTTTCAATCAACCCGACTGCATTTTGGAAACCGCATTACACAAACAGCCTATCACAGTGTTAAAGGATCATGAAACCCCATTTCAGCACAGTTGAGTTCTCTGCAAATTTTCAAAAAATGCCAGCTAAATTGGGCATGATCATGTGATCATGCAGATGAGTGATGGGTGAAGGGGAAGTGAACACAATCTGATCCGTCACTCAGCTTTATTTCACTAATGCATGTTTTTTTTACACTTTAACACATTGAGTCTTATTCCAAGACATTGATTCACAAATATAAGTGCTTAGATTGGTTTACACACTCACATTAAGGATGGATATACGGATGGATCGATAACGTTTTTTTCTGGGACAACCAATGTATACAGCCTCTCAAAAGAGCCCCAGTCCACCTACCGCATATCTCGAAATACTCATGTTAAAAAAATGCATGTTGCACAAACATTTAAAAGGTTTTGAATTAACTCAGCAAGAGAAGACGCTGACTACCACACCTGGAGTCGCAAGTTCGAATCCAGGGTGTGCTGAGTGACTCCAGTCAGGCTTCCTAAGCAACCAATTGGCCCGGTTGCTAGGGTGGGTAGAGTCATGTTTGGTTAGCCTCCTCGTGGTTGCCATAATGTGGTTCTCGCTCTCAGTGGGGTGCATGGTGAGTTGTGTGTGGATCCCGCGGAGAATAGCGTGAAGCCTCCACGCGAGTTAGGTCTCTGTGGTAACGTGATCAACAAGCAACATGATAAGATGCGCGGATTGATGGTCTCAGACACGGAGGCAACTGAGATTCGTCCTCCGCCACCCGGATTGAGGCGAGTCACTACGCCACCACAAGAACTTGGAGAGCATTGGGAATTGGGCATTCCAAATTTGGGAGAAAAGGGGAGGAAAAAAAAGTTTTGCCACTGATTGAAAGCCTGTCCTGTCCCTTTGTCAGTATCGCGGGTAGGCTATGTAGTCTTGAACACTTGCGTCCCGGTATCAACTCACTCACTGGCACTGCAGCGCTTGAGCAGGGCCGATTCTAGAGTCTGTTGGGGCTCTAGGCAAAAATTCCCAGGGGGCCCCTCCAACCAGCGTTCATCACTATGTTATAAATCAGACACCAACCAAAAATGTACTAAATCTAAACATTCTTTTTATTTCAAATGTTCACATTAGTAGAATAATATCATGATACTTATTATAGTAGCATGATAATAAAGTCAATTCAAAATACTTTCACATTATAGAATTAGAATTCCTCAAGTTCAACTTTTAAATGTTCTTCTTGGACATAGCTTTTATTATTCATAGCTTTCATAGCATTCATAGCTTAGCTCGGACACAGCTTTCATCAGTTACAGAAAAAGCTATTGTCTAGCTGTTTTTTTCCTCAAATCACTCCATTACATTTTGTGCCTTCAATAATGGCAGTTACCAATGTCCCATACGAAAAGCCTGCTCTAGGAATGGCAGAGAGAGACAACGTTAATAATTTCGGTAACATTGCCCGAGTTTAATATTTGTGGTTGTGGTCACTTCTTTCAGCCTGCTAGTTAGCAAGTTAACTTAGTCGAATGCAGCAGAGCTGGAGCTGCACTCCAGGCTGGAGTCTCCACCTCCGGCAGTGCTTTCATCAGTTACAGAAAAAGGTATTTACAAAAGGTCTTGCTGTTTGTATCCTAGGTTAACTAACAAAAAACTTGAAAGAATAAATGTCATTAGTCCGCTAACTATTGCTGAAGTAATTCAAAGTAATTACTTAAGGCTAGACTAAATAACAGCATTCGGTTATTTACTGTTATACTTAAACTTAATCGTCATTATCTGCTCCACTTACCACTGTCTTGCTTTTTTCCTCATTCTCTATTTTCTTTTTTTTCCACTTCCTGATGGATAAGTCCTCTTCATTTTCCTTCACTGATGTTGTTTTCTGACTTTGAAAATATTACAGCCGAAAGTCAACGGGAATGACATGGGGCCCCTTTAGGGAGGTTTCCTACTGAGATGTCAATGCAAGTATTCCATTGTCACTGCAGTTGCCACATTTTGAGACATTGCTGTGGAGTAAAGTTTGTCAGCCCTCGGGGGCCGCCTAATGGCCTGGGGCTCCAAGCAGTTGCCTGCCTTGCCTGTTCACAAGCTGCGCCTCTGTGCTTGAGCACTGGTCGTGTTGTTTAATGAATAATCATGAGATAGCGCTTTCTCATAGGATAAGGCCACGCAGTCTCATTAATAGTTATAAAACACTGATGATGAGACAATGCACTATAGTACATGGAAACATCACATTGTGTGATGTTAAAGGGATAGTTCACCCCAAAATGAAAAATCTCTCATCATTTACTCATCCTCATGCCATCCCAAATGTGTATGACCGTCTTCTCAGCTCTATAGGTCTTTTCAGTGCAAGTGAATGGTAACCAGACCTTTAAAGCTGCAAAAATCACAAAGGCATCATAAATCCATATGACTCTAGTGGTTTAATATACAGTATGTCTTCTGAAGCAATGCAATCATTTTGGGATGTTCTGCAGAAGAAAAAAGTCATACACATCTGGGCTGGCATGATGGGGAGTAAATGATGAGAGAATTTCATTTTTAGGTGAACTATTCCATTAACTCGATGTTGATTTAAAACCCAGGAGATGAAAATAGTGCAAAAAAATCCCTAAATTAACCACTTACCTCTTAAGATTTAAATTAATGGATGCTTACATTGTCTTCATGTGTAACACATACTATCTTGCAACATCTCAGAGAATGTAGTTTAGTGTTTCATGACCCTTTAAATAAAAAATAAAAAAATGGTGTCACTGTGCCATCAAGGGATCACACCCTGTGTACAGAATAATTTTTTATAGATTGGTTTTGGGGGTAGGCTACTGAGAACCATTTTAGACAAAGGGGTTCCTAAAAACAAAGTTTTAGGGTTCCTAAATTGAATGAGGGAGCACTGCTTGTGGAATAATGGATTAAACAAACATTGGAATGTTTGTATGATGAATCATTGAGATTTAAAGATTATTTATTTGCTCTACTTATTTTCTTGAACACATATCTGTATCTCACAGGTTATAAAAAATGGTGGTGGCTAAACATTAAGATTGCTTGTGCTGTTTTTTTAAAGATGGGTTTATAGTTAAAAAAAAAAAAAAAAAAACTATTGGAAAAGTTTTGAAATTGGAAAAGAGAGTTTGGTCATAGGTGAACTAATTAAAAAAAAAAAAAAAAACAATGTTCTGAAGGTCCAAAAAGCAAAACCTGGAGCAAGTTATGTTCCAGCGTTAGTTTATTTCAGATAAATGTCAGCGCATGCGTGCCCTTTTAATAACAACAACACAGTGAAGCTCCGATTACGCACAATATTATACTTTTAATGCATTATTATGATACACAGCAATCTTTACTTAACCTCACAAATCTTCTCCCCAACATTTCCAGTCTCATACACAATGCAGATTTGCATTTAAAAGTGAAACAATTTGTGTACATTGTTCCTTTTTTTATAATGGGAAGTTTTTAATACTGTAATAGTGTCAACGTAGAACACATAAAGGCCTCCATTACATTACATAGTATCAATACGCTGGTAATGTCTACCAATTCAGCAATAAAATTCTTCACTAATTCTTCTTCACTAACTAGATATTATGTGATCATTTCATGGACCACAGATGTAACAGAGGTTAGGGATTTAATTTCTAATCACTTTAATTCATGTACATAAAGCAATGCAAACTTTTCCAGACTTGTTCAATGTACTCTCTTTATTATCTGAAATATACACCGATGAACCAAATAATTATGACCACCTGCCTAACAAACATTATGGCCACATGTTGGTCCTCTGCGTGTCACCAAATAGTGACAACCCGCCAAGGCATGGACAAGATCCCCGAAGTTGTCCTGTGGTATCTGGCACCAAGACATTAACAGCAGTTCCTTCAAGTCCTGTAAGTTGCGAGGTGGAGCCGCCATGGATCGGACTTGTTGGCCCAGCACAGAATTTGGAGGCCAGGACAACACGAACTCTTCATCATGTTCCTCAAACCATTCCCAAACAATGTGTGCAGTGTGGCAGGTCGCATTATCCTACTGAAAGAGGCCACTGCCATCAGGGAATACCATTGCCATGAAGGGATGTACCAGGCCTACAACGATGTTTAGGTAAGTGCACGTCTATTTGATGTCCACATGAATGGCCAGACCCAGGGTTTCCCAGGAGAACATTGACCAGAGCATCACACAGTGCCCACAGTGTATCCTGATGCTATCACTTTCCCAGGTGATGTAAATGAAAACGGGACTCATCGGACCAGGCGACTTTCTTCCACTAAGTTGCTCAGGTCTTTGCTCCTGCCATTTCTCCTGCATTCAATACATTGAATAGGAGAACTGATTGTTCGCTTACCATCTAATCTACCCAGAACTTGATGTGGCCTTGTTAGGAGATAGGTGTTATTCGCTTCACCTGTGAGTGGTCATAATTTTTTGGCTCATCGGTATAAATCTCCACTTGAATGGTGACTGAGACTAACATTTTGCTTAACATCTCCTTTTGAGTTTCAAAGAAGAAAGAAAGTCATACAGGTTTGCAACATGAAGTTGAGTAAATTATCACAGAATTTTCATTTTTGGGTCAACTATCCCTTTAAGAGTTCAAGTCATGCTCACCGGATTAAAATGAAATGAAATCGGTTATTATAATATAAATAAATATGTATATTAATGATAATAAGGTGATATTATGAATATTATGTATGAGTATTATTTATATTATTTATGTAAATTGGTACATACACTCAAATAGCACTTTATTAGGAACAGATGTACACTTACTTATTCATGCGATTATCTAATCAGCCAATCATTTGGCAGCAGTGCAATGCATTAAATCATTAAGATACAGGTCCGGACCTTCAGTTAATGTTCACATCAACCATCAGAATGGGGATAAAATGTGATCACAGTGAATTCGACCGTGGCATGATTGTTGGTGCCAGACAGGCTGGTCTGAGTATTTCTGTAACTGCTGATCTCCTGGGATTTTCACACACAGCAGTCTCTAGAGTTTACCCAGAATGGTGCCAAAAACAAAACACATCCAGTGAGCAGTAGTTCTGCAGAAAGAAATGCCTTGTTCATGAGAGAGGTCAATGGAGAATGGCCAGACTGGTTCGAGCTGATAAGGTAACGCAAATAACCACTCTGTACAATTGTAGTGAGCAGAACAGCATCTCAGAATGCACAACACGTCCAACCTTGAGGCGGATGGGCTACAACTGCAGAAGACCACGTCGGGCACTTTATTAGGATCGTAGTGTTCCTAATAAAGTGCTCAGTGAGTGTAGGTCTTATATTAAAATGTACTTATTTAAAAGGCAGCGAAAATACCTGTATAGGTCAGATGGAGATGAGAGATGTAATAGTTGTTTATCAGGATGATGAAGTTGACTGTTTCAAGCTTTTCTCTTCACCCTGCAGCTGAGTAGTCCTGGTTGCATTATACATGACACATTTTTTGCTATTTCTGTCTTTCTTGTTAAATGTGCTGAAGTAAGGGCGAGTGGATGTGATGAGGCAAAACTAGATCACTCCACTGTCACGCGCTTGCAGTGTAGACAGCTTCGTTGATTATAAATATGAGCAAAAAGTTGTAGCACGACATTCGCTTGCAGAGACAGTATAAAACTATTTGCATTTCAGATTCATACATCAACTTAAGTTCAGCAAATATGCGACAATGCACTTCCTATGATCACTGCATGCTTGCATTAAGCTCGACAAGTGTCCAATGAGCTGCTGAATGCTGCAAGAGAGAGAGACGCAGTAGCACCGATTTAGTCATGCTGATTCTGGAATTACAATAAAAAGACAAAATTATTGATTTGATTTGAACATCTGTGTGGTTTTGTTTATAAATTCTCAACTACTGTACATGTGTGCTGGAATTGCCCGCATTATGTGGAACTGGTGGGAATGATTAAAATTGTGTGCAATACCTGCATGCTTGCTTTAAGTATAAGAACAGAGGTGCGTGCACACACAGTAAGTGCAGCGAGCAGCACATGCAGACTAATTAATTAAATCACAGCCCTTGTGTTTTGATAATTACACTAGGACATGTCGCAATTTCGATTTTATTTCAATTAACTGTTCAGCCCTAGTTTCAGCCCTAATTCAAGCACTTTCAAGGGTTAGGAGTCTAGTTTTAACAGACTGTCCAGTCCTTGAATTTATGTGTCTGAAATTCAAAAACTTTCAAGGAGAGCGGGAACCCTGGGGATGGAATGAGTGATTAGAGAATTTTCACCTTTGGTTAAAAGGGTAGTATTATGACTTGTAATCATGTATTATCCATGTCTTAACTAACAAGTAATCATTTATGGGAAATATGAGTTAAATATAAGTGAAAATGGTGTGTACTATCTATGTGATCGGGATTGCATGTCCCGGAAGTTCATTTGATTCATTTCTGAAATCTCCTAATGTATTTGTGATTAAAATATGCCCTTTTTCGAGCAGGAAACTAGGAAACATGCAACAATGAACCATAAATCAATTACCTTAGGGGAGGAGAGAGTTGACCACATGCCATTGCAAATGTGACTTCTGATTGGCTTAAAAAATCTTTGGGGTGTGGCCAAACAGAATTGGTAATACTCCACATCTGGAATGAACTAGTGCAGTTCCAGAAATTCTCAAGAGCCCCCTTGCAGGAGTCCTTGTTTTTCGAAGTTCAAAGTTTTTCAACATCCATCCTCCATTCCTCAGTTTTCACGGGTTGACCCATTCTGAGTTCTGAGTTCCTCAAAGTAGTTAAAAAAGTAGAAGTTATAAGCTTTCTTCTGCAGCATCGAGGCTCTACTGGGTCTTTCCATCACCCATCCAGTGTGCACGATTGACTCCATTTTTATAGAATTCCAGACAATTGACCCAGCACAAATAAAGACTTCCACGAGTCAAGACAAAGGACTTCAACACAACATGCAATTACAAACCTCCAGTCTTTTTCTAAATGTTGTTGCTTTGTTATATAAACTGGGTTATCCAATCTCAAATCGAGGCATATTAAATTAAGTTCTGATGGCTCGTTTAAGGCATGGTCTATAGACTCCATATCCAGATCCATTTAAATTGATTTTTCTCTGTTACAGATAATTTCCATTCATTTTCTGTTGAGAGTAATATTGCTCTAAGAATTAATAAGAACATTCACATCAACTGAATGGGCTGATGAGATGTAAATGCTAATTCTTTTAATATTCCCCAAATAATTATAACTCCCTTCTTAAGCAAACTTCCTTACTTAATGGTGGAGAGAATGTTGGCAGATATCTAAAACTGATATTAACTATCATAATACCCAGTCATTCTATGAATTCGGATAACAGATCAGAAACAGATAAGGCTAGTCTAAAGTGTCGCATGTGTGACGTATGTATTATGCGCCGGTTTGTTGTTGTGTGAATCAGGACAAAGCTAACTAGAGCCGGGAATTTGCCTCCCTTTTAGACTGAAAGGCGTAAAGCCGCCATCAGCTCTCGCGAAAAGGCACAAGAATAGAGACGAACTGTCTGTCCCTTTTGTATCAAGCTCAGGCAGAGTTTGTATAATAAAATGGCAGTAAATGAGATTAAAATCTTATTGAGATTAAAATTTGACTCTGCCAGGATTTATCCAGATCATCCAATAGCCTTGAGTAAGGCAAGAACAGAGTTGGGCGATGTTCCCCAATATTATCCACATACAGTCCATCCGGAAAGTATTCACAGCGCTTCACTTTTTCCACATTTTGTTATGTTACAGCCTTATTCCAAATTCATTATTTTCCTCAAAATTCTACAAACAATACCCCATAATGACAATGTGAAAGAAGTGTTGGGCCTCATGTACTCAGATAGAAGACAAAGGCAGGGCTAACACAGTCGTAAAACCTAACTCAGGCCCCCCCAAATCAAGTCATAAATCTTACTGATAAAAACCGCGCCAAAATCAAACAAAGGGAGTCCAAAACAGACTACAAATCCCATGAAGCCTTGCTCACTAAAGGATCAAACTCTCAACTCCTATTGGATGAGGCACACGACAGTACGCACCTCAACCATGACATCATCAGGTGTAGAAATACCTCTGAAATGCTTCCGGGATTTGCTTCCAGCAACTTTGCCCGCCATGTGTAGATGCAGCTCATCGCTGCTCTCAGGTGTAGCCTTGTGGCACAAGGAAGTAACGTATGACTTGAAACTGTGGCCATACAATCTCCATCTCGCTGGATGAGTTGAGATTACTCTGTGTTCCACTGAACACTCTAACGGATCCGAAGGAGAACGCTGAGCAATCCACATCTTCATCCGTTTGCCTGCAGAAGTGAAGAGAGAAAAGATTTCTCTTCCATCTCCAATCAAGTCGACGTCGCTGATTTCTCCACCACCCCGCCGAGAATCAGCAGCCGTACCATCCGCCGACAGAGTGAGGAAATGGCCTGCCATCATCACCCGAGCCTCGAGGAACTGAGTCTGAGTTAAAGGACAAATGAACACACATTCTGCATCCTCATGCGATTCAAGTAAGAGGTTTACGTCTGGGCATAGATAGAATATTATAGTGTGTTATTCTTGTGTATCAAGTTTATTGCTTGCACAGTTTACGGACTGCCATGTCCGCTCATTATTAAAACTCAGGGTATTGTCACGAATTTGATTTGCTGTATTGTAGTCCAACCACATTGGACCGTTGTGCATTTCCGCCATCGCGGGTGAGACCGGCAAACTGAGTTTATCCGTTAAAGAATCAAAGACCGCGGGACGGTTTACGAGCCGTCCACCGCGTCTCTAAGTGATAAACTAACAGCTGCTTTCTCTCCCATGATCGCGAAACCGGCTTTGGGGCCGCCACTTAATTCTCTCTCTCTCTCGTACTAACCACATACACACACACACGCGACCCCTCACAAACATTCTCGCACACATTTTTGGCTAGTAGATAGCTTCGTGATAAAGCTCAGTATTGTCCCTAAGCTATCATACAAGCAGATACACATGGTAAACTGGTAGACACCATTGACTGGTTTCTCTCCACCCACATTCGCGGCCATATTCTCCGTTATACTATCTGGTTATTAGTCCCTGATTCCAGGGTGGTGCCCCATCAATATTAATCCTTATTAATATTCTATTGATTTTTGATAATTGATAATTCTCTTTGATGATTGTTGAATTTGAATGATCAATAAGCTAGTGTTAATTTTAATTAATGTTTCATCAATGTTAATGACTGGTGATTATCTTTGATAATTGTTGATTTAAAGGATTAAAAAAAGCGAACATTGATTCTCATCAATTTTCTATTGATTTTAATAATTAATAATTATTGCTAATAACCAAACCCGCTCCTAAATGTAGCGCACTACATTTACTGGAGCCCCATATGAGGTTTTAATGAGTAAGATTCAATTAATTAATTTAAATATTAATAACTAAAATAATTATTAATTATTTCTGATAGTAACACTGATCTAAACAACCAGTAAAGCCCAACATAATAATTGGTGCCCCGTGTGAGGCATCCTACGTGCCAGTTCTGTCACAGGTATATGCATAGGAATCCAAAGTAATAATTTGTATCATTACTTCAAAGTTTGGTTCTGTTTGACAATTTACTTCTCACAACTTGCCAAACATAAGCCAGTGTGGTGTAAAAGTGCTCTTAAGAGTGAATTAGGGGTTGGTAAATTTACGATAGTCTGCTTAAAACCTGCTGTTGTTGTTATTTAACTCCTAACGCTTTCAACTAGATGTTACAGAGGAGGTGCCAAGTCACTTCATTGACGTCCACCAAAGAGAGAACGCAGTGAAATTTGCACATTACATAACAGTAGCCCGTAAGCCACAGGTCAAAGCCTCTCAACTGTGCGTTCGTGTCAGCATTATAGAAACTGTAAAACAACAAGCTATCAGAGCCACTGTGTCGCAAGAATTTTTACTGCCCAGTAAAATGAGTCACCAATCGCCCCGCATGACTGGAGCTGAAGCTCCACAGAGGTCAGTCGACTCAGCACTGCAAGATGTGGTCGCTGCTGTCCTCCATGTATTGAGAGATAACCTTAACGGCTACAATATTAGTCATTGTGATGAATCATTGCAGGAACTAGTTGATTATGTCAACAACCCGGTCGGGAAGCCAAAGCGCACAATCCCGGACCTAGTGGGCCAAATGTTCCTTCTTCATCACCGCAAAACCCAACTGCAAACCACAGAGCACAAGGCCCAGCTCGCCCAACTGCAGAGCAGCTACCAAGTGGTGCACAGGGAAAATCTCAGCCTGCACCAAGACATTAGGTGCACCCAAGCTGAGAAAGTCCAGGCACAGGAAGATAATGCCCGGATGCAGGAGGAAAACTAAACCTTGCGCAGGCAGCTACAAGCTGCCCAGCTAAGAGTAGAGTCAGATCAGGTAAGTGCAGCTGAAAGGCACAGCACAACATCTGACATAGAAGAGGGCCCCCTCTTTAGCGCTACGCATAGAAACATGCCCCTGAGAAACCCAGGGACACGCTAGGAGCCGAGCTGCCCCTAGTGGTACAGTCTCTGACTTCGTCCTCCAAGACACTCACAAGCTCCTCCAGTGGCCTGCTGGTTGGATGCAGGTGCCCCTCCTTATAGTTGCCCCCCCAGTCAGTTTTCAGTCACGCCACCTTGCGTTTCAAACCGACTGATTCCACACCACGGAGGGGGGACAATTACTTTCAAGCCCAGAGTGGTGTAAGCGGCTCGAAGATCCCATTAGCCAGGGAGCTGTATGCAACCTGGGGTCCACCCTCACACGTCGACCGGACTCCTTCCCCACCACAAAGGGGAGGAAGTCATCCTCATCGCTATAGCGATCTGAGTGACTATGGTGTTTCGGATGACTCGGACGACCCATGGTCATACCGCCACCAACGCTTGCGTATCCGACAACTCAAGTCCCTCGCAGGGGACATAGAGCTCTTTGACCCAAGTAATCGAGATTCAAACATCGACAATTATCTCAGAGAAATTGAGCACTGCCTGGTTGACTTGCCTTATGTTTCGTCACGTGAAAAACTCAAGCTTATATGGAAGACCACGGTAGAAACACTACCGACTGGTACTCGAAACCGCTACTCAGCTCTGTGTAAAGCCCTACGCAAGGAGTATTCGCTGTATATCGACGAAGCCTCCGCTACCATAGCTGCTTTCACCATCACCCAGAAGAGGCACGAGCCTCTGCGTGAGTATTAAAGATGCCTGAGAACCACGTACTTCCAAGGAAGTAACGCACCAGGTCTGGAGGAGGAACAAGCTTTAAAGTCTCTTTTCCTTCACAACCTCCACGAGTGCGTGCGATATGACGTCACGATGCACTGCAGAACGGGCAACCCCACCATGCAGGAAATCAGAAGGTACGCGCAACTGGCATGGGAGACACGCGTGCACCCTGCCCGAGGGCACGAAGGCGACGCCAGAGTCCTGGGGATCCAAGCCTCAGAATGAGCAGACCTAGCGCTTGAAGGCAACGAAATGCCTCGTGTTAAGGTGAATGTTAGAACAGGACCCCAGAGGCACTGATCACCCCGCCAGCAGGGTAGGCAACAGAACCAGGGGGGTGGTGACCAGACACACCCCCAGGGTCATGGCAGGCCTAAATGACAAATCGTTCGCCGGCCGAAAGGAAAGGCACGGTTCGAACGAAAACCCAAACAAGAAGGTGGGTGGGTAGAAAAGGTTTCAAACCCCCTCAGAGAACAAGATTTGAGAGAGGAAATGGAGCATATAAGGAGACGCTTGACTGAGTTAGTAACGAAGCTTGACGTGCACCGTTGTTCACCAGGTCCACCGAAATCCTCAAAGGAATTTAGCGCTGAAAAAAGTTTACTTTGTAGGTCAGGAAAAGGGGAACAGGGTCCAAGTTGCTCCCCAAAACAGTCACTTCTAACACGCCACACCATCCTTTCCTGACCTTCTTGGGCGATCTGTTCCGTAAGGGCAATGCCTGACACATGGGTCATTCAGCTCCCACCCACTACTCGACACTGGTTCCAAAATAAGTCAAATGGGTTCCAACACCTTCGCAGAGGTGGCTAGAGCAAAGCTCTCCCTTGGCAAACTGTTACAGACAGAACTGCAGCGTAAACATCACAAGCTACACGCAAGATAAGTCGTCTATCACAAATCGGGTGTGGATTGACATTACCTTTCAAGGGATGATGCTAGTAGATCCTGTTTACATATGTCCCATTAATACGGAACCACTGTTAATTGGCCAGGACCTACTGAACCGACTGGCTCCGCTCACTGGCTGCCGTCATGGACACGTGGGGTCAGGTTGACATACCGAGACCACTTGGTCCAGAAAGCAATTTGCCAGCTTCAGATGGACAAGTCCCCATTGTCCAAAAATCCAGCAGAGACAACGACACCAATAAGAACAATTACAGGGCCTGAATAAAACCCTTCAGGGTACTATAGTCACTGTAAATTTGCACTCCGTTCTTATCAATAACACTTTGCACGCTTTAGGGACTTTGTCAGAGAAGGGTCACACATTTTTGGCTAGTAGATAGCTTCGTGATAAAGCTCAGCTTTGTCCCTAAGCTATCGTACAAGCAGATACACGCGGTAAACTGGTAGACACCATTGACTGGTTTCTCTCTGCCCACATTCGCGGCCATATTCTCTGGACGGAAGTCTCGTGTGACATACTCTCCACGAGAGTCACGTCCGCCATTTTGTGCGTGTCTCTCCTTACACACACACACACACACACCTTTTATGTTATAGGATTATTTTGATTTCCATATCTAATCATATCACTGTTCTGTTTGTAGTTGTAAGTCGGAAGTTTATTGACTGCATTGTATTAATTATTAATTGATATTACTGCATAAATAAACTTTGTTATATTACAAAGAGAAGTGTTTTGGTTTGTTTTGCATACACCTGTGCCATGCTGATGGGATGTCAGTGCTCGGATTCAAGCCTTCATTCATTGTTTTTTTCCGAAAATCGATATTCTTCGGATGTCGATTTTCCTAAGAAAACAATCTAATATTGAGACTGTTATATTATCTGGTTATTAGTCCCTGATTCCAGGGTGGTGCCCCGTCAATATTAATCCTTATTAATATTCTATTGATTTTTGATAATTGATAATTATCTTTGATGATGGTTGAATTTGAATGATCAATAAGCTAGTGTTAATTTTAATTAATGTTTCATCGATGTTAATTATTGGTGATTATCTTTGATAATTGTTGATTTAAAGGATTAAAAAAGCGAACATTGATTCTCATCAATGTTCTATTGATTTTAATAATTAATAATTATCTTTGATAATTATTAATTATTGCTAATAACCAAACCCGCTCCTAAACGTAGCGCACTACATTTACTGGAGCCCCATATGAGGTTTTAATAAGTTAGATTCAATTAATTAATTTAAATATTAATTAATAACTAAAGAAATAATTATTCATTATTTCTGATAGTAACACTGATCTAAACAACCAGTAAAGCCCTACAGAAGTTTGTTTGAAATCTTTGCAAATTTATTAAAAAGAAAAAAAAAAAAATCACATGTACATAAGTATTCACAGCCTTTGCCATGACACTCAAAATTGAGCTCAGGTGCATCCTGTTTCCACTGATCATCCTTGAGATGTTTCTACAACTAGATTGGAGTGCACCTGTGGTAAATTCAGTTGATTGGACATGATTTGGAAAGGCACACAGCTGTCTATATAAGGTCCCACAGTTAACAGTGCATGTCAGAGCACAAACCAAGCCATGAAGTCCAAGGAATTGTCTGTAGACCTCCGAGACAGGATTGTATCAAGGCACAGATCTGGGAAGGGTACAGAAAAGTTTCTGTAGCATTGAAGGTCCCAATGAGCACAGTGGCCTCCATCATCCATAAATGGAAGAAGTTTGGAAGCACCAGGACTCTTCCTAGAGCTGGCCGCCTGGCCAAACTGAGCGATCGGGAGGGAAGGGCCTTAGTCAGGGAGGTGACGAAGAACTCGATGGTCACTCTGACAGAGCTCCAGCATTTCTCTGTGGAGAGAGGAGAACCTTCCAGAAGAACAACCATCTCTGCAGCACTCCACCAATCAGGCCTGTATGGTAGAGTGGCCAGACGGAAGCCACTCCTCAGTAAAAGGCACATGACAGCCCACCTGGAGTTTGCCAAAAGGCACCTGAAGGACTCTCAGACCATGAGAAACAAAGATTGAACTCTTTGGCCTGAATGGCAAGCGTCATGCCTGGAGGAAACCAAGCACCGCTCATCACCAGGCCAATACCATCCCTACAGTGAAGCATGGTGGCGGCAGCATCATGCTGTGGGGATGTTTTTCAGCGGCAGGAACTGGGAGACTAGTCAGGATCGAGGGAAAGATGAATGCAGCAATGTACAGAGACATCCTTGATGAAAACCTGCTCCAGAGCGCTAAGCACACAGCCAAGATAACAAAGGAGTGGCTATGGGACAACTCTGTGAATGTCCTTGAGTGGCCCAACCAAAGCCCAGACTTGAACCCGATTGAACATCTCTGGAGAGATCTGAAAATGGCTGTTTACCGACGCTCCCCATCCAACCTGATGGAGCTTGAGAGGTCCGGCAAAGAAGAATGGGAGAAACTGCCCAAAGATAGGTGTGCCAAGCTTGTAGCATCATACTCAAAAAGATTTGAGGCTGTAATTGGTGCCAAAGGTGCTTCAACAAAGTATTGAGCAAAGGCTGTGAATACTTATGTACATGTGATTTTTTTTTAGTTTTTTATTTTTAATAAATTTGCAAAGATTTCAAACAAACTTCTTTCACGTTGTCATTATGGGGTATTGTTTGTAGAATTTCGAGGAAAATAATTAATTTAATCAATTTTGGAATAAGGCTGTAACATAACAAAATGTGGAAAAAGTGAAGGGCTGTGAATACTTTCCGGATGCACTGTAGGTCTTATTTTATAGTTAGATTGGTGTCACTAACCTAGTTTCCATCCACTATTTTGTTATCCACAAAGTGAAAATGCGTAAAAAAATATTTGCGAAATTTGCCGTCTTCTACCTTTTATCGATTAAAATGGTGTGCGTGATGACGTCATGCTTAAAAAAATAAAAAAATAAAAATAAAAAAAAATAAATAAAACAAAAACACACAGTCGCGTAAGTTTTGGTTTAGCGCAAAATAAATCTGTCCTTAAGCCGTTTCCATACAGAAATGTGTGTTTATCGCTAATTCGCCTCTCAGATGTCCGTAATTCTTTTCCTCCCATGTTTTGTTAAAATGGGGAGAGTATTGAGACAATTCATTGAAATAAGACAGCTTACTGTGCTTTTATCTGTGAAATTAAAATGAATCAGAAGATGAGGAATTGCTATCAAAAGGGAACAGTTGCCCTTCTGATAGGACTGTAGTATTGGTCCTGATGTTGCGCCTATTGCAGGTTGCCACCGGTTCCGACCCGAAAGCAAATCGTCATGGCCCTGTTCAAGTTGGCAACCTGCACCAAGTAGTGGGGGGAACTTTCGGTCTTTGTATAAGGACCATTCATCGATGTGTATATGCTGTGTGCACAGCTATTTAATATTGGTGTAATATCAGGGTTTACATATATGATACATTCCTGATATTCAATAGGCTATACTGAACAATCATCTAATCTAAACCATCGCCATCACAACTGCATTATGTCTCGCATATTTGTCAAGCAACTTTTAATGACCAACGGAAACTGACTGTCATCTAAAATTAATTTTAGCGTCATAATGCAATTTACATTTTCTGAAGAAGCTCAGCAAATGTGATCCGAGGTAAAGAGGGTTAGATTTAAAATATTTAAACGTTTTAAAATTTTCAGAAGCTCATTTTCTGAAAGTGAACTCATTGAACAAATAGTTCTGTTTATAGCCTTGAAAAAAGTCTTATATAATCTTATTATAAAAGTTCTGATAATGTAATTCAGCTGACTTTTTTTGTCTACAGAACAGGGTAAAGCTAATTTAAGTTTGTGTAAAGAAAAGGCATATATAGGTCTAAAATATATATATATATATATATATATATATATATATATATATATATATATATATATATATATATATATATTCGTTTGATCATTTATTTAATTTAATACAGGGAATTTTGCCGGTATTTTTCCAAAAGTAATCTAAACAATAATTTTATAGAATTGGGTTAGTGTTCCAAAAAAGCACACTGATGCTTTTCTCCTAGTATTGTGTATTTATCTTTAATTGAAAACATCTTTGTGCACAGAAATGATATGTTTTTTGTATTGTGGGCTTATTCAATGACTGCTGTCTATTATTTTGAATGGTGTGGAAAAGCAACTTTAATAAATAAACAGATGGCTATCACAATTAAATTAATCACAAACAGTGGTCATTCATTTGTTCTCTGTGCACTTGTCGATGTGCATGATACGAGATATTTGTGTTGGCACTCCTGGAAGTGTCATGTTTGCATTGATCGGATCTTTATGCCGTTCAGATCAATCCATAATCATGTACAATAAATTGGCTTTCAAGGACGTATACCTTGTCCTCATGATTAACACAGGCTAATGATTGGGGTAAATTCTGTCATGTGACACTATATTTTTGCATCAATGCCAATTTTCTCGACAAAAAGTGTTCCAAACCAGTTTTTCAAAACATTTGAAGTATCGACAAATTTGAAGTATTCAAATATTATGTCAACACGTGAAATTTTAGCGATAATTTGCATTTCCATCAGCTTTATTTTGATGCGCTAAAACTTTTACGTTTCCATCCAACGATTTTTTGCTAAAAAAGTTAGCGCATCAAAATAAAGCTGATGGAAACGCAAATTATCGCTAAAATTTCACAAGTGTCGACATAATATTTTGTCGTTGAACTCTAGTGCGTAAACTCTATGTCGATACATCAAATGTCGCGAAAAACTAGTTTGGAAACACTTTTTGTCGAGAAAATTTGCATTAATGCAAAAATATAGTGTCACATGACAGAATTTACCCCAATCATTAGCCTGTGTTAATCATGAGGACAAGGTATACGTCCTTGAAAGCCAATTTATTGTACATGATTATGGATTGATCTGAACGGCATAAAGATCCGATCAATGCAAACATGACACTTCCAGGAGTGCCAACACAAATATCTCGTATCATGCACATCGACAAGTGCACAGAGAACAAATGAGTGGCCCTCTTTGCGATTAATTTAATTGCGGTAGCCATCCGTTTATTTATTAAAGTTGCTATTTCATACCATTCAAAATAATAGACGGCAGTCATGGAATTAGCCCACAATACAAAAAACATAATTTCTGTGCACAAAGATGTTTTAAATAAAAAATAAATATGCAATACTAGGAGAATAGCTTCAGTGTGCTTTTTTGGAACACTAACATATAGCCCAATGCTATAAAAATATTGTTTAGCTTACTTTTGAAACAATGCCGGCAAAATACCCTGTATTAAATTAAATAAATTACCAAATGAATAAAGCATTAAATAAAATAGTTAATTACCAAATTAAAAAATATATATTTTTAGACCTATATATGCCTTTTCTTTACACAAACTTAAATTAGCCGTACCCTGTTCTGTAGACTAAAAGTCGTCTGAATGACATTTTCTACACTTCAAGACTATAAACTATCACAATGAGTTCACTTTCAGAAAATGAGCTTATGAACATTTTAAAACGTTTAAATATTTTAAATCTAACCCTCTTTACCTTGGATCGCATTTGCTGAGCTTCTTCAGAAAATGTAAATTATCATCTAAAATTAATTTTAGCGTCATAATGCAATCAAGTTCAGTTGATCGTTAAAAGTTGTGGGACAAATATACGGGACATAATGCAGTTGTGATGGCAATGCTTTAGATTAGATGATTGTTCAAAATAGCCTATTGAATATCAGGAATGTATCATATATAAACTCTGAAATTACACAGCATCAGTTTTTCTTTCATAGCTGTGCACACAGCATATATACACATGGATGGATGGTCCTTATACTAAGACCGAAAGTTTCCCCCACTACTTGGTGCAGGTTGCCAGCTTGAACAGGGCCATGACGATTCGCTTTCGGGTCGGAAGCGGTGGCAACCTACGATAGGCGCAACATCAGGACCAATATTACAGTCCTATCAGAAGGGCAACTGCTCCCTTTGGATTGCAATTCCTCATCTTCTGATTGCGTTTATTTGTGAAATTAAAATGATAGTTAGCTGGTTAATTTCAATGAATTGTCTCAATACTCTCCCCATTTTACCAAAACTTCGGAGGAAAAAAATTAGGGACATCTGGGAGGCGAATTAGCGATAAACACACATTTTTGTATGGAAACGGCTTCAGGCCAGATTTATTTTGCACTAAACCAAAACTTGTTCGACAAAGTGTTTTTTTAGGCATGACGTCATCACGCACACCATTTTTATCGATAAAAGGCCATTTGAATGGAAATAGGCAGAAGACAGCAAATTTCGCAAAAAGTTTTTTACACTTTTTCACTTTGTCGATAACAAAATAGCGCGAAAAGTGGATGGAAACTAGGCTATTCGTACACTCATGATTATGGCGATGAGTTGGTCCTATTACATTTTGTCTGACTCCAAGAGAGTTGAGAATATCAATAAATGCTAATACCAATGTGTCATTTTCATCATCTATGTGAACGTTGAAGTCACCAACAATTAAAGCTATATCTACAGTAACTACAAGATCTGATAAAACATTTGCAAATTGACCAAGGAAATCAGAATAAGGCCCGGATGATCTATATACTGTAGCAAGGGTAAAAGACGACAGATTTTTTTTTATTTATATCTGAAGGTGTCACATTAAGCATTATTAGTTCAAAAGACTTACATTTATATCCTGTCCTCTGAGTAACACCAGAAACTTCACTGTAAATTGTAGCAACACCTCCTCCTCCACCCTTCAGAAGTGGCTCATGTTTATAACAATAACCTGGGGGAGTAGATTCATTTAAACTAATATATTCCTCTGGTTTAAGCCAATTTTCAGTCAAACAGAGCACATCCAAACTATGACCTGTAATAATTTCATTTACAATTAGTGCTTTGGTAGAAAGAGATCTAATGTTTAGGAGCCCTACCTTCATATAATGTTTATCTTTAATTTTTTTGTTTTGTATAAGTTTGACCTTAATCACATTTTTTCTAAATGATTTAGTGAGAGTTTTGTGTTTGGGGAACAGACACAGTCTCTATGTGATATCTAGGTGATACAGTCTTTATGTGTTGTAGTTTATGTGACCTGTGTGATGTCTCAAGGCAGCTAGCAGACATTCGGATTAACCAGTTTGTCTGCTTTCTGACCTGGGCCCCAGTTAGTCAAACACTGTAATTATTAAGACTATGAGCCAAATTACTAGAGAGGAGAGTGGCACCTTCCCTGGAGGGATTGAGTCAGTCTCTCTTTAGCAGGTCAGGTCTACCCCAAAAACTCTTCTAATTGTCTATGAATCCTATTCTATTCTCCAGACACCACTCAGACATCCCGCCATTCAGTGACACTAATCTACTATAAACCTCGTCACCACGACAAGCAGGGAGGGGGCCAGAGCATAGTGTCTGACATCGTTTTTGCAAATTCACACACCTCTTTAACATTATCTCTAGTGATTTCTGACTGGTGAAGCCAGACATCATTAGTGCCGATATGAATAAAAATTTTAGAAAATCTACGTTTAGCATTAGCCAGCACTTGTTAATTTGATCTGATGTCAGACACTCTGGTACCCGAAATGCATTTAACAATAGTGGCTGGAGTCTCTATTTCCACGTTCCTTACAATAGAATCACCAATAACAAGGGCTCTTTCAGCATAATGTTGGGCCTCATGTATTCAGATAGAAGACAAAGGCAGGCCTAACAGTCGTAAAACCTAACTCAGCCCCCACACATTCCATGTCGTAAATTTTACTAATAAAAATCGCGCCAAAATCAAACAAAGGGAGTCCAAAACAGACTACAAATCCAGGAAGCCTTGCTCACTAAAGAATCGAGCTCTCAACTCCTATTGGATGAGGCACACAACAGAATGTCCCTCAAACATGACATCATCAGGAGTTCAAATAATTCTGAAATGCTAAAAGAGTTTGCTTCCAGCGACTTAGTTCACCGAATACGGACGTAGCTTTTTGCTACTCTCCGGTGCAGCCTCGTGGCATAAGGAAGTAATGTCCGACTTGAAACTGTAGCCATACAATCTCCATCTCGCTGGACGAGTTGAGATTACTCTGTGTTCAACCAAACACTGTAACGGATCCGAAGGAGACCGCCGAGCAATTCGCATCTTCATCAGTTGGCCTACAGAAGTGAAGAGATTAAAGATTTCTCTTCCATCTTCAATCAAGTCGAAATTTCTGAGTTCTCCGCCAGCCCGCCAACAATCAACAGCCGTACCGCCCACCGACATCACGAGAAAATGGCCTCCTGTCATCACACGGGCCTCAAGGAACCGGGTCAAAGTTAAAGGATGGAGGAAAACACATTCTACCTGTGTCCTCATGCGATTCAAGTAAGAGGTTATGTCTGGGCAGAGATAGAATATTATAACGTGTTATTCTTGTGTTTCAAGGTTTTTGCTTGTACAGTTTACGGACCGCCATGTCCGCTCATTATTAATACTCAGGGTATTAATTATCACAAATTTGTTTTGCTGTATTGTGGTCCAACCAAATTGGATTGCTGTGCATTTTCGCCATCGCGGGTGAGACAGAAACTGAGTTCATCCATTGGAGTCAAATAACGCAGGACTTTTACGAGCCCTGCTCGTAAAACCGCGTCTCTGAGTGATGAACACGGCTGCTTTATCTCCAGCTATCGCGAAATCAGCTTTCGGGCTGTCACTTAATAATCTCTCTCTCTCTCTCTCTCTCTCTCTCTCTCACTAACCACACTGACACACACTAGTAACACTGATCTAAACAACCGGTAAAGCCCTAAAATGATTCTCAGTGGGTGCATCACTGAGTGGGGAGAATCGATTGGAAACACTAACAGGAACAGGAGAGTGGTGTCGCTTTGCTGAGCGAGTATGCCGCCGAGACGTCACCCAAATGCCCTGCTGCGGGGGCTCTACAGCCGTAACCAAAGTGTGTGTGTTGCTCTCTGTACTGCCAGCATTCGAAACAGTATCTACCGGCTTCTCTTTCTCACTGACCTCCACTAGCGTTCAGATGAGTGTCTCTAACTCATTAACCTTCTCTGTCAGCCTGATTAATTCCTTACATTTATCACATGTGAATCCCTCACTGCTGACGGAAGAAGTTATTGTAAACATGTGACATGCAATGCAGGAAGAAATAACATGAGCGGATGCCATGACTTACTGCAATTAATTGTTGTTGTTGTTGTTGCTGAGCGGTGAGGGTTTGAGATCAATGTGAATCCCTCATGCAATTGTTTGTTATGGTTGTTCTTTATAAGCGGTGCTTTGAGATTGATGCAATAATCCGTGTAACACAGAGGAGAAAATCGGGTGCGCGCTGTAAAATGCACGTAGTTTAATCGCGATAAAAATAGAAAGCGGATGCACGCGGAAAATGCACGCAATTGAATAGGAGAATGATGTGGGGTAAAACCTGATGCGTGCTGAAAAATGGTAGATGTTAAGGATTAAAAGCTGAAAACAGATAGATAAGCAATGCTAAAAAAAAGCTAGCAGGCTACAAACACAGACTCGAGCTAGGCACCAGCAGCAACAGGTAAAATACACACAGATGAAACAGTAGAAAAGCAGAAAAACCCAAAACGCGGTAAAATGACAAAGGATAAAACGACGAACGTATGAGAATAAGAATAAGCAATGCTAAGCAGGCTAGCAGGCTACAAACACTCATGAAAAACTTCACAAGCCTACTACAACTGACTTTGGCAAGCCTATTTCGGGTCTCGAAATGAACCTGAGATGGAAGAAATCAACTTCAAAAGCCTCTTCCTCTGAAATCTGCATCCCACGGTGAGCTACCATCTAGGGGTCATGGCCTGCCCCTGCACAATGATGACCCATTGGCTACACGACTTGGCACATAAGGCTTGTACTAAATAAAAAATGGCCTCAGGAAAGGCCCCAAAGACATTGTCAGTCTCAAGCCTCACTACTCAAAATCCAGGGCTGGCATTGAAAGACATGTGGTGTCACGACAAAGCCAGGTTCTTCAACAATGCACAAAGAGACCCTACAGCTGGCAAGGAATGTGACCCCCACATCAGTGCCAGACCCAGGTATACAACCAACCGCTGGGGTAAACCATGGGACAAACCACATCTCTCAGGAAAAGCAAGAGAAAAGATAACATGGGAACTCAGCTGGACGTCCAAAAGCAACCAGTGATGAAATCCACTTTGGCACTATTCAGACATGCACAGAACCAAGACAATAATTAATTGCCAACTAAAGCCTTTATCTGCCGAATTACAAAGGACAATGCATCTGTGTGCACTTATGCAGTTAACTCAGTATGGACTTCAGACTTTTAATCATTAATCTTTGTTTAGATTATAAATTATTTTGTTTAAACATTGGCCACAAACATTTACTCAGTTTACTAATTTAACCCATGACTTGTACTACACATAGATAACTAATATTCATGCTGTTTAGCTAGAGGAGAACTGGCCCTCACAGTGAGCCTGGTTTCACCCAAGGTTATTTTTCTCCATTAAAACAAACTCTACGGACCCACCGGTGGGTCCACAGGGGGCGCTATATCACAAAATCCCTCAATACATAAGTCATATCATACAATTACATAAAATAACAAAATAAGGCCTGAAAACATTTGTGTCGCAAATAAACGCCACCTAGAGGTAATGTAGTAGGAAAAGTATTTTACATAGCACTTAAATAGAAAAAAGTCCAGTGTTTGCTCTAGGATTTCTTTTTTCAGCAGTGGTGCTGTTGTGTGCATGCCCATGGGCCCCGCAATAGCGGACCCGGTGGAGGAATAGCTTAAAATAGGTGTCAAACTCGAATACAGCCTGGGCCACATCAGGGTTTATTTGTGCCCTCAAAGGGCCGGTCAAAAATGTGGCACCAGCACCTGTTTTGATAACACCCATGCAATTACAAATAATATTCCATATTTTGTGCATTGAAATGCACATTTGAAAGCATTGATTTTAAGGTTGGGATGCAGATGTAAATTATGATTAATGATAATGATTGAGATTAACAACAGTAATATCTTTGGGAAAAAAAAAGAGCAACTCATATTTGTTATTTGAAATATTCTGACAGTGTGACAGATTCCTTTCATCAGGCTCCTGATTAAATTAGTCATCTCTTGGAATTTCTGAAGGCAAACAAAACCACTTACAGGTGCATCTCAATAAATTAGAATGTTGTGGAAAAGTTACTGAAATAAATGAATTCAACTCAAATTGTGAAACTCGTGTATTAAATAAATTCAATGCACACAGACTGAAGTAGTTTAAGTCTTTGGTTCTTTTAATTGTGATGATTTTGGCTCACATTTAACAAAAACCCACCAATTCACTATCTCAAAAAATTAGAATACATTATAAGACCAATAAAAAAAAAAAAAACATTTTTAGTGAATTGTTGGCCTTCTGGAAAGTATGTTCATTTACTGTATATGTACTCAATACTTGGTAGGGGCTCCTTTTGCTTTAACTACTGCCTCAATTCGGCGTGGCATGGAGGTGATCAGTTTGTGGCACTGCTGAGGTGGTATGGAAGCCCAGGTTTTTTTGACAGTGGCCTTCAGCTCATCTGCATTTTTTGGTCTCTTGTTTCTCATTTTCCTCTTGACAATACCGCATAGATTCTCTATGGGGTTCAGGTCTGGTGAGTTTGCTGGCCAGTCAAGCCCACCAACACCATGGTCATTTAACCAACTTTTGGTGCTTTTGGCAGTGTGGGCAGGTGCCAAATCCTGCTGGAAAATGAAATCAGCATCTTTAAAAAGCTGGTCAGCAGAAGGAAGCATGAAGTGCTCCAAAATTTCTTGGTAAACGGGTGCAGTGACTTTGGTTTTCAAAAAACACAATGGACCAACACCAGCAGATGACATTGCACCCCAAATCATCACAGGCTGTGGAAACTTAACACTGGACTTCAAGCAACTTGGGCTATGAGCTTCTCCACCCTTCCTCCAGACTCTAGGACCTTGGTTTCCAAATGAAATACAAAACTTGCTCTCATCTGAAAAGAGGACTTTGGACCACTGGGCAACAGTCCAGTTCTTCTTCTCCTTAGCCCAGGTAAGACGCCTCTGACGTTGTCTGTGGTTCAGGAGTGGCTTAACAAGAGGAATACGGCAACTGTAGCCAAAGTCCTTGACACATCTGTGTGTGGTGGCTCTCGATGCCTTGACCCCAGCCTCAGTCCATTCCTTGTGAAGTTCACCCAAATTCTTGAATTGATTTTGCTTGACAATCCTCATAAGGCTGTGGTTCTCTTGGTTGGTTGTGCATCTTTTTCTTCCACACTTTTTCCTTCCACTCAACTTTCTATTAACATGCTTGGATACAGCACTCTGTGAACAGCAAGCTTCTTTGGCAATGAATGTTTGTGGCTTACCCTCCTTGTGAAGGGTGTCAATGATTGTCTTCTGGACAACTGTCAGATCAGCAGCCTTCCCCATGATTGTGTAGCCTAGTGAACCAAACTGAGAGATCATTTTGAAGGCTCAGGAAACCTTTGCAGGTGTTTTGAGTTGATTAGCTGATTGGCATGTCACCATATTCTAATTTTTTGAGATAGTGAATTGGTGGGTTTTTGTTAAATGTGAGCCAAAATCATCACAATTAAAAGAACCAAAGACTTAAACTACTTCAGTCTGTGTGCATTGAATTTATTTAATACACGAGTTTCACAATTTGAGTTGAATTACTGAAATAAATGAACTTTTCCACGACATTCTAATTTATTGAGATGCACCTGTACATTTTCCTACAATCAGAGAGTACAAGAGTACAGATTTTACACAGATGGAAAACTCATAGCTTGGTCCATAATAATTACCTTACGAAAATCGAGAGTTCATGGCAAACTTGCTGCAAATTCGCCACTGATAATTTTCACATGCAAATGAGCTTTGCGGCAAACTTGCTGTAAATTGTCCGTTGTTGCCAGAGGTTTGCTGAAGGTTCACCACTACTGATGAAGACCTGCAAACTTCTGGCAAATCAAAAGCTAATTTGTATGTGAAAAGAACTAGCAGCTAATTTGCGTCAAGTTTAGATGTTTTGTAAGGGTATGAAAATTTACCATAGTTCTTATAGTATCCATTGTTTTAACTAGGGATGTCCCGATACCACGCTCATGTACTTGTACTTGTGCTTGTCAAAATGCTCAGTTACCAAAAACCGATACCATCTAACTGACTAATGTCAATACGTAAACTTTCAGCGCACAAATTAAAATCATGTCATGTCCTAGTGAGAATATAGAGTGATAAATATAGAGTTCGCATGTGATGCGTTTTGAATGTGAGTGCTTGTGAATGTGTGGAGCTGGTGTTGGGCAGGCATAAAGACACAAACTGCTCATACCTTTTAGAGATCTTTAGCTCAAACATGGAAAACACTATTATGAGCATCGCGCGCTGTTTGTAGCAGATGACAGCAGGCAGAGTGCTAATCCACTTTTTAGCATGAGGTACAGACTGCATATTTATTTAAATTGTAGACTTTTGCAGTTTTATAACCACTTTGAGTTACGTAGCGACTACACAACTTGGCACATAAGGCTTCAGCTAAATAAAAAATGGCCTCAGGACCGATACCTTTTCCGGAGTGGGAAGCTACCATCATATCGTCACAGCTCCTGGGTCATAACAACACAACCACTTCAAAATAAAAGCTCTGCCAGAATAAAAGCGCAATTTAAATGAAAAAAAAGTATGACAGAAATAGATCATTACTGTAAAGTTATATAATATTTACTGTTATACTAATAATAATAATAATAATTTAATAGTAATTGTATTATATTTAAGCAATATCTCATATCTGTGATGCTCTGTTATGCAGCACTTTATTTGACAAAAATAACTTCAATGATGTATTTTGTATTGTGTTGTGAGGTTCTTTTTAAAATCACTTCATTTTATAAAAATAATATAATAACATGTTGAAAATTAATTGTTATATTTTCTGTCAGGGTAGCAAGCCTTTCAAGAACCCTTTCACAGGTACATTTAATAGAACAATAAACAAACACAAAGACAGGCAAGGTTAAACAGGATAAACGCTTAGCTTTAGCTGGGAGAGAACATGGAAGGGTCTGTACAAGCATAGACGAGACTAGACAATGAGTGTAGTGAGTGGATAGTATACAGTATATAGTGTCCTTCATGAGTACATGATGATTGACAGGTGGTGCTAATTAGAATGAAGGTGAATTGGAGCGGGTGATATTGGATGATGGGGAGACCAATGGAGGCGTGAAGCTTTCATATGATTCAAGTTTTAATGAATTGATTTATTTAAACACCATTTTGATGATAATTTTTAGATAAATTACTGATATGGATTTCAAAAAAAATAAAAAAATAAAATAAAATAAAAAAACAGGTATGGGACTCAGTATCAGAGAGTACCAAATAAATAAATAAATAAATAAATTAACAGCACTCATTCTCAAAAAAATGGTATCAGGACATCCCTAGTTTTATCAGTGATATATGTAGTAAGACCATTGTAATCATAGATAAAACCATGCATGACTCCTCACTAAGCCATAGTAACTATGGTTTCTATATAAAGAACTATGGCATTTTGTAATGAAAATTAGCAGTCTATATACATTTAGAAACTTTTTTGCCACAAATACCATAGTTAATACAGTTAGTGTTACTACAGCAAATCCATGATAAATAAGCATTGTGATTGGGAGAATTGAAAAGCCTTCTAATTTATTAATTTTTTCTTGTTTTCTTTGTCAGTTCCATTTAGAGTGTGGGGCTGTTTGTTTAAAACTAGTTTAATCAATGAGACATTTGGTGTTTTGCAACAGACAATTCTGTGCCGCTTTCAGATGGGTTTCACAATCCCCACCAGGCATCTCACTGGTTCACAAGCATATTTAAAATAAACTTTGCTGTGATGCCAGATTGGGCGGTTTTGAATTTTATTGTGCAGGTCAAAATTGGTTTGGGCAGGTGGACAAAATTTGGGCTGGTTTGGGATCAGTTTGGCGGTTTTCATACATATACATTTTATAGGCTAATTGGTTAACAAAATCCAAGAGTGCATGTATTCCATCCAATCAGTCATCATGATGTTACAAAACACACACACCCACTGCAGAGTCAGTTGGTGTTGACGCGCCCTCTTGCGCTTTTAGCCAAGCAAGACCGATAGCAGCAGAGGCCAGCAGGAAGAAGATGCCAAAGTGGGCAAAATGTAATAAAACTTACAGACAGGTGTGGGAGAGTGATTAGGACCTGAAGCCATGGATAATTCCATCTAAAGCAGATGATAGCAAAGCTCACTGCAAATTCTGCAACACGGACATTCTTGAAGGATTTGAAGGACCACGCCGAAACCAAGAAGCACAAGATGCAGTGCCTGCCCACAGCTAAGGCTTTTACGGTGAGTAAAGCTAACATAAGTAACGCTGACATTTGTGACGAGCAGAAGCACTGTGAACTCCGGATAGCAACATACGTTGCTTGCTACACATCAGTTAATGCCGTGGACGACTTATCGGACATACTGAAGGATGAGACCGGAGATTCCAGATGCACAGAACCAAATGTACGGCTGTCATTAAGTCCGTTCTGGTGCCGTATTTTAGAGAAGAACTTCGACAGGACATTGGTGACTCACCTTACTCTCTTCACTTGGACGAAACAACCGACATTACCGTAAACAAGTTACTTTGCATATGTGTAAAATATCGTTCAAAGAAACACAATCGGTTTGTGAGCACTTACCTGGGACTGATCAAACTTTTGGACACTGATGCCAGTGGGATTGTGGATGCCATCATCGGCTTTCTGCAAGCTAATGCGCTGGATATAGCAAATATGGTAGGCAAAACAACAGATGGAGCAAGCGTCATGGTGGGGAGACATCATTCCGTGTATACGCTGCTCAAACATAAACTAATTTACAGTTAATCGGGTGTGTATGCCATTCCCTGGACATTGTAGCTCAAAAGGCAATGCAGTAGGTCCCTGGCAATATTGATATAAGATATGGGAGACTTATAAATGGTTTGCACATTCAGCTAAGCATCAGAATGACTACCGAACTCTTTATGAGACAGTTAACAGCGGAGGATGTCTTTTGAAAATGCTTTCTCCAAGTTTCACCCACTGGTTAGTGACAGCAGACTGCATTGACAGAATCCTCGATCAAGTAGGTGCACTCACTTTACATTTCAGTGTGGCATTAAGCTCTGAACACTGCTATGCAGTGCGGCTTCTGAGTGAAATGTACAAAGACAAGACCATCAGCCTTTACCTGCATTTTCTCCGTCCTGTACTGTTGGAAATAAAAGCTGTCAACAAGTGCTTTTAGTTAGAGACCGGTGATAGCCTTGCAGTTTTTCAGGACCTCAACAGGCTGTACATGTCAACAATGAGACGTATAATCAAGACGAGCATTTTCTGAATGAATAATGAACCAACTCAGGGAATTAGATCTAAAATCCTCCAGTATATACCTCTCACCTAAAGATGCTGACCTGGGTACTACATTCAGTCAGAAGTTGGAGGCAAGCGCTCTGACATCTGAGAAAAAGCAGATGGTCTTAAAACGCTATATAGACCTCTTGAAAGAACTCCTGGCCCAGTACCAAATGCATTTGCCTGCATCCATGGAGTTGCTGTGGAAGCTGAAGCTCCTGTTTCCCACTTCTGTTGTGTCAAACATGTCACCGGTCCGAGAGTTGCCTAAGGAGTTCTTTTCAGGCTCACCAGATTCACTTGAGACTCAGTGGAGAAATGTTACCTCAGCAGGGTTCTCTCCTCACCTGACTATTGATGCATTTTGGCTGGAGGTAGAATCTTTTCAAGATGCTGGAGGAAACCGCTGCTTTCAGGATTTAGCACTTGGTGCAATTAAAATCATCACTCTCCCCGTATCCAATGCTCCTGTAGAAAGAGCATTTTCTCAAGTCACACTGCTTAAAGATGACACCAGAAATCGAATGAGATTGACGCTCCTTTCAAGTTTGATGGGTGTGCACTCAGGGCTGGCACAGAATGGATGGAAATCGGCTACATTCCGTCGGTTTGACTCATCCATGTACTAGACACCAAGAGAGACTGTACATAGTTCTACAAAGTTACATTCAGATGTTCAGCTGTGTTCTTCAGCATCCTGTTCAATTTACAACTGACAGCCTGTTCCTGTTCTGCATTTAAAGGAAAGATCTCTCATACACATACCTGTCTATCTGGAGTAAAATCTAATAATAAAAAATATATCTATTATTAATAAAAAATTGTGTATGTAAATAATTATCTTAAATCTTTAAAACAATTTAAATCTACACTGTAAAAGTGCATTGTGTGTGTGTGCACAGAATGCACTCTGAGTGTGTTTGTGCCAAGAGGAGCGTAGATTGTGAACTGATTATATTGCCATTCTTAGGCTGCTTTCACATGACAAGTGGTAGTTGTTTGTAGTTGATTTTTTTCAGCTCTCTGTCTGAGCTGACGATTTCCGAGGAGTAGAGAGAAGTGCGCCATATACAGGTGCATCTCAATAAATTAGAATATCGTGGAAAAGTTCATTTATTTCAGTAATTCAGCTCAAATTGTGAAACTCATGTATTAAATAAATTCAATGCACACAGACTGAAGTAGTTTAAGTCTTTGGTTCTTTTAATTGTGATGATTTTGGCTCACATTTAACAAAAACCCACCAATTCACTATCTCAAAAAATTAGAATATGGTGACATGCCAATCAGCTAATCAACTCAAAACACCTGCAAAGGTTTCCTGAGCCTTCAAAATGGTCTCTCAGTTTGGTTCACTAGGCTACACAATCATGGGGAAGACTGCTGATCTGACAGTTGTCCAGAAGACAATCATTGACACCCTTCACAAGGAGGGTAAGCCACAAACATTCATTGCCAAAGAAGCTGGCTGTTCACAGAGTGCTGTATCCAAGCATGTTAACAGAAAGTTGAGTGGAAGGAAAAAGTGTGGAAGAAAAAGATGCACAACCAACCAAGAGAACCGCAGCCTTATGAGAATTGTCATGCAAAATCGATTCAAGAATTTGTGTGAACTTCACAAGGAATGGACTGAGGCTGGGGTCAAGGCATCAAGAGCCACCACACACAGACGTGTCAAGGAATTTGGCTACAGTTGTTGTATTCCTCTTGTTAAGCCACTCCTGAACCACAGACAATGTCAGAGGCGTCTTACCTGGGCTAAGGAGAAGAAGAACTGGACTGTTGCCCAGTGGTCCAAAGTCCTCTTTTCAGATGAGAGCAAGTTTTGTATTTCATTTGGAAACCAAGGTCCTAGAGTCTGGAGGAAGGGTGGAGAAGCTCATAGCCCAAGTTGCTTGAAGTCCAGTGTTAAGTTTCCACAGTCTGTGGTGATTTGGGGTGCAATGTCATCTGCTGGTGTTGGTCCATTGTGTTTTTTGAAAACCAAAGTCACTGCACCCGTTTACCAAGAAATTTTGGAGCACTTCATGCTTCCTTCTGCTGACCAGCTTTTTAAAGATGCTGATTTCATATTCCAGCAGGATTTGGCACCTGCCCACACTGCCAAAAGCACCAAAAGTTGGTTAAATGACCATGGTGTTGGTGTGCTTGACTGGCCAGCAAACTCACCAGACCTGAACCCCATAGAGAATCTATGGGGTATTGTCAAGAGGAAAATGAGAAACAAGAGACCAAAAAATGCAGATGACCACTGTCAAAGAAACCTGGGCTTCCATACCACCTCAGCAGTGCCACAAACTGATCACCTCCATGCCACGCCGAATTGAGGCAGTAATTAAAGCAAAAAGAGCCCCTACCAAGTATTGAGTACATATACAGTAAATGAACATACTTTCCAGAAGGCCAACAATTCACTAAAAATGTTTTTTTTATTGGTCTTATGATGTATTCTAATTTTTTGAGATAGTGAATTGGTGGGTTTTTGTTAAATGTGAGCCAAAATCATCACAATTAAAAGAACCAAAGACTTAAACTACTTCAGTCTGTGTGCATTGAATTTATTTAATACAAGAGTTTCACAATTTGAGTTGAATTACTGAAATAAATGAACTTTTCCACGACATTCTAATTTATTGAGATGCACCTGTATATGGAGGGCAACACTCCAGTCCAGAAGATAGCGGTAATGTATGCCAATAAACAACAGAAAAGAGCTATTCTCTCTACTTTACGGTAGAGCTGATCACAACTACATATAAATAAGGCTTATCATGTGAAAGCAGCCTTACGTTGTCGGGGTTTTTGCTGTGGTGGTTGACTGCTGCTGGTGTTTGTCGCTGTAGTATGGTACAGTAATCGTGGCAGTTAAGATAATGAACTAAATATTGATCAAATATTTTGGGTGGTTTTGGGTGTGATTTGGTGGTTTTTGGGCTGGAAACCATTCAGCTGTATCTGGCAACACAGGCTGTGCAGTCGAGACCAGTCCACGAGTAAACACATCTGCCCTATGCTCGCGCACCTCTTTCCATTCTGATGTGTTGATGATTGGTCCCGGTAGCAACTAGCGCTGTAAATAATGATCTGCGCGGTGCATGAGTTAATGCACCTGCTCTGTACTGCTCTATCCATTGAGCCGTGTTGATAAAATGTCTGGGTAGCGCTGTTTCATTACGCTTTTGAAGCGAGTAAATTGCACTCCAAAACACAAGGTTAAGATGACAAGGGAAGGCTCATTAATATTCATAACGAAAGTGCTAACTGATCCCCTGCCATCTTACATTTCAGAAATTAGCTTTAGTGTCATGTGAAATTGAGTTTGACATCTGTGTGTTATGCGGTGAAGTCACTTTGAGTACGTGCATATATTTCTGTGTATGTGGTGGGTTCTCATTCACAGTGTTGAAAGCGGACAGACTGGGGCTTGCAAGAATTGCCCCCGTTTCACATCGCAAGCTTAAGCAAGACATGAGCAAAGTGTCAGCTTAACTATGTCGTAACTACAGCTCCAGATTCGCCAGTGCTTACACACTGGAAGGGTTTTTACAGCGTCACAGCAGCAGCTCTATACAGAAAAATAAAGTGATTTCTATGTAACTATGTTGAGTATTTTCCTTTATTAGTGATCATAACTTAGGGTGGTTTCACATATAGTCCATTTTAAATTAACCAAACCCTGTTCAGTTAAAGTGGACCAAAAAGGTAACCAGCTGAAAATAGCCTCAGTGCTTTTTGTGTTCACAGTGTAAGTGGACTTAAAAGAGGACCCAGTTTCTTTTTTGGTCCTTTTTACACTGATGTGATCTCAGACCCTTTGTTGTTCACACCGTCACTCCTCAAGATCTCTGACCCCATGGCAGTCAGGATTATGACATTTGGCCAGCAATATATTGTCATACATATTGTGATCATGATGATAAATTGTCATACTTCTTAAGGTGTATGTGTGTGCTTAATTCACATACACCTTAAGTAGTAATTTATTAAGATATAACTTGGAATCATAATAACATAGGGCAATATGATTACCTATAAAGCTTTAAAAAATTAAAATATTGCACAAGGATAGAATGACATGAAAAATAATATTTTAAATGTTAGAATATTTCCAAATACTTGATTCTCCATTTTGGTCAACTTTTTATTTACACTGTTTTTAATATAATCCAGCCAATTCTATTCTACTCTAATTTATTCTATTCTATTATGCAATAGTATTATATATCTGTCTGAAATTCTTCACTTTCACCTTATGTTTAGGCTCTCTGATTAAACCCACGACCCCTTATTTCGCAAGAAGGACAACATTTGAGATTTTATTTGAAAATGTGTTCCTCCACAGGAATAAAGTGGGCGTCTCCTTCTGCGTGTCATTAACATTACGTGCATGAATAAACCCTAAAACATTTGCCTTTACATGAACGTTAAAAGAAAGTCAAATGGAGCACTTTGTTCACTATCAAAATACTCAATACATTTTCGTGGGAGTTTGGCGTGAACCTCAGCAGATGGCATGTGCCTCACAGCTCTTCACATGCTCTTCAGATGCTGTTTGAGTCTGGCTGATCCACGGTTCATATGGAGTGCTCCGATAATACAAAGAACGAAAATGAGACACAACACAGTCGTGGTCATGGTATTTCTATATTCGCTTACAGAAATACATGTATACAACCATTGAAGCTCAACCCGCTTTTGGCGCTCCTCTGCAGGCACTTGACCTGGAAACTGGAGCTCATACATGCCCTTACGTTCAAAATCTAAATCTTCACTTGTTGATGGATCATCGCAGAACAAGTCTTTATTTCTCAACAATTTTGTGTTCTGAATAGGCAGCAAAAAAGTGTTGCAATAGAGCAGTGTTTCCCAGACTGGAGTACAGGTACCTCTAGGGGTACATGAGGTGACGATGGGGGTATGCAAACAAAATTATGAGATTTTCCGCTCATTTAATTTCATCCCAGTTTAAAATAACATTCAAATCGGATTCATGCACTGTATGTCACTGGCAAAAATTTATTTTGTGTGCCCTCTAGTGTAGAAACACAAAAATGGTCTTGTCATAAAGGTCAGATAAATGCAGTAGCATGCAATGAAATAATCCTATATTTTGCAGTTAAACAAAATGCATCTACTCGTGTGTTGTGCGTCAAGCAATGTATCTTTTTTCGCTAGCCCAGCACACTGCTAGGCGACATAGCTGAGTGATAGCAAGTACAATTTAAACTTGTCAGTCTCAACGATTTTATTTTATTTTTCTCAGTTTGAAAAATAATTTGTATATAAGGCAAGATGCATAGGACGTTTTGATTCCGTTCAACTGTTTTCAAAACTTGTCACTCGCACCAGTGCGGCCAAATAATTTTCCACATTCACACAGTAATTTACACTCGCTTTTGCTTGCACCCTAGAGTTCTGTTTTCTTTCATTTGTTAAATGATTTTTAAATCAGCTCAACCTAGCTGACAGTGTCAAATATGACAAAAAGCACCTTGAGCTAACAGCGCAATTGCACAGATACTTTCCCGCAATACTCGAAGTCGGCAGACAATGCCATACCTGCAATGAGGCGCAATTCCAGACACATTCTTGCACACCGGCAGCTGTTATAAAGTGCTGATATTCTGTCCTGCTCCCACAACATGGTGAGGGGGAGTTTGAAAGTTATGTAGTTTTGTCAAATCTAGCACACGATCTCATTAATTGATAATTAAGCCATTTATTCAGTTTGTATATGATAAATGTAACGTACAAAACATGTAGAAATATATCATGTTTGATATAAGTTGTTTTACAAAGAAAATTGTCAAAAATACATATTTTCAAAATACCTTGTGTGAATGTTATCAATGCATTAGAGAGGGGGTGCGCAAAAGGATGTTGAATGTTTGGAGGAGTACGTCACTGTAAAAACTTTGGGAACCACTGCAGTAGAGAGAATGACTTGAAGGACATCATGTTTTTTTTCCAATTCTACTATGCAGATAGTTTGGAATGCCAAATAATTTTTTTTATTTATTACAGGATCTTGGGTACAAAAAAAATATTGAAAAAAAAAATTATGGTTTAATTTGTTGGTTAAATTTGTAACCTTCCTGCAGCTCCTACCCTAATCAAAGACACCTTAACTAGCAAATTAAAGTATTCAGGATTACTTGAAATTTACAGGCAGATTTGTAAGATCAGGGTTGATACTAAATGGTTGGAAGGTGACCCTCCAGAACTAGGATTGAGTACCCTTGGTTCTACAAAAACTAGAGTGGCTGAAACCTTTAAATTTAAAGCAGGATTGAGTAGCCCGGCTGGTCCACATTTTGCTTATGCTAGCGCAACTGAGAGAGTTGCTCTGCAAAACTAGAGTCATGACGTTGCATGTGTATGCATGTAGTGGCACGCGATGGGTGAATGACATGAGAAGATTGCCAGATGTGTAGTTTATGAGCACAGAGGCATATCAGTATGCCCACAGCAAGAAAAAGTAGGATTTTTTGACTTATAAATGAAGCACTCTTATTTTTAAATCATCTGTCTTTCCTTCCAGTTGTTATGACATCCCCTGAACATTTTAAAATACTAAAGAGAACTTTTGTCAACTCGGCAACCTGTAAATCCACTTCCAGGGGTGGTAGCCAGCGTCTTTACCACTGAGCTACCCAGGCCCACCTTTTGCAGTATTAAATTGAATTCAAGTTTTTAATTGCTGAAAATGTTCCTGTAATCCCCCTCTGTAAAGGCGGTCATATCTTATTAAAAAAGAAAAATCACCTGCAATATGGCATGTTGCCAGGGCCGGCCCGTGGGTTTGTGGGGCCCTAGGCGAAATTATGAAAATGGTCACCAAGTCATTTTATTGCCTTATTTTGATCACCTTTCAACTTTTTTTTTTTTTTTTTTTTTTTAAAGTACAAATAAACTAGTGTCTCAATTAAAATCAGGTCAAGGAAACGGCAAGTATGATAATTACTGGGTAACCTTTTACAGCATTTATTCATCTTGGCTAATTTCAGTTTATAAAAAACAATTGTTTATTATTTGTTCATGTTAGTTCATATTGTATTAACTAATGTTAAAAATAGACTAGTACATGTAGAAATTAACATTAAATAAGATTATTAAGTATTGTTCATTGTCAAGTCATTTTTATTTGTATATCGCTGTTCACAACACACAAATCATGCATTAACAAAAACAAAAAAATTAAACTGTAATATCTATAATATCTTACAGTGATCATTGTGTAGTTTGATTAAATATGATTGTAAAATGTGTATAGAAATAACATAATTAAAACATTATTGTATTAAGTACCCCTGTGAGCAAGCTGAAGGCGACTGTGGCAAGGAACACAAAACTCCATAAGATTAATGCAGAAAAATATCCTTGGGAGAAACCAGGCTCACTGTGGGGGCCAGTTCCCCTCTGGCTAAACAATATGAATATAAGGCCAATATTAGTTATTTGTGTGCAGTGCAAGTCATGGTTTTAAATTTGTAAATTAAGTAAGAGTTAAGGTCCAATGTTTTAAAAATAAAAATAAATGTAAGTGCAGCGTAGTTCTAGCGGTAAGACTAGCAGCTGTACATCATCGCACCATTAGCTAGGTAACTCCTAGCCAATCACATGTAAGCCATTGCTTTATAAGTCTGCTCACAATCTATCACATTGCTGTTTCAGTGTGCTAACACTGCAACCTCCACCACCACCTGTTGAGTCCCGTCCTGCTCGGGGGTAGGCTCCTCACCTCTACCTCCTATCTCCGGCAGGATATGACGGTTCCGAGTACAACTTCTCTGCACCTCCAGACGGGGCTTACGCCAAAGAGAGACATTACATTTCTGTTTTATATTCATCAAATAAATGTCATCTTAAATTTCACTCGAGTCTGCGAGTCTTCCTGATAGAAAATATTTTTTTTTATGAACTTCAAGATTAATGACTAATGTCTTGAAGTCCATCCTGAATTAACTGCAGAAGTTCACATAGATGCATTGTCCTTTGTTAGTTGGCTGATGAATGCTTTTGTTGGCAATTAAATTATAGTTTATGTATTCCATTTCAAGAGTGTAGTCCATCAATAGACAAAGGTGATGCAGGCTGAGATAAATGATGAGGTGCATCACAGTTCAACCTGCAGGCCATTTCGGTGAGGTTCAGTGGGGTCCATCCTAAGTCCAAGGTTCAGGCAGTGGCATATGAAGTATCCGATGTCTTACAGTTGGAGTTGGCATCAGTTCATCCTCTGAAGTAAAAAAAAAAAACAAGTGATGTCTGGCTAGCACAGGCTGTAGTCATCTCTCAGCTACACGTAGCAGTGGAGTCCAACACCAAGCAGGAACGGAGCTGGATCTGGCAGGCTCTGGTAACCTCGGGATATGAATGGAAACAAATAGAATAATATTAGCGTAGATGCCATTCAATTTTATGCAGAGTTACAGATCATGATGGATGTTTCTGGTTCCTGCAGACCTAACTAAAGCAGCCTAATTGTGAGTTGATGGATATATTAGGTTTATGCCTGGCTAAATAGATGAGACTTTAGTCTAGACTTAAACTGAGAGAGTGTGTCTGCATCCCGAACACTGTTAGGGAGACTATTCCATAGTTTAGTAGCCAAATATGAAAAGGATCTACCTCCTTTTGTGGATTTTGATATTCTTGGAATTATTAACAAGCCAGAATTTTGTGATGGTAATGAATGTGATGGAATATAGCGTGTCAGAAGATCACTTAAGTACTGTGGAGCTAGACCATTCAGAGCTTTATATGTATTTAACAGAATTTTAAAATTAATACGAAATTTAACAGGTAGCCAATGTAACGATGATAAAATTGGGCTAATGTGATCATATTTCCTGTTTCTAGTCAGCACTCTGGCAACTGCATTTTGAACCAATTGAAGCTTATTTACTGAACTTGCTGGACATCCTCCTAGTAATGCATTACAATAATCTAGTCTTGAGGTCATGAATGCATGAATACATTTTTTGGCATCAGCAACAGAGAGCATGTGTCATGGTTTAAAAATATTTCTCAGGTGGAAGAATGCTGTTCTACAAACACTGGAAATTTGATTTTCAAAGGACAGTTTGGTATCAAATATAACACCTAAGTTCTTTGCAGAAGAAGACGACATAGTACATCCATCGAGAGTCAAATTATATTTTAGCTGCTTATTTTTTGAGGTTCTTTGTCCAATCATTAGTATTAGTTCTGTTTTGTCGGAATTGAGTAGAGGGAAATTTCCAATCTTTGATTTTATTGATACACTCTGCTAATTTGGAGAATTGTGAATTTTCATTGGGTTTAGAAGAAATATAAAGTTGGGTATTGTCTGCATAACAGTGGAAACTTATTCCATGATTCCTGATAATATCTCCCAGGGGAAGCATGTATAAGGAGAAAAGCAGAGGTCCTAAAACTGATCCCTGTGGCACTCCATACTTTTGTTTGATTTGACAATTCCTTGTTTACACATACAAAGTGGTAGCAGTCTGCTAAATAGGACCTAAACCATGCTAATGCAAGTCCACTAATGCCAACGTAATTCTCCAGCCTATTCAAGAGAATGTCGTAATCTATCGTTTTGAAGGTAGCACTAAGATCTAAAAGCACTAGAAGAGAAATGCAGCAATTATCAGATGATAAGAGCAAGTCATTTGTAACTCTGATAAGTGCAGTCTCTGTACTGTGATGGGGCCTAAATCCTGACTGAAATTGTTCATATATTCCATTTCTCTATAGAAATTAACATCTTGGAGGACACTACCTTTTATTGTATTTTTGACATAAATGGAAGATTTGAAATCGGTCTGTAATAAGCCAGTTCTCTAGGATCAAGCTGTGGCTTCTTAATAAGCGGTTTGATAACTGCCATTTTAAAGTTTCTTGGGACATGTCCTAAGGATAGTAATGTAGACAGGCAGGGGTCAATCACCAGCAATAGTAATATCCAAGGTAAATCAGAGAGATAGTCACAAAACAGGCAAGAGTTCAGGGCAGGCGGCAGGCAATCACAGGTGATATCCAGGTAAACAAAGAAGTAACAGTAGGCAGGTAGCAAAGGGTCAAAACAGGGTAAACAGCCCAGGATCATACACAGTAAAAAACAAAAACAAAAAAAAAACAAAAAAAAAAAACAGCGTATTGTATACTGTACAGTGTATGTTATTATTTGTATATTGTTGAGTGTAATTATGTGTATAACAGATGTTTAAATTGTGTTGTGTTAATTTGATGTTATTGTAAATTGGTATATGTCTCATCACTGTCACGACTGCTATGTTGATTAGAACTGCACCCAAGAATTTCACACACCATTGCACTTGTGTATATGGCTGTGTGACAATAAAGTGATTTGATTGATTTGATTTGAGGTTAGGCAGTAACTACAGATAATGCTCAGAAATGTCAGCCAGGGCTAAACAAGACTTTGCAATGACAGAGGCTGTGTCTCGTTTGGAAGGCTGCGTCCTCCGGAGGTCGCATTTGTCGGCCGCAAACGTCATCGAGGCTGTCTTTTTCTTATTTTTTTATCTATTGTCAATGCCTATTATGTATATGCACTTACATTTATACAATTGTTAACCTTTTTTGCATTCCCAATAAAAAAAAAAATGAAACGAGACAGCCTCGATGATGTATGCGGCCGACAAATGCAACCTCCGGAGGACACAGCCTTCCAAAGGAGACACAGCCAGAGAGTAAGAGTGAGTCTTAAATAGCTGAGTAGATAGGCAACAGGTGAGGAGGTAATCAGTGCCAAGTATGGGGATTATGGGAAATGGAGTCCGGAGAGTTAGAGTCAATACTCAGGTGATGGAGCCCTCTGGTGGTGAGCGGGAGTTACTACAGAGGCGGGATTCGTGACATACATGTTGTGGCTTTTGATTTTTTGATAAGTTTCGTTAGCTCTTCATGACCTATGACAGCGAAGGATTGAAGTTGCTCGTGAGCATAATTATGAGACACTGTTTTCTGAGGTGCTGTGACAGTTGATTGCATAGTTCCAATTTTATTTCTGATTATTTCAATTTTATCAGTAAAGAAATTCACAAAGTATTACTATTGTGCTGTGACGGAACATCTGGTTCAGTCGATGCTTTATTCCCAATCAATTTAGCCACAGTACTGAATGAACACCTTTTTGGATTGTTGCAGTTATTTTCTATGAGTTTGCTAAAATATGCTAACCTGGCAGCTTTTAGTGCCTGTCTGTAGCTACAGACACTATCCTTCCATGCACCGCGAAATACCTCTACTTTTGTATTCTTCCACTTGCGCTCCATTTTCCGAGCTGTTCTCTTGAGAGCATGAGTGTGATCATACCATGGTGTGAGGCTTTTTTCTTTAATTTTCTTTAATCGAAGGGGGGTGACAATATCAAGAGAAGAATGTATTTATATTTTCTGTTATTTCATCAAGTTCTTCTAGGCTTTTAAGCTTACAGTGAGACAGTTCTGGAGGATTATTAGATCTTTAGTGTTTGAAAGAATAGTTCTACCTGAATGATAGCGTGGTGTAGAATTGAGTGACATTAGATGATTCCAACAAACAAGAGACGAGGTAATGATCTTAGATGTCATTGCTCTGCGGTAGAATTTCTATAGTATCAACATCAAATCCATATGACAGAATTAAATCTAGTGAATGATTATGGCGATGATTTGGTCCTGTCACATTTTGTCTGACTCCAAGAGAGTTCAGAATATCAATAAAGGCTAATCCCAATGTGTCATTTTCATTATCTATGTGAATGTTGAAGTCACCAGCAATTAAAGCTTTATCTACATTAACTACTAGATTAGGTAGAAAATGTGCAAATTCACCAAGGAAACCAGAGTAAGGCCCAGGTGATCTTTATACTGTAGCAAGGGCAAAAGACGACAGAGATTTTTTTATTTATATCTGATGGTGTCATATTAAGCATTATTAGTTCCAAAGACTTAAACTTATATCCTGACCTCTGAGTAACACCAAAAACTTCACTATAAATTGTAGCAACACCTCCTCCTCGACCCTTCAGACGAGGCTCATGTTTATAACAATAACCTGGGGGAGTAGATTCATTTAAACTAATATATTCATCCGGTTAAAGCCAGGTTTCAGTCAAACAGAGCTCATCCAAACTATGATCTGTAATAATTTCATTTACAGTTAGTGCTTTGGTAGAAAGAGATCTAATGTTTAGTAGCCCTACCTTTATATGATGTTTATCTTCAATTTCTTTTGTTTTTTTCAAGTTTTTTCTAAATGATTTAGTGAGAGGTTTGTGTTTGGTAGTTCAGGGAACAGACACAGTCTCTATATGATATCTAGGTGATACAGTCTCTATGTGTTGTAGTTTATGTGACCTATGTAACGTCTCAAGGCATCTAGCAGACATTCGTATTAACCAGTTTGTCTGCTTCCTGACCTGGGCCCCAGTAAGTCAAATACTATCATTATTAAGACTATGAGCCAAATTACTAGAGAGGAGAGCGGCACCTTCCCTAGAGGGATGGACCTCTCTTTAGCAGGTCAGGTCTACCCCAAAAACTCTTCCAATTGTTTATACATCCTATGCTTTTCTCCAGACACCACTCAGACATCCAGCCATTCAGTGACACTAATCTACTATAAACCTCGTCACCACGACGAGCAGTGAGGGGGCCAGAGCATATTACAGTGTCTGACATCGTTAGTTCATGTTAACTAATGTAGTTAACTAATGTTAACAAATACAACCATAAGTGTTACCCATTAAAAGTGCAGTAAGATTCAGAAACCCTTGTTATTAATGACACCTGTGGCCGTTAAGTGAACTGCAGCCAACTATTGTTGCTCGTGCTTGTGCACACACTCCATAGGGACGTGAGCAAGTGAGCATCACCAAAACAATGACTTAACGTACATAGAGACTGAATGTGATTCACCGGCATCATGCTGACAGATGAGGTAGCATAATTAAAATTACACAGTTACGATTGTTTTACTACAAACTTTGAGACTACACTAAAACTACTTATCAGCTGACAGAGCATACTGATACAAACATACAGCTACATACTACCGATCTATACCAGACAGTTTACTGTTGCACTGTTATGTTGCGCTATTGTATGTTTTGTATGTCATATGTTGTACTACGATCAAGAAACCAGCATATTTGCTTAAATTTATCCTATATACCTGACTTTTAGTATAAAGAGAAGATCGTTGAAATTATTTGAAAGTTACGAAGCAAGGTAGCTTGCAATTCGTCAGCGTTAGCAGGCAAGATCAAGTTAGCTAAAATTACACAGATCAATCCTTATGGCACTATATTTCACATGCTTTGCAGTTATGTAAGCTTACCTGTCCAATAAGAAGAACGCCAATTCAGGGTCGGTTTTGATCCCCAAAACCGAACGAAGGTCCCTCCAGGAATCAAATGCCCTGCCGATGTTCACTCTAGTTTTCGCTCGACCACGATCACATTCCCGCTTAGCCAGATTGGATTCAATAGATAAATGTTTGTTTTTTTTTTTTTTGGCTTACTCTGAGTTTGTGTAGGAGTCGGTGTTGTGCTGGGAGCTGGACGTTTGCTGGATCCCATCTCTAAGATAACGTTACCTAGTGTTGCAGACTGAGAAGCACTGAGGCAAGGCTCTCGGGAGCACACATAAACTAGTCTTCAGGCTTTAATAGGCAACCTAGGAAGTCCGGGAAGGGCTAATTTTTTAATTTGCATTACAGGCCGTTCACACATTGGCAAAAAAAAAAAAAAAACTTTAAAGTTACACTAAATAAGAAAATGCTGTTTAAAATAGTTTTAGATAGTTTTAATTGTATAGGACACTGCTGACAATGCTTGAAATTCTGCTGAAAATGCTTGAAATGTTTATTTAGAGCAACAAAATCAATAAAAAAAATAAAAAAAAGCTGGCCAGAATATATGCAAAAGTTAATAAAAGTTAAAACATCAGGGGATATAAGGTAACTACAGCAATGTATAATGTATAATTATTTATAAATAAAATATTTACATATTTACATATTACATATTTTAAATAGGGCCTATTAACACAACACCTTGAAATATTTGTAAACAAATGTATAGAAAAAGCACATACCTCTTAGAGAGCTGACATCTTTGCAGATATGATGGTTTGGTTATTTTCCAGATTAATTGCTCATATTTTCACTCTGTGTGTGTTTTTTTGCGTCTTTATTTAGGCAGTGTCTGAATTCCTTCCTGTCTAATAATACTGTGAAAAGAAGCTGTGCTCTAGTTCCTAGCAATGATTGCGTTATGAATAAATTATGCAGATTAGTGTGTAGTGCTTAGCTTTACTTCTTGCTGATTTTAGATACACTGCTGTTATTTTATTTGTTGTCACTTTCAGTTATTTGTCTTTTTGTGATTATTCAGAGCTTATTTTATACATAATACGACTTGGACCAGATGACTCAAGAGGTGAACAATAATAAATTATTATTTTTAGATACTATCAATATGTCAATATTGTACATTTCAGTGTCTATGCAAACGTAAATGTGTGCTGTGCTAGAACCACACTTTACATACTCATGAGGTCAAGTTGATCAATCAACATTCATTGTCAATGCATCTTTTTTTCATAGAATAAATAAAAGTGAATGGTGACATAGGCTTTTGTGAATGTCGAAATATATTTATGCTAAATGTGCACAAAAAATTCTGTTCAATTTATATGCCTGAATATTTTATGCTTCACTACCGTTCACTAACATTTATATTATATAAAACTTTATATACTTACCTTCTAGAACTATACAAATCTGCTTTTCACTTTAAAATGTATTGTTAATCATCTTATTAACTACAGAAGGCCACATAATGACAAAAAATTCATGAAGTGTAGTCCTTTGAGGAGCAATGAACAATACACATGTAAAGACAGTGAACAGTGTCACTCGCAGAAACACAAAGCACCATCAGGGTAACACATATGATGTGGCAGTAAAATAATGCAATAAACATTAGCTAAACTATGTAAAATATAACATAGAACACCACAATGTACATAACTGAAATAAAATATAAGCAGAAACATAACTATTTCCATAAAATATAATTAAATGTGATAGGTCACACTGAGACTTCTGGGATTGCCCGATTATTGTTCTACACCATAATTTAAACAATAGTTTACTATAAAAGTACATGTATTGTCATGTTGAAAATAATATACACTTTAACCGTTAATGAAATGGTATATTATAAATGATAAATCATACTTTTTAGATCTAAAAACGTCATTTTTACAATATTTTGCTGTAAAATTGTATGTATTGTCTTGTTAAATATCTTATCATTTTTGTGTATTCTAATGTGATATAATGTAAATCCAGTTTTAATTGCATTAAATATAATGTGGCAAAATGGCTCTGAGCAAAAGGGCATAATAAATATTTAAAGAATACAGCGAGGCATTGCTCTGTGTTTTTCTTAATTGCTTAAGTCTCTGCAACAATAGCGAGTTACTAGGCTGTGACGGACAATTGTTCCACCATAAAACAAATACAAGATGTATCTATTATCTGAGCCCGTCCAAGGTCAGAGACCTATGACAGACAGAGGAGCGAAAACATTAGAAATCATGAAATTTAATCTTATCACAAATAAAAGAAAGAATCAAGCAGCATCACAAAAGGCAGAAAAATAGACCATGTCCTGAACAGACTTGTCGCCTTGGATGCTGGGCATTTTCGCTTCCAGCCAGTCAAAAACATTGCAACAGTCCCATTCAGCTCTACTGACACTTGTATTAATAGCATTTTAGCCAAAGACAGATGTTGCTGAAAAGGGATTGCAGAGTGCAGTTGGGCGTAAATCAGATGTCTCTCCTTTACTCAGGTGTTCTCTCCCCTCGATTCAATTCCACCTTTTGGGGTTCATTCCTGGACAAAGTCAGCATTGTTTGATGATGCCATGCGATTCCTGAAAGAATTAGCTTCATGCCTTCATGTTACGTTCATGCCCACTTCGTCTTCACTTCATGTTGTTGCAGGGAACGTGATTATTTTGAAAACATTTTTAGGAATGTATGATGCAGGCATGGTAGGTATATGCCTTTGAACATTGCGTATTTTCAGTGAAATGCAGGAAATTGAAAATTGGAGCCTCTATTTCATGTTATTATTTTCTTCATTTATGAATGCTGTCAATTGCTGTAGTGCTGTGAATATTAAAGGAATGTTCTTATCAACTCAAATGTCAAATCTGTCAGCCTTGTTACTAGTTTGTATACTAATATTTTCCTGCACATTTTTCAGGGTTTTTTCAAGCTTTTGATAATTGTTTAGGATAAGGATTTGTCAAAAAAAGAAAAAAATAATTTATAAATTAATAATAATAATAATCTGATCTGATTTTTAATGATATAGCCTCATGTCAGTTAATAAAATGACAAAAGAAGACACAGAAAAAAAGTGTTAATACCTGTATATCTTGTGATGATTTCATTAGTCTATGTCTTGCTGCTGTTTTTGTATTGTTTTTGTATTGTTGTACACTGGAAGCTCCTGTCACCAAGACAAATTCCTGGTATGTGTAAGCATACTTGTCAATAAAGCTGATTCTGATTCTGATTAGTCTTGTTATTTGTTTTTGTCCCTTCTTCCAATTAAGACATATTTAGACACATATGTACTCTATAGTGTGGACACAAAGCAAAATCTGTATAGATGATTAAGCAATGGCTTATTTATTTCATATTTTTTATTCTAGTTAATGTTTATGAAAACCTGAAAAAATATATTATTTAAAATTAATCGATCAAAAAAATTACAATAAACTTTTGCATGAATGTCTTGTGTGATTAGCAGTGATGGTCTCGTTCTTACAGTTAAGTGATGTCTGAACAGATAATGTGCAAACTCCTCTTACTGTGTGAGGTTATGAGTTTAATTCCTTGCAGAGATGAAAAATAAATCATAAGATTAAATGCTGTATTTAATATCTTGTGCAGTAATCTGGCCCAGGACATTGAATACTCCTTGAGACATCTGTAGATGATAGATACACCCTTGCGATACAAATCAGCTTTCTTAATGGCTTGTTTTTCATCAGATTACATGTTATCATCCAGATTTTTTCATAATTCCCTGCATGTTGCTAGAAGTCAAGAGATGCAATACAGAAATCATTATGACTGCATTGGATTTTAATTCAGTTTAATCCCCTTTAATACAAATATATCTGTGCTCTTGAGCACAGGGCTGATAAAAAATAGAATTACACTAGCCATCAGTGAATGTATCATCATCTGTGAGAACTAGCATTGAAGTTAATACACTACAAAAACATATTTTCAAGACAAGTATTTTTGTATTGTTTTCCAGTAAAAAATATCGAAACATTCTTAAAACGTGATTTATTTACTTGAAAAGCAAACTGGCATAAGATTTTAAGTCTTGTTTTTGAGAGAAATATAATCAAATTTAGTGAGATTTTTACTTAAAAAAAAAAAAAAAAAAAAACTCTTTGCCAATGGGGTAAGAAAAACAAACTAAATTCAAAGGGAAAACAAGTTTATTTCGATTAGCCCATTGGCAGATTTTTTTCTTGTTTTAAGTCTAAAGTTCACTAAATTTTGTCAGATTTATCTTAAAACAAGACTTAACATTTTAAACCCATTTTGATTCACAAGTACTGTAAATAAATCACTTTTTTTTAAAAAGTTTATTACTTGTCTTGAAAATAATTTTTTGCAGTGTAGAGTATTTCACTTCACTGCATGACCTCCTGTTCCTCCATAGATCATGAAAAATATTCATTACCTGCTCCTTTTGTGTCTAAGTAATATTACTAGTTTATATTCCGAAGCTTACTCCTGCGAGAGAGAGATCAACACACCAAAACAGCCCCTCCTCATCACCTGATCAAAATATTTAAAGGCCAGCAAAGAGCTTTTTAATGCACATAGTAGATACCCATTTAATGTGGATTGCTTTAGTTTAAGTTGACTTTTACAGGCTGTCAGTCACTTGTGACGAATTAATAAGATAATCAGGTATAAGAGAAGGTAAAACATTTAAATAATATGAAGGCAAATGAAAAGAGGGCAGAGCAAATAATTAATGATTGTGTGCATTTCTCATAATGTCTCTTCTTGCAGAAACCACAGGTTGTGGCCCAGGCTGACAAAAAGACAAAGTGGATATAACAATGCTAAATAGAATTCAATTGACAGAAACAGAACAGTCTGTATTAGCTGCTCATTTGTGTAAATTTGCATAGTCAATGAGATATAGCTTTTACATAAACTTATTCACAGGATCTTAGCATAATCTCACTTGCTGTATTTGGCCAAATTTTGCATCCTTGGAATCATAACTCTTACAACCAAACAAATCATTTCAGTTGACAAGAAGCTCTCTCTCTCTCTCTCTCTCTCTCTCTCTCTCTCTCTCTCTCTCTCTCTCTCTCTCTATATATATATATATATATATATATATAGCTCTGGAAAAAATTAAGAGACCACTGCAAAATGATCAGTGTATCTGGATTTACTATTTATAGGTATGTGTTTGAGTAAAATGAATAGTTTTGTTTTATTCTATAAAGTACTGACAACATTTCTCCCAAATTCCAAATAAGAATATTGTCATTTAGAGCATTTATTTGCTGAAAATGACAACCGGTCAAAATAACATAAAATATGCAGTGTTTTCAAACTTGAATAATGCAAAGAAAACAAGTTCATATTCATTCTCTTTATCTCATTCCAGAGGTTTTCAGTGGAGTTCAGGTCTGGATATTGGGCTGGCCATGACAGGGTCTTGATCCGATGATGATCTGGGGGTGCTTCAGCAAGGCTGGAATCAGGCAGATTCGTCTTTGTGAAGGATGCATGAATCAAGCCACATACAAGGTTATCCTGGAAGAAAACTTGCTTCCTTCTGCTCTGACAATGTTCCCCAACTCTGAGGATTGTTTTTTCCAGCAGGACAGTGCTCCATGCCACACAGCCAGGTCAATCAATGTGTGGATGGAGGACCACCAGATCAATGGCCAGCCCAATCTCCAGACTTGAACCCCATTGAAAACCTCTGGAATGTGATCAAGCCGCAAGCCATCAAACAAAGCCGAGCTGCTTGAATTTTTGCACCAGGAGTGGCATAAAGTCACCCAACAGCAATGTGAAAGACTGGTGGAGAGCATGCCAAGACACATGAAAGCTGTGATTGAAAATCAGGGTTATTCCACCAAATATTGATTTCTGAACTCTTCCTATGTTAAAACATAGTATTATGTTTTTTAAAAATCTATATGAACTTGTTTTCTTTGCATTATTCAAGGTTTGAAAACACTGCATCTTTTTTGTCATTTTGACCAGTTGTCATTTTCTGCAAATAAATGCTCTACATGACAATATTTTTATTTGGAATTTGGGAGAACTATTATCAGTAGTTTATAGAATAAAAAATGTAATCTTACTCAAACACATACCTATAAATAGTAAATCCAGTGAAACTGATAATTTTGCATATATATAAAAAAAAAAACACCAAAAGAAAGATGCCCAGGGATCCCTGCTCATCTGCGTTAACGTGCCTTAGGCATGCTGCATGGAGGCATGAGGACTGCAGATGTGGCCAGGGCAATAAATTGCAATGTCCGTACTGTGAGACGCCTAAGACAGCGCTACAGGGAGACAGGAAGGACAGCTGATTGTCCTCGCAGTGGCAGACCACGTGTAACAACACCTGCACAGGATCGGTACATCCGAATATCACACCTGCAGGACAGGTACAGGATGGCAACAACAACTGCCCGAGTTACACCAGGAATGCACAATCCCTCCATCAGTGCTCAGACTGTCTGCAGTAGGCTGAGAGAGGCTGGACTGTTGGCTTGTACCCCTGTTGTAAGGCAGGTCCTTACCAGACATAACCGGCATCACCTATGGGCACAAATCCACCTTCGCTGGACCAGACAGGACTGGCAACAAGTGCTCTTCACTGACGAGTCGCGGTTTTGTGTCACCAAGGGTGATGGTCGGACTCGCGTTTACCGTCAAAGGAATGAGCATTACACTGAGGCCTGTACTCTGGAGCGGGATCGATATGGAGGAGGAGGGTCCGTAATGGTCTGGGGCAGTGTGTCACAGCATCATTGGACTGAGCTTGTTGTCATTGCAGGCAATCTCAACGCTGTGCATTACGGGGAAGACATCATCCTCCCTCATATAGTACCCTCCCTGCAGGCTCATCCTGACATGACCCTCCAGCATGACAATACCACCAGCCATACTGCTCGTTCTGTGCATGATTTCTTGCAAGACAGGAATGTCAGTGTCCTGCATGTCCAGCGAAGAGCCCAGATCTCAATCCCATTGAGCACATCTGGGACCTGTTGGGTCGGAGGGTGAGGGCTAGGGCCATTCGAAAGGTCCGGGAACTTGCAAGTGCCTTGGTGGAAAAGTGGGGTAACATCTCACAGCAAGAACTGGCAAATCTGGTGAAGTCCATGAGGAGGAGATGCACTGCAGTACTTAATGCAGCTGGTGGCCACACCAGATACTGACTGTTACTTTTGATTTTGACCCTCCTTTGTTCAGGGACACATTATTCCATTTCTGTTAGTCACATATCTGTGAAACTTGTTCAGTTTATGTCTTAGTTGTTGAATCTTTTTATGTTCATACAAATATTTACATATGTTAAGTTTGCTGAAAATAAAAGCAGTTGAAATTGAGAGGACATTTCTTTTTTTATGCTGAGTTTATATATATATATATATATATACACTGGCGGCCAAAAACCAAAGTGGCATTCAACTGATCACAAAGTATAAGTCAGGACATTACTGATGTAAAAAACAGCACCATCACTATTGGAAAAAAGTGATTTTTGATCAAATCTAGACAGGCCCCATTTCCAGCAGCCATCACTCCAACACCTTGAGTGTTGGAGTGTTTTCTGTTTGAACGCCTTCAAACAGGCCAGCACCGACTGTGCGCGCTCGTTCGTGAGGTGCACTGTCAACGAGACTGAGTCCAACTCCAAACCGAGAAAAGAGATGCTCTGAAAAGTCCTTGACGGTGTCGCCGAATAGGCCAGCCTGGGAGATAGGGGCAGCAAGGAATCGTGTCTTGTTGGCCTCATCCATCTCAACCAGGTTGAGCCAAAGGTGGCGCTCCTGGACCACTAACGTGGACATCGCCCGCCCGAGAGACCTTCGTCGCCCAGAGAGCGAGGTCGGTCGCCGAGTGCAGTTCCTGCATCAGATCTGGGGCGGAACTACCCTCATGCAGTTCTTTTAGTGCCTTGGCTTGGTGGACCTGCAGGAGAGCCATGGCGTGCAGGGCAGAGGCAGCTTGTCCAGCAGCACTGTAGACTTTGGCCGTCAGGGACGACATGAACCTACAGGCCTTGGACGGGAGCTTTGGGCGTCCGCGCCAGGTGGCGGTGCTCTGCGGTCATAGGTGCACCGCGAGTGCCTTATCCACCGGGGTAATCGGCGAATAGCCCCTGGCCGCCCTGCCATCGAGGGTAGTGAGGGCGGGGGAGCTGAGAAATCGGGACCGGGCAGTAAAAGGTGCATCCCACGATTTTGTCGCTCCTCGTGCACTTCCGGGAAGAAAGGCACTGGAGCGGGGCATGGCTGCTTTGAGCGGTGCCGCGAGCCCAGGAACCAATCATCGAGCCGCGAGGGTTCGGGGGAGAGCAGAGGGTTCCACTCTAGCCTGATGCTCGCGGCCGCCCGGGAAAGCATGTCCGTCATTTCCGCATCAGCCTGTGACTGGGCAATCGTCCCCGAAGGGGAGAGCCCAGCTGAGGCTTCTGCGTCCGACTGGACAAGCCCGCTCTCCGATGCTGCGCTCGAGAGCTCATCAGCTTCGCGGGCTCCGAACAAGAGGTCGAACTCACCGTGAGACAAGCCAGCAGACTCATCCGGAAGTGTTGGGGAATGGGAGGTCCGTGGGGGGATACCCGGCAGAGGCGGTCCCATTGGGGTCCCCAAATCGCCCCCAGTGCTTTTCTTATGAAAGCAAGCCGCAACCGCAACGTTGCCATGGTCATGTTCTTGCAGTGAGTACATGAACCATCCACGAACACTGTCTCCACATGGGTCACACCCAGACACAAAAGACAGCGATCGTGACCGTCTGAAGTTGAGAGGTAACGACCGCAACCAGGAATAACACACAAACGGAAAGGCATCTTTAAAAAGATGCATCTTTAAAAAGACGTTCTGTGTGTGCCGCTCTTTTAGAGAAATATGCTCTTTTAGGAAAATCTACTCTCTTTTTTCTGCCGAAGCACCCAGGGGTGTTCTCTGCAGTGCACCAGTGCAGAGGAGGGAGAAGCCGCTGAAATGCACCGTCAGATCCAGCAGAGGTGAATGAAGAGTCAGCTCAGTAAACATCGACCGTTTGGCTCCAAAGAGAAAATCTGAATGAGTCGTTGCATGCCAGCTCCTTTTATACTTGTATGTCCGGGGGAGTGGCATGCAAATACCACTCACCAATTTTCATTTGCCTTTTATCAAAGACCAGAGGTGTCTCCGGCTCCCAAGAGTGACCCCTAGTGTCACTACATCGAAACAACATTGAGTGAGTGACAGATAGGGAACACTTACCATATCTTTTGTTGTTGACATCTAAGGCTGTGCATCCAAACGAACTACAGTATATTTGTGTGTGAATTTATCTGTCACTTGGTAGAAGCTAGCTAAATTAGGCAAATGCCAACATGGATAGGTTGCTTGTGAGGTCCCTCATCCTTGAAAACCTTGAACAAAACTATGCAATATAAAAGAATATACAACCTAGATTACATTAAATGTGGTTTCACCTGTAATGTGCATAAACAAAATTCAATGCCAATCCCTTGTTGCAAAAATCAAGAGTTCGTTGCAAACTTGCAGCAAATTGTCCATTGTTGCCAAAGGTTTTCCAGAGGTTCCACTACTGGCAAAGAGCTGCAAACTTCTGGCAAACATTTGTGGTGAATCAAAACCTCATTTGCATGTGAAAATAACGGGAGGCAAATTTGCAGCAAGTTTGCGGTTAGTTTTCATTTTTTGTAAGGGATTTTCTTATTTAATAAAATGCATTAAATATGCATTACTGGGAGGATGTCCTGCAAGTTCACTAAATAAACATTAATTGGTTCAAAATTCAGCAGCCTGAGTGCTCATTAGAACCAAGAAATATGATCATATTAGCACCATTTTATCATCGTTACATTGGCTACTTGTTAAATTTCGTATTAATTTTAAAATTTTGTTAACTACAGGTGCATCTCAATAAATTAGAATGTCGTGGAAAAGTTCATTTATTTCAGTAATTCAACTCAAATTGTGAAACTCGTGTATTAAATAAATTCAATGCACACAGACTGAAGTAGTTTAAGTCTTTGGTTCTTTTAATTGTGATGATTTTGGCTCACATTTAACAAAAACCCAGCAATTCACTATCTCAAAAAATTAGAATATGGTGACATGCCAATCAGCTAATCAACTCAAAACACCTGCAAAGGTTTCCTGAGCCTTCAAAATGGTCTCTCAGTTTGGTTCACTAGGCTACACAATCATGGGGAAGACTGCTGATCTGACAGTTGTCCAGAAGACAATCATTGACACCCTTCACAAGGAGGGTAAGCCACAAACATTCATTGCCAAAGAAGCTGGCTGTTCACAGAGTGCTGTATCCAAGCATGTTAACAGAAAGTTGAGTGGAAGGAAAAGTGTGGAAGAAAAAGATGCGCAACCAACTGAGAGAACCACAGCCTTATGAGAATTGTCAATCAAAATCGATTCAAGAATTTGGGTGAACTTCACAAGGAATGGACTGAGGCTGGATTCAAGGCATCAAGAGCCACCACACACAGACGTGTCAAGGAATTTGGCTACAGTTGTTGTATTCCTCTTGTTAAGCCACTCCTGAACCACAGACAACGTCAGAGGCGTCTTACCTGGGCTAAGGAGAAGAAGAACTGGACTGTTGCCCAGTGGTCCAAAGTCCTCTTTTCAGATGAGAGCAAGTTTTGTATTTCATTTGGAAACCAAGGTCCTAGAGTCTGGAGGAAGGGTGGAGAAGCTCATAGCCCAAGTTGCTTGAAGTCCAGTGTTAAGTTTCCACAGTCTGTGATGATTTGGGATGCAATGTCATCTGCTGGTGTTGGTCCATTGTGTTTTTTGAAAACCAAAGTCACTGCACCCGTTTACCAAGAAATTTTGGAGCACTTCATGCTTCCTTCTGCTGACCAGCTTTTTAAAGATGCTGATTTCATTTTCCAGCAGGATTTGGCACCTGCCCACACTGCCAAAAGCACCAAAAGTTGGTTAAATGAAAAACATCCCCACAGCATGATGCTGCCACCACCATGCTTCACTGTATGGATGGTATTGGCCAGGTAATGAGCGGTGCCTGGTTTCCTCCAGACATGACGCTTGCCATTCAGGCCAAAGAGTTCAATCTTTGTTTCTCATGGTCTGAGAGTCCTTCAGGTGCCTTTTGGCAAACTCCAGGTGGGCTGTCATGTGCCTTTTACTGAGGAGTGGCTTCCGTCTGGCCACTCTACCATACAGGCCTGATTGGTGGAGTGCTGCAGAGATGGTTGTTCTTCTGGAAGGTTCTCCTCTCTCCACAGAGAAATGCTGGAGCTCTGTCAGAGTGACCATCGGGTTCTTGGTCACCTCCCTGACTAAGGCCCTTCTCCCCCAATCGCTCAGTTTGGCCAGGCGGCCAGCTCTAGGAAGAGTCCTAGTGGTTCCAAACTTCTTCCATTTACGGATGATGGAGGCCACTGTGCTCACTGGGACCTTCAATGCTGCAGACATTTTTCTGTACCCTTCCCCAGATCTGTGCCTCGACACAATCCTGTCTCTGAGGTCTACAGACAATTCCTTGGACTTCATGGCTTGGTTTGTGCTCTGACATGCACTGTTAACTGTGGGACCTTATATAGACAGCTGTGTGCCTTTCCAAATCATGTCCAATCAACTGAATTTACCACAGGTGGACTCCAATCAAGTTGTAGAAACACCTCAAGGATGATCAGTGGAAACAGGATGCACCTGAGCTCAATTCTGAGTGTCATGGCAAAGGCTGTGAATACTTATGTACATGTGATTTTTTTTCGTTTTTTATTTTTAAAACATTTGCAAAGATTTCAAACAAACTTCTTTCATGTTGTCATTATGGGATATTGTTTGTAGAATTTTGAGGAAAATAATGAATTTAATCAATTTTTGAATAAGGCTGTAACATAACAAAACGTGGAAAAAGTGAAGCGCTGTGAATACTTTCCGGATGCACTGTAAGTACTTCAGTGCATCTTCTCCTCATGGACTGCACCAGATTTGTCAGTTCTTGCTGTGAGATGTTACCCCACTCTTCCACCAAGGCACTTGCAAGTTCCTGGACATTTCTGGGGGGAATGGCCCTAGCCCTCACCCTCCGATCCAACAGGTCCCAGACATGCTCAATGGGATTGAGATCCGGGCTCTTCGCTGGCCATGGCAGAACACTGACATTCCTGTCTTGCAGGAAATCTCGCACAGAATGAGCAGTATGGCTGGTGGCATTGTCATGCTGGAGGGTAATGTCAGGATGAGCCTGCAGGAAGGGTACCACATAAGGGAGGAGGATGTCTTCCCTGTAACGCATAGCGTTGAGATTGCCTGCAATGACAACAAGCTCAGTCCGATGATGCTGTGACACACCGCCCTAGACCATGACGGACCCTTCACCTCCAAATCGATCCCACTCCAGAGTACAGGCCTCGGTGTAACGCTCATTCCTTCAACGGTAAACGTGAGTCAGACCATCACCCCTGGTGAGACAAAACCGCAACTTTTCAGTGAAGAGCACTTGTTGCCAGTCCTGTCTGTTCCAGCGAAGGTGGGTTTGTGCCCATAGATGATGTTGTTGCCGGTGATGTCTGGTAAGGACCTGCCTTACAACAGGCCTACAAGCCCTCAGTCTAGCCTCTCTCAGCCTATTGCGGACAGTCTGAGCACTGATGGAGGGATTGTGCGTTCCTGGTGTAACTCGGGCAGTTGTTGTTGCTATCCTGTACCTGTCCAACAGGTGTGATATTTGGATGTACAGATCCTTTTGCGTTACACATGGTCTGCCACTGCGAGGACAATCAGCTGTCCTTCCTGTCTCCCTGTAGTCTTAGGTGTCTCACAGTATGGACATTGCTAATTGTTCCTTGCCACAGTCACCTTTGGCTTGCTCACTGGGGTTCTAAACACAATTATTATTTAATTATTTATATTTATACACAATTTACAATCATATTTATATATAATATACAATCAAAGTACACAATGATGACTCTAAGACTTTACAGATATTACAGTTTCATTTTCTGTTAATGCATGATTTTCTGTTAAGCTGCTTTGAAATGATGTGTGTTGTGAAAAGCGCTATACAAATAAAAATGACTTGACTTAATGATTTTGCATATTGCTTGGCCTGTACAATTCATGGCAATAATATTAATACATTCCAGTGTTTGGTTTCAAGGGCAAAAAACTTTGCAAATTTTCATTCTTTACACCAGTGGTTCTCAACTGGGTTTGATTCAGGACCCAGATTTTATATTAAACTAAGAAAATTCAGAATAAAGCAATAAACAAAGATAGCGGTTAAGCAAACTGTAACTGAAGACAGCAAATGTTTTGTTTTTCTCCATTTTCCCCAACCTCCATTCCTCATAGACCGTATATGATGTGTTGTTTAGAAGAGGTTGTGGATGTTGGTTCACGAAAGGTTCACCCATTACCCAATCCCTACAGCCAGCTGGGGGGCTAACTGCTCTGATCAGCGCGTGCACAGGCCCCAATGATTTTTACATCAAGCCACCTGATGTACAGCTTCACCATCCACCAATCACTCTCCCATATCGATCCCCCCTTAAATGAGCCTGCCCTGCTTTGTACCATGAGCAATAATTAAAAAAGCATAACATTGATTCTAACTAATATTATGAGAGATCAGGATGTGCACATGCTTGCAAAACAGAAAATGCTCTGTTCGTACGAAGTCTGTTTTAGACTGAACAAGGAAGTGAGTCGATGATGCTTAATAAAGCAGAGGAGACACTGAGGACAAATACACACATGACTGAGTACCTTAAAACTTGTATTAATTTGTTTATATTGTGTATGTGAGACCTTGACATCCAGGCATCCATAGAGATACTGTTTCATTAAAACAACGAGACTAGTCGATACTTTCAAGTTTCCAGCATTGCATGTGTCACATGGCAATTATTACGGAAAGAAAAATAAATGATCCCATGGGCAAGTTTGATTTATTTCATTCTTTGTTAGTTTTAATTTGCACAGAGTAGATGCATACATTTGCAGAGGCTGCACATTGTATTTTAAATGCAATGTTGTGGTCCCTCGCTGTCTTCCTTTTTGTTTCTGTTCTGTCTCTCTCACAATCTATCTCTATGCTTCTGTTTGAACTCAGAATCTTTTTTTTTAATTATTATTATTATTTTGTATGTACAGTATATACAGTCTATAAATGAATTGTCATCGATGATCATGAATGTTACAAGTATAAAGAAAACTATATTTCATTTATTAAAACAAATCATTGATTAATTTGAGAAAAATCTGAATTGTTTAATAAATAAATCAAATTTAACAAAACATTTAGCCAATAATACTAAATAATTTTTACAGAGGATATTATATATCATGTGTTTTGTTGTAATGTATGTTGAGTATGTTGGTATCAGCGTTTGCCTGATATCAAGTAAGTCTGGTGTCCTCAAAACATTAAAGCCATAAATCATCTTTAATGTTTTGCAAAGGAATGCTATTCATCCATATTCTTAACCAAGCATAGATGGATTTTTACAACTTAATCTCTTAGAAAGTTGGTCTTAGCATAGATAAAGGCTTTTTTAAAAGCAAAGCAAAGTAATGGCTGCATAGATTAATGCCTATTGAGCTCTGAAAAGCTGTCTCGCATCATATTATATGGATACAGCGAGGGTTATATTCCACTGTAGAAGCAGACTTGTCCTTATAGTAATGCTATGCATAAAGCCTGGTGAGTGTGGATAGTCATTAAAATACATCAAGGGCATTTTTGATAACTGTCGATAAAATCACAAAAACAGTCAGTCTTGTTGATGCCTCAGTCAAAGGTTTAATGTTTGTGTTGTGTGTGTGTGTGTGTGCGCATGTCCGTTTGTCAAGGGAACCGACAGGCCTTCAAGGGCTACTGCATCAGAGGAGCTGTGGGGCCAGGATATTGAATTGAGTAAATTGATATTGATACGGATTTGAATTGGTATGGATCAGGGTTTTGTAGTAGCATAATAAAGAGCTCCTCAAAATGGACTGCAGTCTTTATCAGTGAGGAATATGATGGTTTAATTTTCCACTCATGAAGTGGTTTACACCTGAATTTCCTCTTATACCTCATATGAGATGGAAAGATTATATGTTAGAAACAAAAAATTACTTTGAAGTGCTGCTTTCTGTGGCACTGTCTTCATAAATTACATTTGCAATTTTGAGGATAAATTATTAGAGATTGTTTGATCTTTAAGATTTAGAATTTGTTCATGTCAGTATTGTTTGATGAAATTTCAGCCATTTTAGTATCAGACTCTTCGGAAAGTAGCAGTCTACAAAAATGGCCAGTTGTTCTCTAACTTAAAGATAAGCACAAATGTGACAAGTCTTGGAAAGGTATGTAAAGTCAGCTAGATGAGTGCATGTTGTTTTTGATTCTGGGTAATATACTGCCATCTAGTGACTCCATGAATATCCCCCAGCTGTCCTGACATGTTTTTAAGGATTATTTTCTTAATAAAAATAATATGATGTGTTGAATATTATTGCCACACACACACACACACACACAGTAAATGCCATTTTTTAATATTCATTCTGAGAGAGAGAGAGAGAGAGAGAGAGAGAGAGAGAGAGAGAGAGAGAGAGAGAGAGAGAGAGAGAGAGATAGATAGATAGATAGATAGATATATAATTTCAGCCATTTTAGTGGCAGTGGTAGCTCAGCGGTTAAGGCTCCAGGTTACTGATCAGAAGGTTAGGGGTTCAAGCCCCAGCACCACCAAGATGCCACTGTTGGGCCCTTGAGCAAGGCCCTTGACCCTATCTGCTCCAGGAGTGCTGTATCATGGCTGACCCTGCACTCTGACCCCAGCCTAGCTGGGATATGTGAAAAAGAAGAATTTCGCTGTATATGTGCAAATGTGTGATGAATAAAGAAAATTATATAATATATATATATATATATATACCAATATGGTTCTGGATTTATTTATTTATGCAACAAACGCACTGTGTATTATCTTCACCAAAACATTAGAATATTTTATTTGCTTATTGAAAAGGAATCATGGAGTCAAAAGCTGTAATTATATTTTCTAAATTCACTGCCATCAAACATCTGACACATGACTTATAATTAGGTGAGTGAGCTCTAATAATGGAAGCATGCAAAATGAAGATGACTACATTGGAGGTCAAATTTAATTTAATTTATGGCCATAAAAATTAAAAAGAGTCTCAATTAAAGCTTTTAGAGAAATGCTTACCATGTATTTGGCCCCTCTTAGTTTCCTATAAAAGGATTTTAGCGGAAATGCAATCTTAATGTTCTGCTGCCATGAGAGAGGCGCGTCCCAGTGTAATTGACTCTGCCGTGAACTCTTGATTGAGAGATGTTTATCGATTCACCAGCTACAGCCAACACCAGCCTTCTGTTTTTATTTTAAAATGTACTGTGTTTATTCTTACAATTATAATTATATTACTATTATTGAGATCCTGGACCTCACTGGTGTTATGGCTCAGACCTTGAGCAATTTAAAGAGTTATATTTTCATGTGCGTGACAAATTAATTCAGAACATTACAATCTTTGTCAAAGTTACACTGGAGTTATATTGAAAATGACAACGCTGTTCAACTCCTTTAGTGTCAGTGATTTGAACAACGTATTTATGCCTAAATAAAAGAAATAGGGAAGATTGGGGATTCGCTGGGTAGGTTCTTTTTTTTTTTGTTTTTTTTTCGTCAATTTTTGCATTGGCACATACCTTAAAGTCTTGACTAAATAAAGCTTTTTTTGGACACATGTTGACACTATATGGGTTAAGTTGTCACAAAGAAACCTGCCATTAAACAGCCTATTATATTTTTTTCCCAACAAAATCTAAACATTACAAAAAACAATACTGAGACCGCACAACTGGAAAAGGTAACATACAAAAATATCAAAACATTGGCCAACAACTATTGTAAATAATAAATTAATTACAAAAGTTTTAACCATGTTTAAACCAGTTGGGGGGTCACGGGTGTTGAGGTTACAAATGTAATGGTCCTTAAAGTAGTAGGCGCTGAATGCAATAACTTTTGGAATAATGGTTTAAATTTGATAAAGGCAAATTTTTTGTAAAAAAAACATTTGTATATTGTTTGAAGTTCACAATTTTCCTGTTTCAGTCAGCTTACCTTTCTTTTTGTGGTCACAAAGACAACAATCATTTGAAATTAATTTCATAACTAAATGTACATGAAATTACATGACTGGGTATGTTGGCAGGCAAAATAAATAAATAAAATAAAATAAAATACTATCACAAAATTATTTACTTGAAGTTGTTCACCCTTGTGTTTTGTTTTTTTCAGTGGAATCACAACCAAATATTTTCTTTAATAAAGTTTACGCAGCTCTTTTCCATACAAGAACAGTTCATATTGACCATGGCTGTCAAGCTCCAAAGAGAAGAAAAAAAATATTATTAAAGGGGTCATGAAATGCTATTTTTTGTAACTGTATTATCTTTCCTGGGGTCCACTGATAATGTTATAAAAGTTTTTTTGCACCAAAACAGTCATAATTTAGTAATATATGATCATTTTCCACCTTCAATCTGAAACGCTTGGTTTTGCCTCCTTGAAACTTCAACATAACCGGCCACTGTTATGACTGGCTAACATCATGCAGCCCCTCAAATTCAGCCATATTTGAAAGTCAGTTGGACGAGAATGAACAAGCCCCTCAACATTATAAAACAAAATTCAGTGTTTACAGATAATGTACATCCAACACATTGCATCCAAATATATGAAACTGTTCATCTCAATCACAACTGTTAAAAGTCAGCACCATAAACTATCAAATGGTCATGACATTTGAAATATTCATGAATGAATCTGTTTACTTTTTTGATCAGGTTCAAGTATTTTAGCTGCCCCATTCTTCAATAACAGTTCCTTTGCAAAGCTTGAATCATATTATGAGTGGTTCACAAGGAATAGTTAGCCACACAACTCTTGAACCAAACCGAGCACCAGTGGGCGTAGCCATGGGTGCAATAACGCATGTTGTGGGATGTGTAAATACAAATTATCAATGTTTCGTGACATCACAAACAGACATATTTAAAAATGAGATGTTTCAGCAGGGTGGTAACTATAAATGCTCTTTTTTAGAGTGGGGAGAAAGTTTTGAGTTCTGAAATTTACAGTATGTTTTTATAGTACAGTTACCTCTTATATGTCTAAATATCAAGGAAAATTTGATCATGACCCCTTTAAAATACCATAAAAGTAGTCCATACAAGACAAATATTCTGTATTACCTCTGAAAAGAAGGACTATAGTGCACAAGACATATGGACTATTTTTATGCTGCTTTATACTGCACCTTTAATAGTGCTCTATAGTATTTGTCTTTTTTGAAGCTTGGCAGTTCCTGCTCACCATAAACTGTTATTCTATTGAATAGAAATAAAATGGTTGCAGTTCCCCCTGGTCTGAACCCTGGTTTCTTTTTGAAAGAAGACACCTAGGACACCTTAGTTGTCCAAAAGTCAGAATTAATTAACGCACTAGGTGGAAATAGCACCTCCCACACAGCGCAGCATGTTGATAGTCTGGTGGAAACAGAAATTGAAGACAAATTGTACTGCTCTGTTGCTGCAGTGCTGGTGTAGTGGATAATGACGGTATGGTTGTGCATCTTTTCATCCGGATGGCCCTTGTTCTAATCCGCCTTTTGTCCCACTTTTTCCTTTCACCACTCTTAATATTTTGTTTAATACTACTTATAATAATAAATAAAAATGAATATAAAGGTTGATTTGGTCACTGTGAAGGTTAGTGAGTAAATGGTTGCGTTGTTAATTATAAATGATTGTTGCAATTATTTTTTGGCGTAGTTGCAATCATTTTAGTCGAAGTCTGGAGCTCTGTGAATATGGTTATCTGGTTTGCTTTTGAAGTTGCCTTATAGAAAACGTACTTGACATTGTCTTAGAATGATCCATAAAACTTAAAGCAAGACAGTTATAGTTTCCCTCTGATATTCTCAGATGCTTTACGAAATATTTTTAGCTGGCCTTGGGTTTGATGACCACTACAGCCGCTGTCACACCATTAGGTTTGTTATGTATGAGGCATTTCCAGTGCTGGATCAACTCAAGATTTGATGTTAATTTTTGGTGACATGGTTGCTTACGTCTTGTAATGTCACGCCGCTGCCTAGCCTCGCTAACTATTTGGAAAATGACTTAAACTTAACTGAAACTAAATGTGCAGTACAATACGCACAAAAACTAAATAGAATCATGGAGAAAATGACTTTAGTTTTTGGATTTTCAATCACTGTTGGATGATCCGATTACAAAAATCTCTCAAGCCTGATTTCTCTGTTTTCCACAAAAAGTAACAACATGACACAAAGACAAAAGTTACTGAGTGCACCTTTAATAGATCTTTTAATACTGTATATCAAGTTGATAATTCAAGAACAAGGTGCGGTAACACACTGAAGACAGAAGTAGAGAAAAACTAAAAGGCAAAGCTGCCATGTAAGAGGTGGAGCTGTGGATGGAGGAAGGTTTAGTGCAGCTTTCATGATTGCAGTGGAAAGACTTAAATAGAACTGCTCTGATGAGCATCTGAATTGTATTGGTAGACATCATGATCAGCTGAGCATCAGCTTCCGTCAAATGAATACTAACTTGAATACTGAATTAATTCTTTCTTTTTTTTTAAATTAATTTTATTATTTTTTATTGATTCAAAAATACATGACAGAGAAAAACACAACACATACACATCAAATCAACATTTAACATTTAACCCCCACTAATATCCCTCCCCAATCACCAACCCCATCCGGACCCCCAACGAACACCCCTGTGGTCACATATCATAACACACACACACACACACACACACACACACACACACACACACACACACACACACACAAAGAAAATAAAAATAGAAAATATAATAAACACACATAATTAAACTAAATTTCTCTCTCCACATCCCAACCCGGAGAGTCCCCCAAAAATGCCAAATAACTGCCCCACTTCCTAACAAACAAGTCCCCAAACCCCAGCCTTCTACTTGCCATCTCCTCGAAATCTGCCACCCTCCCCATCTCCGCACACCACTCCGGAAACGAAGGCACTCCATCCGACTTCCGTCCCCTTAAAATAACTTGTCTGCCAATCATGATACTTGTTAGAACCCAATTTTTTATGTGTTTGCCCCAGACTCTGAATTTTGGGTGATGGGGTGGTCATAAATTTGGGGGATAAAGTAATATTTGAGTGCCCAAAACGTCACACATACAACTCTGAACCTTCAACCAAAATTCTTGGATCTTAACACATCCCCCAAAAACATGGGTTGTGTCTCCATCTTCTAATTGGCATCACCAGCATGTGGGTGTGTCTTTAAAACCAAGCCTATACAATCTAGAGGGGGTCCAATAGAATCGATGTAAAATCTTGAATTGCATAAGGCGCACCCTTGCATCTCTAAATGCAGACTTGATGTTTTTTAGAATCCTAGCCCACACTCCCTCCTCCAATACCAAGTTTAAATCTTTCTCCCATAATCTCTTGATAGAAGTTAAAGCTCCGACCCTCAGACTCTGAATTAGCAGGGAGTAATACACTGATGCCTCATAAGCAGTAATCACCTCTCCCAGAGTATCTGGTGGGGGGGGGCGGGTTGCTACTCCCAAAAACAATACAGAGCAGGTGGTGCAGCTGTAAATACCTATAGAACTGACATCTGGGAATCCCAAAATGTTGAACCAAATTTTTAAAAGATCTCAACACTCCACTCTCATATAGGTAACAGAGTGTAGTAACCCCCCCCCCCCACACACACACACTCTGACCAGTAGAAAGGGGACTTATTAATACATAATTTAGGGTTCAGCCATATGCTTGAGGCAACATTTAAATAAATGTCCGAATTAAACACTCTGGACACTTTTGTTCATACAGAGTGCAAATGCGAGATAACGGGGTGTAACTTAACTTCTCTGATTAGTTTGATAGAAAGGCTTTGCAATGGCAAAATAGGGGTAAGAACTTCCTGTTCAATACAAAACCAGGGAGGGGCTCTCTCAGGTGGAAGCGACCAGTGAGCCAAATGTCTGAGACCAAATGCATAATAATAAAACAAAATCTTGGGTAGGCCAAGCCCACCTTTGTCAATCGGCCTATGTAAATTATTAAAATGTAATCTAGGACGCTTACCATTCCAAATGAAGGACTACGCTATGCTATCAAATTGCTTGAAATAAGAGAGGGGGACGTCTACAGGGAGAGATTGTAACAGGTAGTTAAATTTTGGAATACAATTAATTTTAATAGCATTAACCTTCCCAATCATAGATAAATGTAATGAAGCCCACCTGCCCACATCACTCGAAAAAGTTTTTATTAAGTGGTCAAAATTAACTCTAACTAAATCAGACAAATTTGATGGAAATAAAATGGCCAAATACTTAATGCCCTGTTTGGGCCACTGGAAGGCACCCGGCTGGAAAGCCGTTACTGGGCAGTACGCTGTCAGAGCCAAAGCTTCGGATTTAGACCAACTGACTCTGTATCCTGAGAATTTAGAAAAAGAATTAATAATTCTATGGAGGCAAGGCATAGATCTAATGGGGTCAGAGACGAATAATAAAATATAATCTGCGTAAAGCAAAAGCTTATGCGCTACACCTCCTGCTACCACCCCTGGAAAATCATCTTCCCTTCTTATTGCGGCTGATAATGGTTCCAGGGCAAGACAGAACAATAATGGGGAAAGAGGGCAAACCTGCCGGGTGCCCCTATCCTGAGTAAAATAATCTGAAATTAATCCATTTGTTTGTACCGCCACTACCGGGTGTCTATATAGTAACATAATCCATCCAATAAAAGTATTCCCGAACCCGCATATCTCCAAAATCTTAAAAAGATAATCCCATTCTACCATATCAAATGCCTTTTCAGCGTCAAGTGAGATGGCTACAACCGGAGTCTGATCATTCGCCACTGACCACATAATATTGATGAAACGCCTAATGTTATCAGAAGAGCTGTGGCCCCGAATAAACCCCACCTGATCTATATGTATAAGAGATGTCATAACTTTAGTTAATCAGTTAGCCAGAATTTTTGACAATATTTTTACGTCTAGCTGGATCAGGGAAATTGGATGGTAACTCTTACACTCACTTGGATCTTTGTCCTTTTTAAGAATCAAACTGATCCGGGCTTGAGTCATTGTTGGCAGAAGCTTTCCATTCTTTAATGATTCTGTATAAACTTCTCACAAAAGTGGAGCCAGTTCTGTAGTATAAGATCTAAAAAACTCAGTGGCAAAGCCATCTGGCCCCGGAGCCTTGCCTGTAGGCAAGGCCTTAATTACACCGCCAAGCTCCTCCAAGGTTATCTCAGAATCAAGAGAATTTCTTTGCTCAGTCATCAGTTTAGGGAGTTCTAATGGTTCCACAAAGTTTCTAATGTCTTCATAAGTAGACAAAGACGTGGAACTATAGAGATCAAGAAAGAATTCTTTAAAAGCATTACTAATATCAATGGCTGAGGTAAATATTTAATCACCAGCAGATTTCACTGAGGGAATGGTAGACAAAGACCCTCTCTGCTTTATATATCAAGCCAAAAGCTTCCCTACTTTGTCCCCCTTCTCAAAATATGACTGTCTTGCCCTGAATAGCCAAAACTCCACCTTCCGTGACAAAATAGTATTATATCTGTATTTCAATTGGGTCAATTCTCTAAGGCCATCAGATGATGTTCGGCACTTCAGCTCTGCCTCTGCACTTTTAATATTCCCTTCAAACTCCTGAGTTCTCATGCTTTGGATTTTTTGGTGAATAAGGCATACTGTATGATCTGACCCATAAGAACCGCCTTGAGTGCCTCCCAGGCCATGCCCACAGAGGATACTGAGGACCAGTTGGTCTCCATATTGACACTGATTTCAGCCTTTAGAATTTGTTGGAATTCAGGATTTTGCAAAAGGGATACATTAAAGTGCCAACTATATGATTTCCTTTTCTCTGTATGTGGCAACACCTCTAAACACACAAGGGTGTGAACCGAGACTAAAATGTTTCCAACTGAACAATCAACAACAGATGAAATGAGGGACTTAGATATAAAAAATAATCTATTCTAGAATAAATCTTATGGACTGATGAAAAAAATGTATAGTCCCTACCAGATGGGTTCAAAATCTCCAGATATCTGTAAGACCAAGATATTTACATATCCTGTGAAGCTTCACTGTTGCTCTAGGGGGCTTACACACTTTTGCTTCACTATGATCAAGGACTGAGTCCATCAAATGATTAAAGTCTCCTCCCAATATTATATCATGAGGGGTGCCAGCTGCTTGCAACATCCCTTCAAGATCTATAAAAAAGCCCTTATCAGTGTTAGGTGCGTAAAAAAAAAAAAAAAAAAAAAAATCACTTGATTTCCAGCTTATGGCCTGTTTATGTCGAGCAGACTCGGGCAGAGCTCGTCTAGGAATTTCACCATATCTCGGCCTTCCTCGTACTCAGGAATTCCAACAATTCGGATGTTGTTTTGCCATTCACGATTCTCAAAGTCTTCCAACTTTTCCCAAACAAGCTCCAAGTCAATCTTGGTCGCTAGCAGATTAGCAGCTAATTCCCTCTTTGATGACTCCAGATAATCAATCCGTTTCTCAACATCCGACACTCTACCACGCTATATTCCATCACGTTCATTACGATTGCAAAATTCTGGCCTGTTAATAGTTCCTAGAATATCAAAATCCACAAAAGGAGGTAGATCCTTTTCATATTTGGCTCCTAAACTATGGAATAATCTCCCTAACACTGTTCGAGATGCAGACACACTCACTCAGTTTAAGTTTAGACTAAAGACTCATCTATTTAGCCAGGCATTCACCTAATTTATCCTTCAACTCACAATTAGGCTGCTTTAGTTAGGTCTGCCGGAACCAGAAACCAGAAACATTGATCATGATCAATAATTCTGCAATAAATTTAATGCCATTTATGCTAATATTATTCTATTTGTTTCCCTGTCTCAACCTCGGGACGCCTATCCTGAGGTCACACCGGCTGGATCCAGCTCCATTCCTGCTTCGTGTTAGAATCCACTGCTATGTGTCTCTGAGTGATGATGACTAATAGCAGCCGGTGCCAGCCAAACATCACTTCAGTCTATTACGATGGACTTCAGAGGATGAACTGATGCCAACACCAACCATAAGACATGGGATACATCATATGCCATTGCCTGAACCTTGGACTTAGGATAGACCTCACCGAAATCACCGGCCGGTTGAACTGCGATGCACCTCACTGATCTCTGCCTCTATCACCTCAGTCTAATGATGGACTACACTCTTATAATGGAATTCATAGACTCAATTAATTGCCAACAAAAGCCTTCATCAGCCAACTAACAAGGACAATGCATCTATGTGAACTTTTGCAGTTAATCCAGGATGAACTTCAAAGATATTAGTCATTAATCTTACAGTTCATACAAAATCTTTGTTTAAACATATTGATAGATATGTATCAAGCGGTCAAAGACGTCTGTGTTTGTCTGTGCATGTTAATGTAGAAAAACATTTAAATCTAGACAGACACATTAAGGTGTCCTGTGTAAGTCCACTTAGGATGAATCTCCCATGACAGAAAATTCTCTCTCCTCTTCATCTGTATGACTGACTGAGCACCAGTGGGCAGGGCCAATGGTGCAATGACAGAAAAATAGGCATTGCATATGCAGATGTGTTTGGTCCTTGTGATGTCACAAGTTCCACGAATTTCAAACGAGCTGTTTTTGCAGCTTGGTTTAAATAAATGCTCTTTTTCTGTTAAGGAGGAAGTTTTCTTTTCTGAAACTTATAGTATGTTTTTATAGTACAATGACCTCTTATATGTCAAAATTTCAAGGAAAATTTGATTCCTCATGTCATGACTCCTTTAAAATAGTCATCGATATTTTAACTAACATTTAAGATTTGTCCGTAAATCCTTTGCAAAATCTGGCTGAAGAACAAACATAACTCATAACTTTAAATAACAAAAAATAGGTTCATCAGCTTGAAAATAAAAACAATAATCCATATAAGGATTGTGAATGCTGACACACATCTCTGTATATAGAACCAAACATAGTCAGGAGATATGCATGTATGCAGGTTCCGTGGTACTTCACATTAGCACTTTAAATGAGCACTACATACCCTGAACTGATGAGACATGCCAGTAAATAAAAGTAAACTTTTTTGTGCATTTTCATTTCACTTGATCAGTTTCTCTTTAATACAGTTGTGCATATGAGCAGACCACTCTAACAACTGCTGTGATACTATAATTTACATCGATAGATTTGACCGAACTCCGCGTAGTACATATGATTGAATAGGATGCAATTGAGCATGCTTGCTTACACTGCGCTGGTTGAATATTTTCAAAAGCAATATGACTTAATATGCCAGAAAACTTAAACATGTACAATCCGGTACAGATCTGTACACCAACTGACAGCTGATGTTGCACGGCAGGAGTGTCATTAGTTCAAAATAAGCCCTGAATTATTTTGAATGTTTTTGTTTGGAATTGCAGGTGTTTGAGTGTAACTGAAGAGGGAAATAAGTAAGTGTTGGTTATTGCAGCGGTTTTTCTGCAAATTTAATGATACTCATCTGCCGTTTGGCGCTTTATATGCACTAAACATGCTTCTTAATCTGAAACGCGCTATTCAAGCCTGGTTTTCATGTAAGTGTTGCATTGTTTTCTTCATGAATGATGTTTAATAAATAAACTGGCCTTGTTTGACTTAAAATATTCCTAAAGATTACTTAAATCATTAAGAGCCTAATGAAAGGAAAACAATATCTGTTATGGAGTAGGAAAAAACATTTTCACTAGCACAGTCCCAACTCAGTGAAGTGGTCTACTCATGGGAACAGTAAGAAAATTATTTTAGTCTCATAACAAATCTCATAGAAACAAGGTGTTAATTAAATTTAGTTTGATTTCACATTTTACTTTGTCTAGAGATGCACTGTATCCCATATTTACATTCCAGCTACATAAGAAAATGTATAAATGCTTTACAAACTCCTTAAAATCACACATTTTGGTGCTGTTCTTTTAAAAAAATTCTCATGGGGGAGCATATCCCCCGATACCCCTACAAAATAAGGGAACAATATTTTACTTCATAGGTGAATCATGAAAGGCTAGAAGGCAAAAACGCCCCTCCTGTGTGGAAACAAAATATAATGTACATATTTTTATTTCTATGCATTCAAAGCTTATGGTTGGATACTAGCCCCTGATGTTTTGGCCTCAGACCCTGATGTTTTCAAATCCTAGAGATGCCCCTGTTGCACCCGTTGAGTTTGTGAATCTCAAAGCTGAATCCTGTTGCACAGAGCATTGTTAAATTCACAGCTGCGGTTGAGCAGAGCGCTCTGATGATAAGACTGCTAGATGATTATCTGAATTAATCAGATGGAGGGCCCAATTGCAGGCAGCAAATTAAAAAGCCCTGATGTAAAATATCCCCATGAGCACCACAACAAAACTTATAGACCACAACAGAATTATTTAACCGATATTACCTGGCTGCGAGTATCGAAACGCATGACTGGAGAGAACTGCAGCTGAGAGTGGTTATTAATGTCAGCCAGAGTTGCTGCTTTGAGGCCCGCAGTAGCCAGCGGAGGACGTGGGAAAAGCGCGGGTCTTAGAGAAATGAGCCTTGGGAACGATGGCGATTCATCTTCAGATATGGTGCGGTGGTTGAACTGCAATGAATTCTCATGTTTCTGCCCTTTTCAGTCCGGATGGTGGGGTAGTCAATATAATCGTACGAAGTTCGGGGCGCTAGACAAGCAAGTTTTAAATCCCAAGTTGCAAACTTGAATGTTGAGGCTGAAATAACAGAGTTCTCTGCAGGCCAGTCATGGAAAAGGTGTTGTCTAGATGCAAATTTTTGTTGTATCAGAATCAGTATTAGGAAGAGAAGAACTTCTTTGAGTCCAGCGTTTCTGTGGTGAGTGACGAAAATAAATTGCTAAAAGCAGTGTTTTTATGTGAGTTAGCATAAGAGTGGTGTAATAAGCAGCTTGCCATTCGGCAATAAGTTGACAGCCTAAGTGCAGCTTGCATCCATGAGTCTTAATTGTATTTTGTGTGTGTGTGTGTGTGTTACTATTATTATAAGTATTCTAAATATAGTATATTAAGGGAATATAAGTCACTTTTATGGCAGTTGTTTTTTTTATAGTTTCTACACGGATACTGTTTGTCATTACAAATTCCATGATTTGATTTTTAGAAACCATAAATACATATAACCATGGTAATGTGGAGCATGGTTTTACCCGTGCTTACCATGATCTTACTAATACCACAGTTCAACTGGACACTACGCAAGAACTGTGGTAACAAGGGCAAGTACAAATGAGAATTTAACAAGGGCTTTAAAGCTTGGACCCCCCATGAATAAAGGACGAAGCTATGAGTTTTTCTTCTGTAAATATATTCAGTTCTAATGAAGTTTAATAGAAGATAAAAGTTAATTCAATGATTAAAGTGCTGCAAGTGATTTTTTTTATTTTTATTGAATGTTCCTTCTCACTGAAAGATATCACTGAAACAAGTGTCCTGAGATAGCTTACCGTTCTCTGTGACAACACTACACTGAGTAAACAGCAAACAAAAATGTGACCGTGGACACATTCTTTGATCAGCCATACATAAGACTTTGATGTGCTTGCCACCTGTCAATCATTTTGCACGTTCTCATAGTGTAGTATTTAAAGCAGGTCATTCAGGTTTTATGTCATTTTCAGATTCATAACAGTTGTCAACTGAGGGCGCTATTTTGCTACTGCTGTGTTTGCACTGCTCTACAGTTCGTGTCAGTTTCAACGCTATCTTTGGAGGGTGGTGTTTTGAAAAGAGGGTCTGATTTAACGGCTCAGTCTTGTGGAAGTTCTAGAACAGCTAAAATCACTTACAGCCACTGTTGCACATCTATTGACTAGCGACAATTTTGTTGTCTGCTTTAGCGACATTCTACCTCATCTGGCGATAGAAAAAAAACATTAGCTCTATCGTGAATGACGTCTCATGAATTTTTCTCTGTGTTCAAGCATCCCTCTACATTTTAAGTAATATGATTGACCTGCATGGCATCAGCAGTTGGACTTACGTGGAAACGGATGGTCTATAAATTGAATGATTGATGAGCTTCAGTGTGGTTGGTATTGGTTGTGACATACTCAACCTCAGTTGCATGCACTCCATTTAGAGAAGAAAAGTCTGCCTACAGTGACAGAGGAGCATTGAGAAATGATCTTGCAGGGAGAGAAAAAGAAAGAGAGAGAGAATGGATATGAACAGTGGTGTAGTCGGGGCCATACGCACGTATACGGCGTATGCTTGCTTTTTTCCCAGGGCTGTTTGCGTATAACGACTTCTAAGGATCAATATTACCCTTTGTATACCTACTTGTTTTGCTGCTTCAGAAGTTCTTAATCTACTGTCCTGTTAGTTTCCTTTTTACTGTATCCTATGCTGTTTTGTGAAACTGGCGCTTCTTTGTTGTAATTTGTGCAATATCACTTGAATTCTATCATTCCCTGCCCCTGACAACTGCTGTCATCGACTGAAGGAATTCATGGCAGTGAATAGAGAGAGAGAGAGAGAGAGAGAGAGAGACTCTTATGTTGAAGCAGTATCAGGTAAAATTAATAAGCAAAATATGTTGCTAAACATCCCGTAAAATAAGGAATCGTCCCGTAATTAAGGGAAAAAATTGCGTTCTGTATGAAACCCATAGGTGATGCTATTTGTCCCGTAATTTTTTAAAAGCATTTCACCAAAAGGTGTGTCGTTTGCATCCTTGGAAATTAGTGTTGGTTGGTACAACATTTCTATCGTAAAATATTGGGCAAATGATGCTTGTTTAGTTAGATACTGTACTTACATCTTACATGGCACTAATGTTCTTAACCTGAACTATTAACTGTGCTGATGCATGGCACTGGAATAATTAACTAGTAGTTTCCAAATATGAAAAGTGAGTCCCACCTTCTTTGATTGGCTGTCTCAAAAGACATTGAAGAGCGATGTTGGACTACTGAGCAAAATAAAAAAAATTTAGGTAATCCCTTTAACAACTTAATGACAATTAGAACAACAATATGGACTGCAGTAGAACAACAACAAGAATTAGAATTATTGGTGGGGGGTGAGGGGCAATTTGGGCATATCTGAATATATATCCACAGAATTTGCTCTTATGGAAAGAAATTGGTACTTTTATTCACCAAAGTGGCATTCAACTGATCACAATGTATAGTCAGGACATTAATAACGTGAAAAATTACTATTACAATTCGAAAAAAATTTTCAGAACTTCTTAAACTACTTCAAAGAGTTCTCATCAAAAAATCATCCACATGCAGCAATGACAGCTTTGTAGATCCTTGGCATTCTAGCTGTCAGTTTGTCCAGATACTGAGGTGATATTTCACCCCACGCTTCGTGTAGCACTTGCTATAGATGTGGCTGTCTTGTCAGGCACTTCTCACGCACCTTAGACTCTAGCTGAACCCGCAAAAGCTCAAAGGGGTTAAGATCCATAACACTCTTTTCCAATTATCTATTGTCCAATGTCTGTGTTTCATTGCCCACTCTAACATTTTCTTTTTGTTTATCTGTTTCAGAAGTGCCTTTTTCTTTGCAATTCTTCCCATAAGGCCTGCACCCCTGAGTCTTCTCTTTACTGTTGTACATGAATCTGGTGTTGAGTGGGTAGAATTCAATGAAGCTGTCAGCTGAGGACATATGAGGCATCTATTTCTCAAACTAAAGACTCTGATGTACTTATCCTCTTGTTTAGTTGTACATCTGGCCTTCCACATCTTTTTCTGTCCAGTTGTCATTTGTCTGTGAAGACTGTAGTGTACATCTTTGTATGAAATCTTCAGTTTTTTTGGCAATTTCAAGCATTGTATAGCCTTCATTCCTCAAAACAATGATTGACTGATAAGTTTCTAGAGAAAGCGGTTTCTTTTTTGCCATTTTTGACCTAATATTGACTTTAAAACATGCCAGTCTATTGCATACTGTGGCAACTCAAAAACAAACACAAAGACAATGTTAAGCTTCATTTAATGAACCAAATATCTTTCAGCTGTGCTTGATATAATGGCAAGTGATTTTCTAGTACCAAATTAGCAATTTAGCATGATTACTCAAGGATAAGGTGTTGGAGTGATGGATGCTGGAAATGGGGCCTGTCTAGATTTGATCAAAAATGACATTTTTCAAATAGTTTTTTACATCAGTAATGTCCTGACTATACTTTGTGATCAGTTGAATGCCACTTTGGTGAATTAAAGTACCAATTTCCTTCTGAAACGGCAAAATCTATACATTATTCCAAACTTTTGGCCGCCAGTGTATATACACACACACTCACACACACACACAACTTTTTTACTCCTATGCCAAAAAGCAGCACATCCTCCGTTGCTAGTTCTAACGTGACATTTTTGAATTAGCAACAAAGGCTTTAGCTGTATCAAAGCTAGATACACTTGATCAATATAACAGATTCTATATTATCTGAAATATCTGTGTAAAAAACCCTCATGCTCCCCCTCTCACACACACGCACACTCCCACACTTGTGGACACACATTATACGTGTAACACACACACTTAAGGCCCAAACATACTTGTGATAGAAAAACCAGAGTCGTCATGTCAGCACACTCCTGCATCTCAGTGGAGATGGAAAAAAAAGTTATTAAGCTTTACAACGGGAATATGGCGAAACGCATCTTGCCGATTTTGAAGTGATGTTACTCCTGACGAGAGCTGCAACAAAAAAAGGTAATCCCAGAAGCCAGATATCAATTTTTTTAATTTCTCTCTTTTGATCCCTCAAATACAAACTCGCACACTAACTCACACAAACGCACTAACTCACGCACACACACACACTAACTCATTACTCCAGTAGGTGATCCAGTAAAGCAGAGCAAGCCTCCATTGCTAGTTCTTTTTTTTTTTTTTTTTTTTTACTCTTTTTATTGGTGTTTTTCCACAATGTGAGCAGTAGTTTCTCAGATTGTTTTGACATGTTTTTTGAACATACATACACAAATAATGGTATGTAAACCTTATGCGTTTGGTAAAAACAGTAGTTTTTAGTAGCAAACAGGATACATATATACAGGTGCATCTAAATAAATTAGAATGTCGTGGAAAAGTTCATTTATTTCAGTAATTCAACTCAAATTGTGAAACTCGTGTATTAAATAAATTCAATGCACACAGACTGAAGTAGTTTAAGTCTTTGGTTCTTTTAATTGTGATGATTTTGGCTCACATTTAACAAAAACCCACCAATTCACTATCTCAAAAAATTAGAATACATCATAAACAAAACATTTTTAGTGAATTGTTGGCCTTCTGGAAAGTATGTTCATTTACTGTATATGTACTCAATACTTGGTAGGGGCTCCTTTTGCTTTAATTACTGCCTCAATTCGGCGTGGCATGGAGGTGATCAGTTTGTGGCACTGCTGAGGTGGTATGGAAGCCCAGGTTTCTTTGACAGTGGCCTTCAGCTCATCTGCATTTTTTGGTCTCTTGTTTCTCATTTTCTTCTTGACAATACCCCATAGATTCTCTATGGGGTTTAGGTCTGGTGAGTTTGCTGGCCAGTCAAGCACACCAACACCATGGTCATTTAACCAACTTTTGGTGCTTTTGGCAGTGTGGGCAGGTGCCAAATCCTGCTGGAAAATGAAATCAGCATCTTTAAAAAGCTGGTCAGCAGAAGGAAGCCTGAAGTGCTCCAAAATTTCTTGGTAAACGCGTGCAGTGACTTTGGTTTTCAAAAAACACAATGGACCAACACCAGCAGATGACATTGCACCCCAAATCATCACAGACTGTGGAAACTTAACTCTGGACTTCAAGCAACTTGGGCTATGAGCTTCTCCACCCTTCCTCCAGACTCTAGGACCTTGGTTTCCAAATGAAATACAAAACTTGCTCTCATCTGAAAAGAGGACTTTGGAACACTGGGCAACAGTCCAGTTCTTCTTCTCCTTAGCCCAGGTAAGACGCCTCTGACGTTGTCTGTGGTTCAGGAGTGGCTTGATAAGAGGAATACGACAACTGTAGCCAAAATGCTTGACATGTCTGTGAGTGGTGGCTCTTGATGCCTTGACCGCAGCCTCAGTCCATTCCTTGTGAAGTTCACCCAAATTCTTGAATCGATTTTGCTGCGGTTCTCTCGGTTGGTTGTGCATCTTTTTCTTCCACACTTTTTCCTTCCACTCAACTTTCTGTTAACATGCTTGGATACAGCACTCTGTGAACAGCCAGCTTCTTTGGCAATGAATGTTTGTGGCTTACCCTCCTTGTGAAGGGTGTCAGTGATTGTCTTCTGGACAACTGTCAGATCAGCAGTCTTCCCCATGATTATGTAGCCTAGTGAACCAAACTGAGAGATCATTTTGAAGGCTCAGGAAACCTTTGCAGGTGTTTTGAGTTGATTAGCTGATTGGCATGTCACCATATTCTAATTTTTTGAGATAGTGAATTGGTGGGTTTTTGTTAAATGTGAGCCAAAATCATCACAATTAAAAGAACCAAAGACTTAAACTACTTCAGTCTGTGTGCATTGAATTTATTTAATACACCAGTTTCACAATTTGAGTTGAATTACTGAAATAAATGAACTTTTCCACGACATTCTAATTTATTGAGATGCACCTGTATATACCCATATACATATATATATATATACATACATACATATATACACACATACATATATACATACATACATACATATGTGTATAGAAAAAAGTTGTAATAAACTAGAGGTGAATATATATATATATATATATATATATATATATATATATATATATATACATATAACAACCCCCCCACCCCCATAAAATCTAACAAACAAAAAAACACAGTCTTCAGGTAAGTAGCACTACAGATCAGTATTGAGTCATAAAAGGAGCAAACCTAACAGGAGAAGTAATAATAATTGTAAAAAATTACAATAAAAAAAAAATGTAATAAATAAAATGTTTTAAATAACAGCCAGTTTCACTGAGGTACACTCTGGAACTGCAATGTCTCTAAATGGTCAAAGAGGGGTTGCCATAATTTGAAAAATTTAACCGTAGACCCACGCAGTGTGTTTTTAATCATTTTCTAATTTACTAAAATGGAGAACATCTCTGATCCAAGCCTCATGGGATGGAGGAGAGGATGACTTCCAATGAAGTAATATTAACCGTCTAGTCAATAGGGTCAGAAGGCCACAAGGTCTGCTTTAATTCTTGACAAAACCACTGTATCCGGTACTACCCCAAAGAGTGCGGTTGATGCAACTGGATCAAAGGGCACCTGAAGTACCCCTGATAACATTTCAAAAATATTGGACCAATAGTTATGAAGAGATGGGTAAGACCAAAGCATATGATTCAGTGAGGTAGGAGCTTGTCGGCACCTATCACAAACAGGGTCAATATCAGGATACATTTGTGAAAGTCTAAGTTTTGTCCAGTGAGTTTTCTCAAGATGGCGCCGAGTATGGCTGCTGCGTTGCGAGCTCCGACACAACATAGCAATAGTTTGTTTGTTTTGTTTACAATTCTTATGTTTTTTGTCTTGGATGTTGTCTGCCTTATTGTCTACGACAGACAAACACTTTTGGACATTGGTTCAGCGATCTCACACCGAAAACCGGACTTCACATTCCTCAATGCCGACCCGCTGTTTACAAACACGCAAGCGGAGCCCTTTGTCTGGGCAGCATGGCCGCGGAAACGCAGGAGGAAAAGGGGAAACAGAGCCGGCGTTCTCATCAGAGTAAGACGCAGCGCAAATCGACCCCCTCTACCCACTATTCTACTGGCAAATGTTCAGTCTCTGGATAACGAGCTCTGCGAGCTGAAAGCGCGGATCTCTTTCCAACGAGAGACGAGGGACTGCTGCATTATCTGCCTTACGGAAACTTGGATGTCTGCGGAGATTCCAGACTCAGCCATTGAACCCGCGGGGTTCTCCATGCTCCGAGCGGACCTCTCAGGTAAAACTAGAGGAGGTGGTGTATGTTTTATGATCAACAAATCCTGGTGTGATCAGAGGAACGTACATTCCATCAAGTCTTTCTGTTCTCCTGATCTGGAATTTCTTATGCTTCTGTGTCGACCATTCTGGCTACCGAGGGAATTCACAGCGGTCATTATCACTGCTGTGTACATTCCCCCACAAGCCGACACAGACCGGGCACTCAAGGAGCTGTATGGGAGTATAAGTGAGCAGGAAACCGCGCACCCTGAGGCCGCGTTCATTGTGACCGGGGACTTTAATAAAGCCAGTTTAAAATCAGTCGCACCAAAATATCACCAGCACATTAGTTTCAACACACGAGGGGACCGGGTTCTGGACCATTGCTACTCTCCGTTCCGGGATGGCTACAAATCCCTCCCCCGCCCACCATTTGGCAAATCGGACCACTCTTCCATTCTGCTTCTGCCCGCTTACAGGCAGAAATTGAAACAGGAAGCACCCACCCTCAGAACGATCCAGTGCTGGTCGGATCAATCAGACTCTACGCTACAAGACTGTTTTGATCGCACGGACTGGGAGATGTTCCGGTCCGCCTCTGATGACGACATCGAGCTTTACGCTGATAGCGTAATGTGTTTCATCAGAACGTGTGTAGAGGAAGTGATTCCGACCAGAACTGTGCGAATCTATCCGAATCAGAAGCCGTGGATCAATAGCGATGTTCGCGCGGCACTTAATGTGCGGACCTCCGCTTTTAATTCCGGGAACGCGGAGGAGCATAAACAAGCCAGTTATGCCCTCCGAAAAACTATCAAAACAGCAAAACGCCAGTACAGGAGCAAGATTGAAGGACAGTTTAACACCACCAACTCTAGAAGCATGTGGCAGGGAATTAACATCATCACGGACTTTAAAGGGAATAAAAACTCCGCCATGAACACCACTGCCTCTCTACCGGATGAGCTAAATACTTTTTATGCTCGTTTCGAGGGAAATAACACTGCCCTCGCGGAGAGAGCTCCCGCGGCTGAAGCTACAGAGGTTAGTTCACTCTCCGTCTCTGTAGCGGATGTAACCCGATCCTTCCGACGGGTGAATATCCGCAAAGCCGCGGGTCCAGACGGCATTCCGGGCCGCGTCATCAGAGCGTGCGCGAACCAGCTGGCTGGTGTTTTTACGGACATTTTCAACCTTTCCCTCTCTTTGTCTGTAGTCCCCACATGCTTTAAAACATCCACCATTGTGCCTGTTCCAAAACAATCAAAAATAACGTGTTTAAATGACTGGCGTCCTGTTGCTCTGACCCCCATCATCAGCAAATGTTTTGAGAGACTAATCAGAGATTACATCTGCTCTGTATTACCACTCAATCTTGACCCGCTGCAGTTTGCATACCGCAACAACCGCTCCACTGATGATGCCATTGCATCTACAATACACACTGCTCTCTCCCACCTGGAAAAAAAGAACACTTATGTGAGAATGTTGTTTGTAGACTACAGCTCAGCATTCAACACCATAGTGCCCTCCAAGCTAGATGAGAAACTCCAGGCTCTGGGCTTAAACAGCTCGCTGTGCAGCTGGATCCTGGACTTCCTGTCAAGCAGATGCCAGGTGGTTAGAATAGGCAGCAACATCTCCTCATCACTGACCCTCAACACTGGAGCCCCGCAGGGCTGTGTTCTCAGCCCACTACTGTATTCCCTGTACACACATGACTGTGTGGCAACACATAACTCCAATGCCATCATTAAGTTTGCTGATGACACGACGGTGGTAGGTCTGATCACTGACAATGATGAAACAGCCTACAGAGAGGAGGTGCACACTCTGACACACTGGTGTCAGGAGCACAACCTCTCCCTCAACGTCAGTAAGACAAAGGAGCTTGTGGTGGACTTCAGAAGAAAAGACAGAGAACACAGTCCCATCACCATCAATGGAGCACCAGTGGAGAGAGTCTCCAACTCTCTCAACTCTTCAAGTTCCTGGGTGTCCACATCACTGAGGAACTCACATGGTCCGTCCACACTGAAGTCGTTGTGAAGAAGGCTCATCAGCGCCTCTTCTTCCTGAGACGGCTGAGGAAGTTTGGAATGAACCGCCACATCCTCACACGGTTCTACACCTGCACTGTGGAGAGCATCCTGACTGGCTGTATCTCCGCCTGGTACGGCAATAGCACCGCCCACAACCGCAAAGCACTGCAAAGGGTGGTGCGAACTGCCAAACACATCATCGGAGGTGAGCTTCCCTCCCTCCAGGAAATATATACAAGGCGGTGTGTGAAAAAAGCTCGGAGGATCATCAGATACTCCAGCCACCCGAGCCATGGGCTGTTCTCACTGCTACCATCAGGTAGGCGGTATCGCAGCATCAGGACCCGCACCAGCCGACTCCATGACAGCTTCTTCCCCCAAGCAATCAGACTTCTGAACTCTTGATCTCCCACGATCAAAATACATCAGCCCTGCACTTTATTCCTCTTTTATCTCACACTGGACTGTCATAAATTATATTACTGTTATTATATTATGTCTCTCTTAACAACTGACTATCAACCGACAGCCTGAATGTCAATACAGTACAATACTGTACATTCTATATATATATATATATATATATATATATATATATATATATATATATATATATATACACACTTTTTTATATATTTTTATTTTTTAATTTTTATTGAATAATGTGTATCTATATAGTATCTATATAGTAAAAAACAAAAAAACAAAAACAGCATATTGTATACTGTACAGTGTATGTTATTATTTGTATATTGTTGAGTGTAATTATGTGTATAACAGATGTTTAAATTGTGTTGTGTTAATGTGATGTTTTAAGTTGTGTAATTATGTATAACAGATGTTTAAATTGTGTTGTGTTAATTTGATGTTTTAAGTTGAGTGTAATTATGTATAACAGATGTTTAAATTGTGTTGTGTTAATTTGATGTTATTGTAAATTGGTATATGTCTCATCACTGTCACGACTGCTATGTTGATCGGAACTGCACCCAAGAATTTCACACACCATTGCACTTGTGTATATGGCTGTGTGACAATAAAGTGATTTGATTTGATTTGATTTGATTGGGGAGTGCGGTGTACAATTTTGCATTGAATGAGACCATATTTGGCACATATAGATGAAGTGTGGACCCGGAGAAGAACATCATTCCATAGATCATCTGTAAGTTCTTTGCCCAAATCCTGCTCCCATGATGTTTTAACAACTGACAGTGAGGAACTCCGAAGAGAGAAGATTCTCTCATAACCACATGAGATGATACCTTTTGACGTAGGGGGTGGTAATTAAAAATCATCAATGGAGGGGTTTACATGCTGAGAGGGAAATTGGGAGCTTGTGTCCCGGATAAAGCTACGAACCTGTAAATATCTAAAAAAAATGACTTTTTGGGATACCAAATTTAGCGGAAAGCTGCTGGAAGGATGCAAATGTGCCCTCAATATACAAATCATTAAATGACTTTATTCCCAGATTAGACCACATGGATAAAGCTCCATCTGCTAGAGAGGGATGGAAAGCTTGATTTTTGGCTATAGGAGCCTGCAATGAAAAGGGTTGCAATCTAAGGTGACGTCTAAATTGGTTCCAGATTTTGAGTTGTTTTGACTAAAACGTTTTTGCATAGTTCTGAGCAGACTGAGCCACTAGGGGTGTAAACCAAAGCAGCCAGTGAAGATGGAACACAGGAAGATGCTTCCAACCTCAACCCAGCTGTGATGTTATGCAAGCTATCTGCACGCAGCCAATACTGAAGAATGCGGAAATTGGCCGCCCAATAATAAAAGTTACAATTTGGTAGGGCCATGCCCCCCAACCTCTTTGGGCTCTGCAGGCATGCTTTACGAATTATTGGATTCTTCTTATTTCAAATAAACTCTGAGATAATCCCATCAAGTTTCCAAAAAAATGATGTTGGAATAAAGATAGGAATGCATTGAAATAGGAAGGAAAACTTAGGTAGGATATTCATTTTAACCAAATTGATATGACCAGCTAGAGATAAAGGGAGTAATGACCATCTCTCAAAGTCCTGCTGTACTTGAGTGAGGAGAGGGGTGAAATTATACTTGAAAAGATTCTTAAATTTGTCAGTGACTTGGACCCCCAGGTACGTGAAACTGTCCAGAACTATTCTAAATGGTATTGTATGAAGTGGATATTTGCGAGCTGAAGTATTTAGAGGGAACAGCTCACTCTTATTAAAGTTCAGCTTGTAGCCAGAGATGGGACCAAATGAATTAAGAACAGAGAGCACAACAGGTATAGATATATCAGGCCTGGAGACATAAAGAAGCAAGTCATCGACGTAAAGCGATACCCTCTGCTCAATGCCATCCCTGGTCATCCCTGTGATGTGAGGGTTAGATTGGAGCGCAATTGCAAGAGACTCAATGGCAAAGAGCATAGGGGACATCGGGCATCCCAGTCTCATGCCCCTGAAGAGAGGGAAGTAGCTTGAGTGGTTGTCATTTGTTCTGACAGATGCAAGTGGGGAGGTGTGTAATAACTTGACCCAAGCAATGAATCTCTCACCAACTCCAAATTTCTCTAAAGTGCGAAAAAGATAACCCCACTCCACTCTGTTGAAAGGCTTCTTGGCGTCTAGAGAGATTACAATTTCGGGGTCCTTTGAGTTTGAGTGGTTGTATATAACATTAAATAACCGTCTAACATTCGAAAAGGTCTATTTATCTATTTTTAATAAAGCCTGTCTGGTCCGGGGAAATCACAAATGGCAGAACCTTTATAAAAAGCATAGCCAGTAGCTTAGCTAATATTTTATAGTCCACGTTAAATAATGAAATTGGGTGGTAGGATCCTCAGGAAAGGGGGTCTTTGTTCTTTTTTAATATTAATGAAATAGGGACCTGTGACAAAGATTGAGGGAGAGAGGCAGTATCCAATGAATAGGTAAACATATTGAACAGGAGAGGGGCTATCTTAACCATACATTTCCTATAAAACTCAACAGGAAACCCGTCAGGTCCGGGACACTTGGAGCACTGCATTGCACTTGCTGCCCGTGAAATCTCCTCAATTGTTATGGGCTCCTCCAATTGAAGCTTAGCAGCAGTATCAATAGTGGGGACAGTAAGTGTGCTGAAAAACGAATCGACAACTGAAGGGTCAGCTAACTGTTCAGAAGTATTGAGGGAGGCATAAAAGCCCCTAAATTGATCATTAATTAGCTGAGGATCAGTCGTTAAACCCATGGGAGTTCGAATTTGGGAAATCTGATGGGTCGAGGATGTCTGGCGAAGTTGGTGGGAAAGCAATTTATTTGCCTTATCCCCATACTCATAATGAGTATGTCATGATTTAAGTAACATGTCTTCAGCTTGAACAGTTGACGAGTTATCAAACTCCGCTTGTAAAGAGAGACGATCCTTGTACACCATTGGGGAAGGTGAAGTTGCATGCATATTATCCAACTGTAATATTCAATCATCTCTTTTTCCTCTGTTTCCTATCTAAAACTAGAATAAGACATAATTTGTCCCCTGATGTAGGCTTTAAAGGTCTCCCAGAGAAGAGATGGTGAGACACCGGGTGTCTCATTCGTGGCTCTAAAGAGATTAATCTGAGCAGTCAGAAATGAGACAAATATGTCGTCAGACAACAAGCGTGTATTGAAATGCCAAGGTGCGCAGAATTTAGGTCCTCCACCTACTGTTAAATCTAAAATTAGAGGGGTGTGGTCCAATATGACAATAGAACTGTGAGAACATGAACGAACAGAGGGTATGAGTCTATTGTCTAGGAAAAAATTATCAATGCAGGTGTAAGTATGATGGACATGGGAGGAAAATGAGTACTCCCTGCCTGTGGGGTTAAAAAAACACCAGGAGTCTATAACAGAAAATTCCTGAAGAAAAGTTTTGATTACATTAGAGGATTTAGATGGATTGCTAGGTTTACTGGAGGACCAATCCAAAGGACCCATCCAACAGTTAAAATCCCCCCCCCCCCCAAGGACAAGAAAGTGTGAGGACATATCTGGAAGCTTAGAAAAAAAAGTGCGAAAAAAGTTATCATCATCCCAGTTTGGTGCATATACGTTGGCAAGAGTCAGCTTAGTATTATGAATGCGTCCAGTGACAAATATATATACACCATTAGCATCAGAAATTACATTGGAGGAAACAAAAGGTACAGATTTAAGTATTAGAATAGCCACGCCTCTAGCCTTGCTTTGAAAGGCAGAATGGTGCAGTTGGCCAACCCAGCCCCTCTACAACCTAGAGTGGTCTGAAACCTTCAAGTGAGTCTCCTGCAAGAATGCAATCTGAGCTCCCAAATGCTGGAGATGATATAGCAATCTACTACGCTTTATTGGATGGTTTAGACCTTTCCAACTTACAGTTCCAACTACAAAACTTAAGTGTATTCTCAGCTGACTGCCCTTTCAAGTTAGGTTGTTGAGTCATCCTTTGAGAAAATAAAAAGTGAGTGTAGCCCTTTAAGTAGCATTAGAAGACCAAATGTAACATACATGACAAAGAACAAGAAAAAGTAAACTACTGAACTTTCTCCCTCCCGCTGAAGCGTCTTCCCAAACAAGACACACGCACCCCCCCATACAAGCTCCTGAGTACTTCCTAAGAGACATAGAAGACCCGGTAGCCTATTACAGCTCCTTCCGAGCCAAGGTGGCGATAGTTAAATAGTAGTAAACAACAATTAAAATTAAATAAAAAGCACAGTTTACAAGTATAGGCAAATTAAGTAAGGTGCATCAAACCAACAACACAGGCAGCATGACAATTCGTGGCCTACAGTGTCTCTAAAAGAAACCAAGTGGATAAATAAAGAGAAAAAATAAAAGATAGAAAAAATAATAATAATAAATAAACCTCCTCCCTGAGCATACACAGAGGGTGATAGACAGGATATTATTAAAAAACCAAATACCTTCTATCTTAAAACAATGAAAGGGTTAATTTAACATAGGATTGAGGATATTATTGGAAAAAATTAATGTATCCTATCTGAACGATGTATTGAAAAGGTTCATTTCAACATAGGCTTACCAATATTGGCTTTCAAAGGATATATTGGATAAAGGTTGAGTGTCTGCGTCAGTACCTTCATGTCCTGTTACTCTGGGTTGGGAGAGGCAGCCCACCTCAAATCCCTTTTAATAAAGTCAACCGCAGCAGCAGGGTCAGTGAACTTGCGGAAAGCTCCGCTTGGTAGAGTGATCCTCAGCTCAGCCGGGTAAAAGAGGCCAAACTTGACACATGGGCAGGAGTGCAGGAGGTGCTTAACATTTCCAAACTCTGCACATTTCTTGGCTATGAATGGGGCAAAGTCGGGGAAGATGGACAGTCTCTTGCCTTGGTACAGGAGCGGGGCAGCTTCCCCTGCCTGGCGCAGGATCTGTTCTCTCACGTGAAAGTAGTGAACTCTGATGATAAAAGGTCGTGGTGGGCCCCCATCCTTGGGCCTTTCTCAAAGGGATCTGTGGGTGTGGTCGAGGAGAGGCGTTTCATCCAGGTTTAGCAGGACCTGCAGAAGTTGGGAGATGAACTCTATTGGGCAGGGACCCTTCAGACCCTCTGGGACGCCCACCATGTGAATGTTATTGTGAACTTGAACTTCCCTCTAGGTCCTCACATTTAGCACGAAATATTTTAACTTCACCTTTGAGAGTATTCACTGTGTTGCTGAGAATAGTTATGTCATCACTGCAAGTGGTAGCTGAGAGCTCGAGGTCCTTTATGGCAAAGCTTAATGTCTGTAATGTAGCCACGGATGATTTCAGCTCATCTTTTATTTGAGTCATTTCCGAGCAGAGCGTTTTGGAAAATGTATCAATTTTTGAGTCCAATTTATCATATATATATCCCACTTCAGTCCTTCAAATGCTTTTGTGAACGTTCTCAGGTTAAGTGGCACGGCCTGGTCATCACAGTTTTTCTCCCCGCTTGGCGAGCTGTTTCGTGGGGTTGATTGCTTAAGCAGGGTTGGGGCTCCGCCAAGGCCTGCCTCCGTGGGGTGTCTTTTAGGCCGAGACTTGGAGGTTTTTTCTTATCACCCATTTTAGCGATATATCAGGTGGCCAAGGTTTTGTATGTGCTTCTAAGAATATAGTCTGATAAAAACACCGGGTGGTGTTAGCTGGCTCAGGAAAGTCCAAGGCTTTATCTGCGGCCTGCTTCGGTAGTCACTCAGAAGTAGTTTACGGCCATTAGTTGCCATTCAAAAGGGCAATGGTGATCGACAGACACTGATAATATACTTTACAGTGGTATTTCCATAAAATAAGGTAAAACTGTGCTTTGAATTAAATAACTTTCGCCACTACTTAGCGGAGTTTCGGGAAACGTGACCTCAAACCGGAAAATGTTTTGAGGTAAAACCCTGAATGATGTCTTAAGGTGTGGTTACCGTGGTATAAGTGGAATAATTGACTCCGGCCCCTTAAATTGTTTAAAAATAATGCACAACTGCTGCGCGTCGTGACTGCATTACCACCTCAGGTGTGCATTATTTTAAACAATTCAACAGTCCGATGATTTTTAAATTGATGTTGTGTCCACAAGAGGGAGCAATAAATACATAAACCATTCAGCACCATTATATTATTGCACAGAACATTTCTATCCTAGCTGTTAAAAAAGAGCATTTCATTTTCAACTAATGTGCATAAAATAAATAAAACGTTTTAGTCGGTCCATATTCTCAAATGTTAAGTCAAAAGTAAAATGGTGGGGGGACGCTTCAATAGACAGTTCACATGGTGTTACACTTGTACTGATTCCTACTACTCCAGACAGCGAAATACCACATTGTTTTTTGTTCAGTACAGTTTTATGTAGAGTAGCAATATTCACAGATAGCAGTGGTAGTTTTTGTTTATTCAGTGTCCAGTGCAGGAGCACTGTTAGATGATGTGTCTAATTAAAAATAACTTTAAAAGCATACTGAGAAAGCATACTTTCTGTTAAACTGCATTTGTTGCACTGTGTCTAGCCTTTTTTAGTGCAAGAATGTGATCGATCTGAAGTCACTGTGCAGCGAAGCCACATAAGGGGATTAATCAGTATAACCATGGATAAATGTGTCCATATGTGGTAAAGAAAATTACGCTGTTTTACTCCAATCATTGTGTTACTTCCTGCGAGACTTCAGTCACCTGCAATCATGTGATGGACTAAGCCCCATATGCAGAAGAAAACAAGGATATAAAAGAAGCAGGTAAAGTGGCGAGAAGGAAGTGGTGTTTTACATTCACGAGTGTTATTGGATATTCGTATGTTCTAAGGATTACTGTTTCGCACAATTGAATCAGTGAATCAGAATCAGAATCAGAATGAGCTTTATTGCCAAGTATACTTACACATACAAGGAATTTGTCTTGGTGACAGGAGCTTCCAGTACACAACAATACAAATCAGCAACAAGACTTTTAAAAAATAATTAAAAATTGAATAAAAAATAAATATTGAAAAGAAAAGAAAGTATATATATAGAATACACAATAGACAATATATATATATATATATATATACACACACACACATACATACACATACATAAACTACAGACAGAAACTAAAATATGCTAAGCCTGTAGTAAGGACTGTAAAGAAGCAGACCAATGAAGCAGAGCGGGAACTACAAGCCTGCTTCGATTACACGGATTGGAGTGTTTTTGAGGCTACAGACACCAATCTGGACAAGCTCACAGATACTGTGTTATCATATATCAGTTTCTGTGAGGATATGTGCATTCCTACTAGGACTTATTTAAAGTTCAACAATGACAAACCGTGGTTTACAGCAGAGCTCAGGCAGTTTCGTCAGGCCAAAGAGGATGCTTACAGGGGTGGGGATAAAGTCTTGTGTAATCAGGCCAGGAACACACTGAACAAGGAAATCAGAGTGGCAAAAAGAAGATACTCTGAGAAGCTGAAAAACACGTTTTCAGCTAACGACCCTGCATCAGTGTGGAGTGGCATGAAACAACTCACAAATTACAGGACTCCTGCCCGCAACCCTGTGGTGAACCAACAACTGGCTGACGACCTGAATGTGTTCTACTGTAGATTTGAAAGGCTCAATCTCACACCCCACACCCACTCTGACCTTCACTTCACACAAACACCAACACCTCCTGCAACCCCCCTCCTGGTACTCAACTCGCACTTAAGGTCTGTGAAGATGATGTGAGCCGGGTCTTTCGGAAACGAAAGACGAGGAAAGCTTCAGGCCCAGATGGCGTCTCACCAGCGTGTCTTCGATCCTGTGCTAACCAGCTGGCCCATCTTCACACAGATCTTCAATAGATCACTGGAGCAGTGTGAAGTCCCATGCTGCTTCAAACGTTCAATAATTATTCCTGTCCCAACGAAACCAAAAATCACAGGACTTAATGACTACAGACCTGTCGCCCTGACGTCTGTGGTCATGAAATCATTTGAGAGAGTGGTGTTGGCCGACCTGAAGAACATCACTGGACACTTTCTAGATCCACTTCAATTTGCTTATCGAGCAAACAGGTCTGTGGATGATGCAGTCAACATGGGATTGCATCATATCCTGCAACATTTGGACAGACCAGGGACATATGCAAGGATCCTTTTTGTGGACTTCAGTTCGGCTTTCAACACCATCATCCCAGCTATACTCCAGAATAAATTACACCAACACTCTGTTCCCATGTCTATCTGTCAGTGGATTACCAGCTTTCTGACGGACAGGCAGCAGCTTATGAGACAGGGGAAACTCACTTCCAGCACCTGTACAATCAGCACTGGTGCCCCCAGGGATGTGTGCTCTCCCCACTACTCTTCTCCCTCTACACCAATGACTGCATCGCCAAGGACCCCTCTGTCAAGCTCCTGAAGTTTGCAGATGACACCACTGTCATCGGCCTCATCCGAGATGACGATGAGTCTGCATACAGAAGGGAGGTTGAACAGCTGGCTGTCTAGTGCAGTCAAAACCACCTTGAGCTGAACAAGCTCAAAACGGTGGAGATGATTGTGGACTTTAGGAGGAACACCCCAACACTGACCCCCCTCACCATTCTAAACAGCACTGTGGCAGCAGTGGAGTCATTCAGGTTCCTGGGCACTACCATCTCACAGGACCTGAAGTGGGAGACACACATTGACTCCATTGTGAAAAAGACCCAGCAGAGGTTGTACTTCCTTCGCCAGCTGAGGAAGTTCAACCTGCCACAGGCGCTGCTGATACAGTTCTACTCAGCAGTCATTGAGTCTGTCCTCTGCACTTCAATAACTGTCTGGTTTGGTTCAGCTACGAAATCAGATATCAGAAGGCAGTTCGGACTGCTGAGAGGATTATTGGTTGCCCCCTGCCCCCCCTTCAAGAACTATACTATTTTCCAGAGTGAGGAAAAAGGCGGAAAAATCACTCTGGACCCCACTCACCCTGCCCATTAACTTTTTGCCTTCTGGCCGATGCTTCAGAGCTCTGAGCACCAGAACCGTCAGGCACAGGAACAGTTTTTTCCCTCAGGCTATCCATCTCATGAACAGTTAAATTGCCCCATTGAGCAATAACTATGTGCAATACACAGTTTAGTCTTTTTAATATTTATCCAACACATCCAACCTCTTCTGCCATTTCATTCCTCAAAAAAAAATTTGCAATGTACAAAACAGATTGTATTTGCACTGTACATAACAGATAACAGATTTGTATTAGATTTGCACTACGTATGTGTATGTGTGTATGTATGTGTGTGTGTGTCTGTGTGTGTATGTACGTATGTGTATAATTATTTTTTATTTGTTATTATTATCTATGTCTTGCTGCTGTTTTTGTATTGTTTTTGTATTGTTTTACACAGGAAGCTCCTGTCACCAAGACAAATTCCTTGTATGTGTAAGCATACATGGCAATAAAGCTGATTCTGATTCTGAAATATATATATATATGCACACACACACACACACACACAGACAAACACATACATACATACACACATACACATACGTAGTGCAAATCTAAATACAAATCGGTTATATACAGTGCAAGGGAATGTAATGGCAGAAGAGGTTGGTTGTGCTGGATAAATATAAGAAAGACTAAACTGTTTATTGCACATTAATTATTGCTCAATGGGGCAGTTTTAACTGTTCATGAGAAGGATAGCCTGAGGGAAAAAACTGTTCCTGTGCCTGATGGTTCTGGTGCTCAGAGCTCTGAAGCGTCGGCCAAAAGGCAACAGTTCAAAAAGGTAGTGGGCTGGGTGAGTGGGGTCCAGAGTGATTTTTCCAGCCTTTTTCCTCACTCTGGAAGTGTATATAGTTCTTGAACGGAGGGCAGAGGGCAACCAATAATCCTCTCAGCAGTCCAAACTGTCCTTTGTAGTCTTCTGATATCCGATTTCGAAGCTGAACCAAACCAGACAGATACTGAAGTGCAGAAGACAGACTCAATGACTGCTGAGTAGAACTGTATCAGCAGCGTCTGTGGCAGGTTGAACTTCCTCAACTGGCGAAGGAAGTACAACCCCTGCTGGGCCTTTTTCACAATGGAGTCAATGTGTGTTTCCCTCTTCAGGTCCTGTGAGATGGTAGTGCCTAGGAACCTGAATGACTCCACTGCTGTCACAGTGCTGTTTAGAATGGTGAGGGGGGACAGTGTTGGGGTGTTCCTCCTAAAGTCCACAATCATCTCCACCGTTTTGAGCGTGTTCAGCTCAAGGTGGTTTTGACTGCACCAGACAGCCAGCTGTTCAACCTCCCTTCTGTATGCAGACTCATCGTCATCTCGGATGAGGCCAATGACAGTGGTCAACTTCAGGAGCTTGACAGAGGGGTCCTTGGCGATGCAGTCGTTGGTGTAGGGGGAGAAGAGTAGTGGGGAAAGCAAACATCAGTGCTGATTGTACAGGTGCTAGAAGTGAATTTCCCCTGTCTCACAAGCTGCTGCCTGTCCATCAGAAAGCTGGTATTCCACTGACAGATAGACGTGGGAACAGAGAGTTGGTGTAATTTTGTCCGGAGAATAGCTGGTGGTGAAAGCCAAACTGTAGTCCACAAAAAGGATCCTTGCATATGTCCCTGGTCTGTCCAGATGTTGCAGGATATGATGCAATCCCAAGTTGACTGCATCATCCACAGACCTGTTTGCTCGATAAGCAAATTGAAGGGGATCTAGAAAGGGTCCAGTAATGTCCTTCAGGTGGGCCAACACCACTCTCTCAAATGACTTCATGACCACAGACGTCAGGGCGACAGGTCTGTAGTCATTAAGTCCTGTGATTTTGGGTTTCTTTGGGACAGGAATGATGATTGAGCATTTGAAGCAGCATGGGACTTCACAGTGCTCCAATGATCTATTGAAAATCAGTGTGAAGATGGGATCAGCTGGTTAGCACAGGATCTAAGACATGCAGGTGAAACGCCATCTGGGCCTGAAGATTTCCTTATCTTTTGTTTCCGAAAGACATGGCACACATCATCTTCACAGATCTTAAGTGCAGGTTGAGTAGCAGGAGGGGGGAGGAGGAAGTCTCGCGTGACATACTCTCCACGAGAGTCACATCCGCCACTTTGTGCGCATCCCTCCTTACACACACACACACACCTTATGTGTTATAGGATTATTTCGATTTCTATATCTAATCATATCACTGTTTAGTTTGTAGTTGTAAGTCGGATGTTTATTGACTGCATTGTATTAATTATTAATTGATATTACTGCATAAATAAACTTTGTTATATTACAAAGAGCAGTGTTTTGGTTTGTTTTGCATACACCTTTGTCATGCTGACGGGATGTCAGTGCTCAGATTCAAGCCTTCATTCATTGTTTTTTTTCTGAAAATCGATATTCTTTGGATGTCGATTTTCCTTAGAAAACAATCTAATATTGAGACTGTTATACTATCTGGTTATTAGTCCCTGATTCCAGGGTGGTGCCCCGTCAATATTAATCGTTGTTAATATTCTATTGATTTTTGACAATTGATAATTATCTTTGATGATTGTTGAATTTGAATGATCAATAAGCTAGTGTTAATTTTAATTAACATTTCATCAATGTTAACAATTGACGATTATCTTTGATAATTGTTGATTTAAAGGATTAAAAAAGCTAGCATTGATTCTTATCATTGTTCTATTGATTTTAATAATTAATAATTATCTTTGATAATTATTAATTATTGCTAATAACCAAACCCGCTCCTGAACGTAGCGCATTACATTTACTGGAGCCCCATATGAGGTTTTAATGAGTTAAGATTCAATTAATTAATTTAAATATTAATTAATAACAATTATTATCAATTATTTCTGATAGTAACACTGATCTAAACAACCAGTAAAACCCTACATTTGGAAGATGAACCAGACAGTGATCAGATAGTCCCAAAGCTGCTCTAGGGACAGAGCGATATGCATCCTTACTTGTTGTGAAGCAATGATCCAGTATATCTCTGTCTCTGGTGGGGCATGTAATGTGCTGTCTGTATTTGGGCAGTTCACGTTTGAGGTTTGCTTTATTAAAATCCCCAAGAATAATAATAACTGAATCCGGGTATTGTTGTTCTGTGTTTATGATCTGATCAGCCAGCTGTTGCAACATGGCATTCAAACACGCGTTTGGCGCAATGTAAACACTCACCAGAATAAACGAGGAAAACTCCCGCAGCGATTAGAAAGGCTTACAGTTAATAAAGAGTGCTTCAAAATTAGGACAGCACATCTTCTTTAATGTTATTGCATCTGTACACCAACCTTCATTGATGTAAAAGCATGTTCCACTGCCTCTCGTTTTCCACATTAACTCCGCGATGTGATCCGCTCTGAACAGCTGAAAGCCCAGCAGATGTAACGCGCTGTATGGAATGGCTTCACTCAGCCAGGTTTCTGTGAAGCACAAGGCAGCAGAGGTTGAAAAGTCCTTGTTTGTGTGGGTGAGGAGATGTAGTTTGTCCGTTTTGTTAGGAAGAGAGCGGAGATTCTCGGCAGCGCTGTTCGAAAGTGAATACTCGGCAGCGCTGTTCAAAATCCGTGCCGACGGAGCCTGACCAGCGCGCCTGCTCGACTCTCTCACCTGCATCTTTTGAACAGCAGAGCTGCACTTCCAACTAAAGTGTCCAGCAAAACGTCTGAATATTCAAAAACCAGGAAAAGATTGTCTGGAATATGCTGTCGAATGTTCAGCAGTTCGTCTCCGGTAAAACTGACTGGAAAAAGAAGACTAAACACGGGACAAACAAACAAAAACAACAAAACAATAGGAGCACTCCATACCGAGGCAGCCATCCACAGTGCCATCATGATGTACAATTGAGTTGGAGGATAGAGGAATCTATTTGTCTCTTTGTGGAGTTTTCTACCATATTGGATTACTTACCTGAGAGGAACATTCAACGTCACGCTGGTTGGATTTCATGCTCCCGGGACATTAACTGTCATTACGGTGAGACCGAAACAATCTCACCTTGCACTGGAACTTTGGAAAGCTTCACACTCACACGCACACACTCGCACTTTGTGTACGGTATTGGTAATTGTTGTGATCACCGGTGTCAGATGTTTATTGGTATTTACATGTTTAATACATCTTGGGTTTTTTGTACTGCTTGTGTCTGGTCTTCTTTGTACGTTTTAACATTCATTCACAGTAGGAAAGATAAGTCCCTTAATTCTTGTGTAGCTACACTAGTGAAGCGGAACGTTACATAGTGGTGGCCCATACGGGGACAAACTTTTTCCATTGCTGTGTTTGAATGTATTTGTTTATTTGTTTATGTTTGTTTTTGAAAACATGGAGGTTGCAGGCACAAGCACTCTGGGTGATGTTGTAAATACTGATTACTGTGTTCCTGTCACCAATAACACAGATTGTACTAATCTGGATTTTACAGCAGGCCTGTTTGTTACTAGATGGAATCCTGCTGTAGAGATAATGTCTATGATTAGTACATTGTATAACTCTGATGATGACACATCTGATGATGATGAGAGTTGTATATGAATGTGTGTGAATTACAATCTATGCAAACTGAGGTTGAGCAAATGAAGGTGAATTTATTGGCCCTAAGTGAAAAACTAAGCTCCTTTAATGAGGGGTTTAAACATTCCATGGCCAGTATAATAAACCGCAAAACTGGTTTCAGGGAGGCTGTAGATGCTAGCTTAGCGGGCTTAGAGGAGTACATCCAAGGGTCGCTTGAGAAGTTGGAGAAGGCCATCACTGACTGTTTTCTGAGGAGAGATGCTAAGTGGGAAGGGCAAATGAGGAAACTCAGGCTCACCAGCACACCTACGTTCTCTAGACTACAGGCCTATGCCCCAGTTACATCCAACAGTTCATTAGGCCTGGGTTATAATACTCTTACACCCGTATCTAGAGGAAGGATACCACCACCCATCACTCTCAGTGTTACACATGACATTCTTTCCCCTGCTGGTGCCATCCCCCACCAAATGTGATCAACTCTGCTGTTATGGTGGGAGCTTCATCATTCTGTGTTCGCCCTCCCATCCGACTAGAATTTTCTACCTTTGGCAACTCCTGTCGAACTTCATTGAACAGGCTGAAAACTTCCTCAAGATCAGGCCACTTCCCAGCTTAAAACTCATTGGAACCCTGAGCATGGTGCTAAAGGGACCTGTTCTTAGCTGGTGGAAGGCAGAAAAGGCGAAGGTAAAAAAACTGGGAATCTTTCAAGGAGGTGTTTATGGCTGTTTTCCTTCAGGAGGATTATCTCACTGAAGTGGAGGATAAACTGAGGTTGCTGGTGCAGTGCCCTGGACAATGCCTGAGAGATTTCGCATACGACTACAGAGCGCTATGCCTGAAGTGGAAGCCCAATATCTCCGAGGAAGGACTTGTAAGCCGCTTCCTCAACAACATCAACCCAAGGGTCGCTGGCTGTCTGAGAGGGACAGTGAACATCATGGAACAGCTGGTGAAAGTTGGATCCAAGGTGGAGAAAGACTGTCTGGGAGCCAAAGACTACTGGCAGAAAGTCAATGGGCAAAACAGCAAGGGGAAAACCAATAAGCGACCTTCTGACTGTAGTTACTCCAGCAATCTGGCGGGTGCATCTATAGCCCAATCACACACCATGGCGTCGCTGCTCCTGGTGCCTATTAAGGAGAAAGGGCAAGAGGTGAAGGCTGTCCTGGACACCGGAAGTACCTTCACCCTCACCAGGAGAACCTGTGGAGACAGCTGGAGGAAAACAACTCACCACTCACCCCTCACTCACCACAGTGTTTTATTATGGCCCATGGCAAGATACACCAAGCAAAAGCCCAGAAATCTATCAACTACCGGTGTCAGGGTAAAGAATATAAGGTTGACACATACATAATGAATGATACTCACCTGGCATTCCCCCTTATAATGGGTTTGGACATTCTGGTTGCTACCGGAGCCATAGTAGGTGTAGTCAAGGGAAGATATGGCCTGAAAGCAGAGACAGGATACACATACTACCCATTCCTGCAGTCTTCTATCACCCCGGGATCCACTACAATGGATACAGGTGATTATTCTCACCATTGAGTCTCTATTATGCCCTACCTCTGACAGGTGAACACTCACTACACCCTGCCATGACCACAGAAGCTGTACCCGTCTGGGACTCAGACAATCAAGAGGAGTTGCAGAGGATGATTTCTGCCTGGCCATGCGCTACCTCCAATATTCTGGGGAAAACTTCTGTGGAATGACATAAAATCTTATTGGTAGAGGACATGCCTTTTAAATCAAGGGCCTACAGAGTGTCACCCTTGAAGAAAAGGATAATTGAAGACCAGGTAGATCAGATGTTACAGGACCACATCACAGAGCCCTCGTTTTTGCCTTGGTCCTCACCTGTAGTTCTTGTCCCCAAACAAGATGGTTCCTATAGGTTCTGTGCGGACTATAGGAAGCTCAATGGCAAGACCATACCTGATGTTTACCCCATGCCCCTGATACATGACATCCTGTAATCCATGGAGGGTGCCTGCTGGTTCAGCACCCTGGGTTTGCAGTCTGGATACTGGCAGGTGGAGATGGACAAGGTGAGCCGAGAGAAAATGGCTTTTATTACCACAAAGGGCCTATACCAATTTCGGTCTATGCCATATGGCCTCCGAAATGCTGCAGCCACGTTCCAACAGCTCATGGAGAAGGTCCTGGTGGAACTGAGAGGGAGTATCTGTTTTGTGTATATTGACAACATCATTGTTTATTCACCATCCCTTGAACAACACATCCAACACTTTGGGCCTTTAATTGCCCAAAAACCTCTTCTCGTCTGACACGGTGGACTCTGAGGTTGCTGCAGTTCAACTTCCAGGTCCATCACCAGAAGGGATGTCTCAACTTGGGTCCAGACGCATTGTCCCGGGCATATGTGCCCCCGAAGACTAAGGATGAGCCATGCTTAGTCATCACACCCTCTACGCTTTCAACTGACTTACCTCATACCCTTTACAAAGTTTCCCAACCCCAACACAAGGACAGCACCATCTCTGACCTGCTGGGCAGAAACAAAGTTAGGAATGCACAAGACCACAAGATCACCTATGAAGAACATCAAGGGGTTGTATATCGCTCAGTCTCCTTGAGGGACACTGGAGAGAAGTTCCAGGTAATAGTTCCACAATCTCTATACCTGGATTTCTGAACTATTTTCATGACAACCCGTTTGGAGGACATCTTGGGAGGCTGAAGACTTTACTAAGGCTGTTGGAAGTCGCCTGGTGGCCCACTGTCCAGAAGGATGTCTGGGCATATGTGAAAGGCTGCGACATCTGTCAAAAATACAATCCTGATAACACTAAACCCAGTGGACAGATGCAAAGCACCCAGGTGACAGAACCAGGTCATACATTGGGGATTGACCTGATGGGACCATTCCCCCTTAGCAAGAAACAGAACACCTTCCTACTTGTCATCGTGGACTATTACACCAAATGGGTGGAGATGTTCCCCTTGAGAGATAGTAAAACACCAAAGATCGTTAAAGTCCTTAGGGAGGAGATCTTTACCCGATGTGGTGTTCCCAAATACCTCATATCAGATTGAGGACCACAGTTTACCTCCAGCATACTTTCTGAACTCTGCAAGTCATGGGAAGCAATTCAGAAACTCACAATCTCATACTACCCACAAACTAATCTGACCAAAAGGGTAAACAGGACATTAAAGACAATGGTTGCATCATATGTCGGTCAGCAACACAACACTTGGGATTTTTGGATACCAGAGTTTCGGTATGCCATCAACACAGCACAACAGGAGACGACTGGGAAGACACCTGCGGAGCTAACGATAGGCAGGCAGCTTCAGGGGCCGCTGGAAAGGCTGATCTACAGACCGCCTACTCCAGACCAGTCATCGTACAACCTGCTGGAAAGACAAACCAAATTAAAGGAGGAGGTTAAGTGTAGAGTGGGCGTACGGCAAGCCAGACAGGCTAGATACTACAACTCCCGGAGGAAAGATGCGTACTTTCAACAGGGTGATCTAGTCTGGCTCAGAACTCTCCTCAGCCACAAAAAATTCTCCCAAATGGGAGGGTCCAGCTGAAATTAAAAAGAAAATGGGGCCAATAAATTACCCTGTTTGTTGGGGCAACCCAGCTAATATACAATGTGGTGAACTTATGGACAGTCTCCTCCTATGCCGCTGGCCGGGGGGGGGGGGGGTGCTGTCTATGCAGCGAAGCCACATAAGGGGATTAATCAGTATAACCATGGATAAATGTGTCCATATGTGGTAAAGAAAATTATGCTGTTTTATTCCAATCATTGAGTTACTTCCTGCGAGACTTCAGTCACGTGCAATCACGTGACGGACTAAGCCCCGTATGCAGAAGTAAACAAGGATATAAAAGAAGCTGGTAAAGCAGTGAGAAGGAAGTGGTGTTTTACATTCACAAGTGTTATTGGATATATATACATTCAAAGGATTACTGTTTCGCGCATTCAAGTTGGAGGATAGAGGACTCTATTCGTCTCTTTGTGGAGTTTTCTACCATATTGGATTACTTACCTGAGAGGAACATTTAACATCACGCTGGTTGGATTTCACGCTCCCGGGACATTAACTGTCATTACGGTGAGACCGAATCTCACCTTGTATATATTGTGCACTGGAACTTTGGAAAGCTTCACACTCACACACACACGCACACACTCGCACTTTGTGTACGGTATTGGTAATTGTTGTGATCACTGTTGGTTTATTGGTATTTACATGTTTAATACACCTTGGGTTTTTTGTACTGCTTGTGTCTGGTCTTCTTCATTGTACATTTTAACATTTATTCACAGTAGGAAAGATAAGTCCCTTAATTCTTGTGTAGCTATGCTAGTGAAGTGGAACGTTACAATTGTATTATAGTGAGGATAACATTTTTTAATTGAAATCAAATGCGTTTCTGATTTGTTTATACGTTTCTCTCAGCTGCATGAAGATATTCATTTGCTTTCTCAGGTCACTAGCTTTAAATATGCAACTTAGCTGGCTAACGAATGCATAAACGTGACCAGTTGGATATAATCTAATGCAAATAGATGGTAACAATCGTGACATTTAAACATTTGGTTAGGACTCTTCCAAGCCGCTCCAGCACCGGGCACAACGTGGGAAAATCTATTGGTGTGGATTTTTGCCGATAACCGTTAGTTCAAGGAATCTGTTATCAGTGCCAATTGATCAGCAAAACCGATATATTGGTAGACCTCTAATATATATATACACTACCGGTCAAAAGTTTTGAAATACTTGACTGAAATGTTTCACATGATCTTAAAAATCTTTTGATCTGAAGGTGTATGCTTAAATGTTTGAAATTAGTTTTGTAGACAAAAATATAATTGTGCCACGATATTAATATATTTCATTATAAACCTAAAATTTAATAAAAATAAAAAAAAACCATTTTGAAATGTATGACTTGGACCAAATAATAACGAAAAGCAGCCAATAAGTGCCCAACATAGATGGGAACTCCTTCAATACTGTTTAAAAAGCATCCCAGGGTGATACCTCAAGAAGTTGGTTGAGAAAATGTCAAGAGTTCATGTCTGCAAATTCTAGGCAAAGGGTGACTACTTTGAAGATGCTAAAATATAACACAGTTTTGATTTATTTTGGATTTTGTTTAGTCACAACATAATTCCCATAGTTCCATTTATGTTATTCCATAGTTTTGATGACTTTACTATTATTCTAAAATGTGAAAAAAAAATTATAATAAAGAATGGGTAAGTGTTTCAAAACTATTGACCGGTAGTGTGAGTGTGTATATATATATATATATATATATATATATATATATATATATATATATATATATATATATATATATATATATATATATGTATCCAAATGGAATTCTGGTGGGAAGGACAGACTTTCAAAGGCTTTCAAATAAACTTTTGATTGCACCCCAGGTGAAAGTTGTTTCTTGAAGTAGTGTGTGGCAATTTAAAGTTAAATGCCACGGTTAGTGATTATTGCCTTATGTTTGTGAGGAGCTGAGCTATTATTGCCCAAGCAAATGCATGGTGTATGATCCATGCATCATTTGCTTAATATAATAAGGTAACAATAAGTTTTAACAGAGCCTAATTAGCTCTGTCATTTCATTATTATAAAGCAAGGTATCAGGAAAAAGGAGCATTTAGGCAAAAGATTTTTGCCTACAAGCAGAAATGCTAATGTAATTATTGAGGCAGCCATGCTGAACACAACATTTTCTCTTTGAATTCGCAGGTCGGGCTTTGCCGAGCAGATGTGCTGTGAAATTAATTTTCTCTGGTGTAACTGCAAAGATTTTCTCTGTCTCTGTTATAAAAATTTCCATTTCACAGATGATAAACAATTATCACTTTATTCAAAGGAAACATGCTAATGGCCAGGAGTTAGACTGAATTATTCATATTTGCTCATTTCTATTCTGCGGTGTAGCCCTGTTCTTTTCATGCAGTAGGAAGAGGGTAATGTAAACATGACCAGATCCATGTAAATTGGCTTGTAGAGGAGGCTGTTAGCATAGCGCCTGGGGACAGAGGATAGATGGGGATAACAAGTAATATTTCCAAAGTACAGCCTATTTGATTGTGTCTAAGCATATGTATAAGTGCTTGTGGAATGCATGGATTTTTGCACAGCACTGTGTAGTACTGAAAGCTAACAGGGCATTTTCTAAGCCTGTGGAAACCTTTACAGCTTATTTGTGGCTCTGTTATCTCACTTCCTCTCAAGAGGCAACAGCCTTCACATAGTTGACGAACAATAGCAAAATATTAAAAGTGTACTCATTTGATTAAAAATTTGCCCTGAATGGTTAAAGACACTAAACAAATGAAACACCACAGAGAGTTTGTTGTCTTTAAACAATGTTAATGAGATTAATTTGTGACATAGAAAAGAAAAGATCAAGAGAGCAGTCTTGTCTTCCTCTGTTGATCTTTGAGAGAAAATGCTTCAGTATGGTGGCACAGGAAAGGGGCCATTCACCAAGTAATGAGGTGTGACGTAAGCTCAACATAATGACTGAAAAACAGGATAAAATTTTAGCCTTGGCAAGCAGCAAACAATTGTCCTTGTGGGGGACCAGGGTTGTCCATGACCTTGGAGGGTCTGTGATTTCAGGTTGTTGGTAATTAGGATCACCAACCGGTGATCGGTTTGCAAAACACACATCAAGGTAACGATCAAATCAAAAGGCGCCTCACATAATTCTGAGCAAATATTATGGCAGGCTTATAGGATGTGCTTAAGGGATTTTTTCTTTAAAATTTGAGCTAGTTGGAAGGCATGGTGATTAGCTGTACTGGACAAGCTACAGCATAGACCTTAAAATTATTATAAAGTCACAGCTGCTTTACAGAATGATTTGCTTAAACATTAACAGAGGCCTTATAATTATTATAAAGTCACAGCTGCTTTACAGCATGATTTGTTTGAACATTAACAGAGTAATGTGAATAATAATATTACTGTTAAACTAATGCCTGGACATTGTATTTTGGCTTTGCTATACGCAACGCATAATTTAAATTAATTTAGACCAACTGAATGCTGTTCACAACACTCTAGACCAGTGTTTCCCAAAGTGGGGTACGCGTACCTCTGGGGATACGTGAGGTGACAATGGGGGTACGTGAATAAAATTCTGAGATTAAAAAGAACTACCGTTCTTTTAATTTCATCACAGTCTAAAATAACATTCAAACCCAGTTCATGTATTTCTCACTGGCAAAAATAATTCTGTGTGCCCTCTAGTGTAAAAACACCAAAATGGTTGTCTCATAAAGGTCAGATAAATATGCAATGAAATAACCCTATCTTTTGCAGTTAAAAAAATGCATCTACTAAATAATTTTCCACATCCACATGCTGTAATTTACACTCACATTTGCTTGCATGCTAGAGACCTGTTTTTACATTGTTGCATGATGTTTTTTCAGCAAATGAGTTCAACCTTGCTAACAGTGTCAAATGTGACAAAAAACAGCTTGAGCTAACCACGCAATTGCACAGATACTTACCTGCAATGCTCGAATTCTGCCGGCATGACACAATTCCAGGCACAGAACCGAACACTATTCTTGCGTACCGCGACACAATGAGGGGTAGTTTTCAAGTTATGCATACCTAGCATATAACATGTTTAATATAAGGGAGTTGTTTTACAAAGATGACTGTGTTAAATATACATATTTTCGAGGAGTCACGTGATGCCATGCGAGGTTCAGATGTGTGAACGGCAAGCTCTGCGCACTTTGCTAGTTTTGATACTTTTAATGATATAAACTGGTCAAGCTGATGCCCCTCCAGAGGCCGTGGAGCAGGGAGTCAATTTGGCCAGAAAGGTGAAAGAGATTCGGCGTGAATTGCTGAATGTATCAGCGATGCTGACGAAGGTTGTTGCTGACTTGGAGGATTTTGCTGCAATTCGTCAATCGATCACTGCCATGGAGACGAAATTCACTGATGTGGGTACAAGAGTGGTGGATATTGAGAAACGGATCGATTATCTGGAGTCATAGGAGAGGGAATTAGCTGCTAATCTGCTAGTGACGAAGGCGGCCTTGGAGCGTGTCTGGGAAAAGTTGGAGGATATGGAAAATCGTAGTCAGTGGAACAACATCCGAATTGTTGGAATTCCTGAGCGAGCAGAGGGTCAGAATATGGTGGACTTTCTGGACAAGCTCTTTCCAAGTCTGCTCGACATAATAGGCCATAAGATGGAAATCGAGTGAGCTCACAGAGTTTCCGGCTCGGCGATCCGCTTAGGGAGACAGGCCCCAATCAATTCTGGCTAAATTTCTGAGATCATCAGATAAAGATCTTGTGTTACGCGAGGCGAGGATTAAAGGAAGGCTTTCTTGGAAGAACCACAACATTTTCTTGTTCCCAGACTTTGCGAATTCGACAAGAAAAATGTGATCAGTTCAAGGAATGAAAGAAACTCTTACATCATTGGAAGATCACTTTTGCACTGATGTTTCCAGCCAAATTGAGAATAGATGCTAAGGATGGTAAGTATTTACTTGTCCCCAACAAGCACTGTGTTTCTCACGTTGCAGCCAAGTGGGCCTGACTCATTGAATATTCACTTGACCATCCGAGGAAGCTGGGCGCCTTTTTTGTTTCTTTTTGTGCTGGTTCCGCTAGCAGCTGAAGCTTGTTTTGTGGAGGAACACACCTTTGGGACAGTTATGTGAATGAATCTACACATTCTTTGTGTTTATCCCGCCTATTGGCTGGAGTTTGTTCAATAGATTTTCTTGTTATGTCATTTTGTCTCACAAAATTTGTATAGAAACACCAGACTTGAGCAATCAGATGGCAAAGTTGTCGCGGGGGCTCTTGTTGGCGTACATGGACTGTTTGAGTTTAGAGGGATGGACGCCAGTTGGCACTGTCGTGCACACATTTGTCTTTTTTCTGTTTGTTTGTTTTGGGGGGAGGTTCGGGGTTTGATTGTTGCACTAATGTTGGAATGTGGTCTTTTTGACAAACAATCTATTTTTTCTAATATATAAAAATGTTAATATGAGTGGATTGTCTCTCTCCACGTGGGATGTGAATGGGTTGGGGTAACATAAAAAGAAGTTATGTCTTTTCTTAAACGTAAGAAATATGATATAGTGTTTCTTCAAGAAATGCATCTTTCCCAGAAGGAAGCTGAAAAACTTGGGAAGATATGGGGTGGACATGTTTTCTTTAGTGCTGGCAGGGGAGTCATTACACATTGAAGTAATCTACAATTCAAATGTCTCAAACAGATTAAAGATAAATTAGGAAGAGTCATTATTGTTTTTTCAGAAATTCAAGGGCAAAGTCTTATTTTGGCTAATATTTATGCACCTAACGCTGATGATCAGGGCTTTTTTATAGATCTTGAAGGGATGTTGCAAGTCACTGGCACCCCTCATGATATAATATTGGGAGCATACTTTAAACTCTTGATGGACTCAGTCCTTGATCATAGTGAAGCAAAAGTATGTAAGCCCCCTAGAGCAACATTTATGCTTCACAGGATGTGTAAAAATCTTGGTCTTACAGATATTTGGAGACTTCTGAACCCATCTGGTAGGGACTATAATTTTTTTTTTCATTAGTTCATAAGGTTTATTCTAGAATATTTTTTTTTAATTATACCTAAGTCCCTCATTTCATCTGTTGTTGATTGCTCAATTGGAAACATCTTAGTCTCAGATCACGCCCTGGTGTGTTTAGAGGTGTTGCCACATACGGAGAAAATGAAATCATTTAGTTGGCACTTTAATGTATCACTTTTGCAAAATCCTGAATTCCAGCATTTGTTAAAGGCTGAAATCAATGTTTATATGAAGACCAATTGGTCCTCAGTATCCTCTGTGGGTGTGGCATGGGAGGCACTTAAGGCAGCTCATAGGGGTTGGATTATACAGCATGCCTCATTCATCAAAAAATCCAAAGCACAAGAACATGTGGAATTGGAAGGGAATATTAAAAGTGCCGAGGCAGAGCTGAAGTGCCGAATGTCAGCCTCAGACAATTGACCTGATTGAAATACAGATATAAAACTATTTTGTCACGGAAGGTGGAGTTTTAGCTATTCAGGGCAAGACAGTCATACTTTGAGTCGGGAGACTATGCAGGGAAGCTTTTGGCTAGATATATAAAGCAGAGAGAGTCTTTTTCTACCATTCCCTCAGTGAAATCTGCTAGTGGTGAAATTCTTACCTCAGCCATTGATATTAGTAATGCTTTTAAAGAATTCTATCTTGATCTCTATAGTTCCACGTCTTCGTCTACTGATGAAGATATTAGAAACTTTGTGGAACCATTAGAACTCCCTAAACTGACTATAATTCTCTTAATTCTGAGATAACCTTGGAGGAGCTTGGCGAGGTAATTAAGGCCTTGCCTACAGGCAAGTGGCCAGATGGCTTTGCCACTGAATTTTTTTAGATCTTATACATGTGAGTGACCATAGCTTTGTTTTCTTTGATTTGAAGCTGATTGTAATAATTTTCTTAATTTCTTTGTGAATAGGATTAGAGAGTTAGCAGTGGTGGACTGGCGATTGGGAGAACCGGAACTTTTCCCGGTGGGCCGGCCGTGAAATGGGGCCACATGTGTCGCCGTGTTATGCCGAACGTGCCACAAAACGGCGCCGCGATATGCGGAAGAGGGCAGCGGTATGCAGAAAAGGACAGCAAATTATAAATTTGTCTCTCTCAGCTGGCTCTGTCCCCAGTTACTTTAAACAAGCTGCTGTTGAACCAGTATTACAGAGACCTTATTTGGATCCATCTGAACCATAGAACTACAGGCCCATATCTAAACTGCCTTTTATTTCTAAAATTTTGGAAAGAGTGGTGGCTGAGCAGCTCACTTCTTTTCTGGAGAAATGTAAAATCTTTGACAAATTTCAGTCTGGTTTTCATAAAAAGCAGTCCACTGCAACTGCTCTGCTGAAACTGAAACTGTTTCTAGTGATATTTTGATGGCAACTAATTCTGTAGAATTCACGGTTTTAGTTTAATTGGAACTTACTTCAACTTTTGGTACTGTTTATCACAGTATTATGATTAATAGGCTTCATGATTTGGTTGGGATTTATGGATCAGTTAGATTGGTTCTCATCTTACCTTTCTGACAGGAGTTTCTGTGTTTTTGTAAATTAGATCTTATCAGAGACAACAGTCCTGTCTTGTGGGGTTCCTCAGGGTTCTGTTTTGGGTCCAATTCTGTTTTTGTTATATATAATTCCTCTAGGACAGCGTATCAGCCAGTTCAGTAATGTCTCCTACCACCTATATGCTGACGATATCCAGCTGTATTGTTCCTTCAAAGTTTCTGAGTTTCACAAATTATCAGGCTTAATTGGTTGCTTGACTGACATCAAGCAATGGTTAGCGGACAACTTCCTCCAGTTGAACACTGATAAAACAGAAACTCTGATCATTGCCCCTGATAGTGTAATTCCTCAAATTAGACAGAAAATTGGTTCTTTAGGCTCCTCTGTTAAATCGAGTCTCGGAAACTTAGGTGTTGTGTTTGACAAATTGATGTCTTTAGATTGTCATTCCAAAAAATTGGTTTGTAACTGCTTTTTCCATTTGAGGAATATTTCAGAATTAAGAAGGCTGGTGTCAAAGGCAGAACTGGAGATGATTATCCAAGCTTTTATTTCATCTTGATTAGATTATTGTAATGATCTTTTTATTTGTCTCAACAAAACAGCTCTTGATCGTCTTCAGACTTTACAGAATGCTGCTGCAAGGCTCTTAACAGGAACTAATAGAAGAGCACATATTACTCCTGTTCTAGTGAATTTTGAAGTCTTGGTGTTAACTTTCAGGGCTTTACATTGACAAGCTCCCCAGTCTATCTCAGAGCTGTTAAAGTCTTATTTATCTACTCGGAGCCTTAGATCATCTGGCCAGAGATTGTTGGTGGTTCCGCACACCAGATTTAAAACCCATGGGGATCGATCCTTTCAAGCAGTGGCACCTAGACTATGGAACACACTTCCCTGGTCCTTACATTTTATTGACTCTGTTGATTTTTTTTAAAAAGCAGCTGAAGATCTTTTTATTCAGACAAGCTTTTAATTAGAGTTGGGTGTTAAGCTCTATGTTTAGATTGTTTTGCATGTCTTTTCTACTGTATATTTTATTAGTTTCTTATGTTTTCTTTAGTGTGAATTATGTTGTGTTTTGTTTTTTTATTTTACTGCATTTTATTATCTCTGTGAAGCACTTTGTGATTTATATCTGCGAAAGGTGCTATATAAATAAACTTTACTTACTACAAAAGTCATTCAGAAACTGATCTGATGCACGATGACATAGGCCATTTTGGAGTTGAGTGTACTATGGAGCTCATTCGATTTTATTGCCCCAGAATGGCTTCTGAGATTCTTCTGAGACACTTCTTGCCATCACAGATGTGTATGACTTTCTTTCTTCTGCAGGATACAAAAAACATTTCTGGAAGAATATCTCAGCTCTGTTGGTCCTCACAATGCAAATGAATGGTGGCCAGAACTTTGAGTCTACAAAAATAACATAAAGGCAGAATAAAAGTAACCCATAAGACTCCAGTGGTTAACTCCATATATTCTGAAGCAATATGACATGTGTGGGTAAGAAACAGATCAATATTTAAGTCCTATTTTTCTATAAATCTCCACCTTTAACAAGCTCAGATGAGTAGGTGCTGATATGCATGAATAATTTGAATTGCTAAAAAACAAAATAAGAAGAATGTAAAAGTGAAAGTGGAGATTCATGGTAAAAAAGTGCTTATATTGATCTGTTTCTCCCCCACACCTATGACATCGCTTCTGAAGATATGAATTTAACCACTGGAGACTTGCGTCTGTTTCACACCACAAAGGTGAGCAGCACGTGAGCAGAGCGTAGCATGAGCTGCAATGCAGCGGGGGTTTCGCTCTGAGTCTATTTTTTCGGTGTAAAAAATAGTCCTATCCTTGGGCTTTCGGAGCGGAATCGAGCGCGAGGCTGCCTCCGCTAACGACAAATGCTCCAGCCCAATATTTACCTTTTCCAGCTCCTCCCCCCTCACTCTATCCTGCCTTCGGAGCTGCTCCAGGCATGAGGATGCCTCCACCTTCAGAGCCGGCTCCGCCCCCACTCCTTATGTAGGTCATCAGACCATCAAACTGAAATATGCCCTCTCATAAATTCTAACCTTCCCACCCGGTCAGCCCAAAGATCCAAAAACTCTACCAGCTATGTCCCACGCCCCTCCAACAACCCTCCCCCTGATCAAACAGATCATGATTACAGAGGAAGGGTAGTAAGACAAGTTTGCAACAACTTCAATGAGTTTAGTTGCCCTAGGCAACGCTGTCATTTCCTGCATGTCTGTTCCCATTGCAGTGACGTGCATGCCCGCCCTATCTGCCCTGTATCGAAATCTTTCAAAAAATAAATCTCAAAAAATATCTCAGCACTTCTGTCAATTTTTTCTTCTCTTGCTAAAGAGAAGAAAATTTACAATTTATGCCCAATTTACAAACTACCTCCTGAATGGTTTAAAATCTGGCTTCAACCCCGGGCTAGAAAGCTTGCCCTCCACTAGCCTTGTCTGCAATAATTGCAATCCGCGCTAGCTGAACCCGAAGTGGTGGATGAACTAATCTATAAAGAGACCCCATCGTGTTCGCAGCATTTCTGTGGGGAAATGAATGGACTTCAAAAGCATCATAGTCCACTGCGATAATCAGGCTATAGTTCATTGCATCAACAAGGGCCGTTCTCGTGCCCCCGAAATCATGCCGTTTCTAAGACGTCTAATTTGGATTTCAGCCTGTAACCAATTCATAATCTCTGCTAGACACATACCAGGATCAAAGAACCAAATTGCTGACTCACTTTCCCGCTTTTCCTTTCAGAATTTACCGATGATAATAACCACGCAGTTTCAAGATTCTGGTTTCAAAAGCACCTTAAATCAGTCCTCCTCCATTCCGGAATCCCGGCAAAATTGTAATCCAGTCATTCATTCTGTATCGGCGCAGCAACCACAACAAACAAATTCACAACAAATTCAATCTCTCGGTCGTTGGTCCTCAGACGAATATCACCCCTACATCAGATCCAATTGTTTCCACATCAGGAAAGCTCATCAATCACTTATCAGCTAAATTCCTAATCAGTACCATCTGTCACCATCACGCACGTCACCACCCGCCGCCGTGTGGATACATTCTACATACACACGTACTTATAGGCGCGGATGTGTGTGTGTGTGCGTGTGTGTGTGTGTGTGTGTGTGTGTGTGTGTATATATATATATATATATATATAATATATATATATATATATATATATATATAATATATATATATATATATATATATATATATATATATATATATATATATATATATTATATATATTTAAATTAGAAGTCCTCCCATTTGAATCGCAGCATAGTCCTCTCCATCAAATGCTGCGCAATCTCATCCATGTCCTGAGCTCTCCCCTCTGAGGCTACCGATCAGCTTTTTGTTTCAGATAAAGAGTGGCACCCCTTCGATTGCTTGCTGGGCTTACCCGTTCGAATGCAGTAAGTGCTCTCTCTCTATAGAGCAGTCTCCCGTTCAAATCACAGTGTGAGCCCTCCCTTTCAAACACAGCACTAGCCAACTCTCCATTCGACTGCTTGCTGGGCTTACCTGTTCGAATGCAGTGAGCGCTCTCTCTCTATAGAGCAGTCTCCTGTTCAAATCGCAGTGTGAGCCCTCCCTTTCGAACACAGCACAAGCCAACTCTCCATTCGACTGCTTGCTGGGCTTACCCATTCGATGCAATGAGCGCTCTCTCTCTATAGAGCACTCTCCCCTTCGAATCGCAGTGTGAGCCCTCCCTTTCGAACACAGCGTGAGCCAACTCTCCATTCGACTGCTTGCTGGGCTTACCCATTCGAATGCAGTGAGCGCTCTCTCTATAGAGCAGTCTCCCGTTCGAATCGCAGTGTAAGTCCTCCCTTTCGAACGCAGCGCAAACCAACTCTCGTGCTCATTTCACCGTTTGACTGCTTGCTGGGCTTACCCGTTCAAATGCTGTGAGCGCTCTCTCTCAATAAAGCAGTCTCCCATTCGAATCGCAGTGTGAGCCCTCCCTTTGGAATGCAGCACGAGCCAACTCTCATTTTCACCTTCCCTGTTTGCATACCGTGAACCCACCCACTTCTACGATGAGTGGTGGTCTCTCGTTCGAATTGCAGCGTAGCCCTCTTGACCAGCCAACATACAAGAATGCACCTTCAAACAAATGCTTAAAGCACTCCCTCTGTACAGATATTTGAGGGGAAGAACAATTCAGAAGCATCCGCCAAGCCAATTTACCAAATAGAATTGTTGCTGGCTTGCTGTCCTAAATACTTCCTGCCATAGTCATGGTATTGTTCTTTTATCTTAACACCTTTTTTGGGGGGTAATCAGGACTCGAGTCGAGTCTCGAGCTCTGAGCCGTCCAGTATATGGACAGCAAGCCAAATACGTTTACTGCTTCATCACAAGATTACATTAACATACGAACTACTGATTTGGAGTTAATTAGCAGAGGTTCGGGAGGAGCATGTTAATTTTAATCTGACAAATCACAGCCCACGAGCAGGAGTATATAAGCCACTGCTTACCTGCTTCCTGACAAAAAAAACTCTCCTGACATCCCACCTCCACCCCATCTCCACCTATTCTCTAGATTCATTATCTAAATAAGTAAAGTCCGGGGGGGGGGGGGGGGTAATTAGGACTCGAGTTGAGTCTCGAGCTCTGAGCCCTCCAGTATATGGACAGCAAGTCAAATACGTTTACTGCTTCAACACAAGATTACATTAACATACAAACTACTGAACTCTCGATTTTTGTAAGGGAGTCATTTCCAAGGATGCAAACTACTCACCTTTTGGTGAAATTGCCAGTTTGAATTGTAAATATGTCATGTACAGTTCGTGATTCATATGTCATTCGTAATTGTGAATGTACAATTACACCAATCGAGCAGTTTTCAGCATATCAGGCATACAACAAAGATCAAATTTGTGCGTATTGTAAATTAATTTAATGAATGTCGTTATCTGGCTAGCTTTTGAATTACTTTTTAGAAAATTCACTTCACATTGTCTTAAAAAATGACCCATAAAGCTCGAAGTAGGAGAGTTATCAACCTCATATGTGAACAACAACATGGTAAGTCCTGTGGCTTTGACTCCATTATGTTTTTTTAGGTTGTGGTAAGGATGATGTTTTTTTTTAATTAAAATATTATTTGCAAATAATTTACAATACATTTTTGTTATTGTAACAATTTTCTTTTGACTCTAATTCTGACTTTTGGACAACTACGTGTCCTAAGTGTCTTCTTTCAAAAAGAGACCAGGGTTCAGACCAGCGTGAACTGCAACAATTTTATTTCTACTCTATAGAATAAGAGTTTATAGTGAGCAGGAGCTGTCAGTCTTCAAAAAGGAGAAATACTATAAAGTACTATTACAGGTGCAGTATAAAGACAGCATAAAAGTAGTCCATACAATTGTGCACTATATTCCAAGTCTTCTGAGGCCATACAGCAGCTTTATGTTGTACAGACTACTTTTATAGTATTTTAATGTTTGTATTTTTTTGGTTTTTTTGTTCTCTTTGGAGCGTGACAGCTGTGGTCAAAATGAGCTGTGCTTGTATGGAAAAGAGCTGCATAAAGATTCTTGAAGAAAAGAATGTGTTAAGATTCCACTGGAAAAAAAAAAAAGAAAAAAGGTGAACATCTTGAGGGTGAGTAAATTTTGTGTAAGTAATGTTTTTGCAAGCCAGCTGACACTAAATCTGTCAATTTAAAGATACATAATTAATTAAAAGAAATTCAAATGATATTCATCCTTTCTTTAAAAAACAGCACAAAAAAGAAAGGTAAGCTGACTGAAACAGGCAAATTGCATACACAGTGTACTATGTGAACTTAAAAAAACCATGTACTGTATATTTAAAAAAAAAAAAAAATGTTTGGCCTTTATCACATTTAAAGCCTTTATTCTATGTTAAGGTCAAAAAAGGACCATTACATTTGTGACCACTCATAAACCCATTTTAGTTCACTCTTACAAAAAATCAAAACTAGCTGCAAACTTGCCACTAATTTGCAGCAAATGCACCGCTTATTTTCACATGCAAATTAGCTTTTGATTTGCCACAAATGTTTGCCAGAAGTTTGCAGCTCTTCGCCGGTAGTCGTGAACCTCCGGCAAACCTTTGGCAACAATGGACAATTTTCTGCAAGTTTGACGCAAAGCTCATTTGCATGTGAAAATGATCAGTGACGAATGATCAAGTTTGTGGCAAATTTGCCACTTTCTATTTTCATAAGGGCAAACAACAGGATCAAACTGCTAGTCTACCACTTTAGCTTGTGATGCAATTTCTAATAATAATAAAAATAATGTGTTTTATAGATTGCTCAAGCAAAGATGAATTTCCTCTGGTCCTTTATGAACTATACAGAAAATTGTATTATGGCCTTTTATCACTCTCTCACATCTGTGTATCCCACAATTGGATTTTGAGAGAAGCAAATGTTGCCCTATCTACACGTGCACACAATCGATAGGCACATCACACTCTCAAACACGCCATTTATCAAACTATCTGCTTGCTGAGTTTTATCATTTTATTTCTTTCTAATACTGATGTCAACAAAATCAAAATGTCTGTTTGAGCAAATAGACCAATCATTCTGCCTTTTCTGCGCTAGAGATGGGCTGAAATGGACACGATTTTTAGGTTGCGTGTCAACAAGACACTTTGAGGCTTTGAAATAATACATCCTAAAACTACTCTATCCCTTTTCATTTATAGACACGGCAGTCTGGAATTAATCAAGTTTTTGTACACAGCTCCCCGTTTTCAGAACAAACATGGAGAACACCCCGCTGTTCTGATGTAAAGACACTTTTGATTGAACACTTAACTTGCGGAAGCTAGTATTTGTCTATTATGGTTTGTATAAATGCTTTCCCCAGACTTTGTCAAAAAAAGTAAAAGTCTTGAAGTAAAATTTCACTGTATCAGTCGACGCACATGTTGTACGTTCTAAATGTGTGTGTGTGTGTGCGCGCGTGTGTATATATATATATATATATATATATATATATATATATATATCTTGTATTACACAGTCATTTGTTCATACACCGTTTGGTGTGACACTATCAGTACTCGAGTTGACAGGCTATTCATCACACTGCTAAGTCTTAGCATTACATTCTGCCTGCCGTTATGACAGCCACATTATTCATCAGGATTAAGGCTAAACACACGGGCCCCTTTGCGTCTGAACCAGTTCCAGTTCTTTATCGATCCCTGTTCTCTCCATTACTAAAAAGAGGGGCTATTTGCATGACAGCGAGCACACTGTGCATGTTGATGATGCTCTTGCCAACTGCATAATTTGTTTTTTATAGAGGAGAAGGTGAGGCAAGAAATAAAGAGGAACTGTACAAACTCTCCGAAGAGAGCGATATAATGAAGTGCTGCACGACTTAAATACGCAGAGCAGCAGGGGTCTCCAGCACATAAAAGTGCTTCTCTTAAAACAGTTTGAGTTATCTTGGACTGTCAGTTTTGATAAGGAATGAATGAGGTTCTTGGGGCACAGCTTGATTCAGATGTTAAGTAAATACTCAGATAGCTCTAAAAACCACTTTGTATGATCTAAATCAACTTATATGCACACTTCTTTTTCTCAGGAAAATCATGCTCTCCGAGAGGTGGTAGAAGATAAACCAAGACAAGAGTACGTGGCACAAAGAAAGAAAACTAAAGAATGCCTGAGAATATCACTGTGTTGGTGCCACTACGTTTATTGAAAATGTCCTGTTCTTTCAAACATTCAAACATAATGTGCTCTACTTTCATGACCACACTAAGCACAGTGCTATTAGCAACGACTGTGCGCTACGTCTTATTCAACTTTCGTGAGAGCACTAATTCTATGTGCAATTTTCATGCCAGTGCAAAGCACAAGTAGGTGTGGGTGGGAGTGTTTGTGCTATCTGTGGGTGTATGTGGCCAAACTAGGGGTATATTGTATGTAAATGAAGTGGCACAAAGCACAATTTGCTATTTTCCTGAGAAATAGGTAATTGCACTAAGATGTTTGAGAAGCATGTATAGTCTCGGCGCAAATTCTAAAATCAGTTTCAGTATTACACTTTGGAGATTCCACCATCAGGTGGTATTAAAGTTAATGTCCAAACTCTGAAAATATAGTGGAACATCAAATAAGTTTATTGTTTCAATTATTATTATGTTTAGGCTATATTTACAATTGTATTTATGATCTAATTTATATTGGAATACCTGTTGTCTTAAGAGTGATTTAAGTCATTACAAAAGGGGCAGTTGGAAGTTGGAGAGGGTGAATTGTTTGGATTTTGTATGATTTTTTAACCAATTTTTTTTAATATATATATATATATATATATATATATATATATATATATATATATATATATATATTTGTTTAAAGTGTAATTTGAATTTAGAAATATTTTTGGTTTAATTTTTCAATAAATGAATTACTTTTTTCAAAATTAAAATTGACCGGTAGAAGTGAAGTGCGTGCAAAAATCCCTTTGATCCACAGCCTAACCTAGAAGGTAGATACAATCACTGTTAATACTAGCCATGATTTGTGTGTCAGTAGATGAAAATAATTAATAATACATACATTCTCTATAATTTAATTCAAAGAAAAAACACAACAGATACACACAGAATCGACATTTAACTTTTAACCTCCACTAATATCCCTCCCCAAACACCAACCCAACCCTAACCCCCAACGAACATCCCCGTGGTCACATAAAATAATACACACACAAACAAAAAAATTTTTTTTTTTAAATATATAATAAACATACATAATTTAACTAAACTTCTCTCTCCCCCAAGAGTCCCCCAAAACCGCCAAATACCTACTTAACTTTCTGATAAAAAAGTCCCCAAGTTCTACCTACTGCCTCCTAAAAGCTGCCAACCTCCCCATCTCCACACACCACTCCAGAAATGATGGCGCTCCATCCGACTTCCAACCCCTTAAAATAATTTGTCTGCCAATCATAATACTAGTCAGAACACATTTTTTTTTTTTTTTTTTATGTTTGTCACCCAAATTTATGACTGCCCCATCGCCCAAAATACAGTCTGGGGCAAAGTAAAATTTGAGTGCCCAAAACATCACACAAATAACTCTGAACCTTCAACCAAATATCTTGGATCTTAACACACCCCCAAAAGACATGGGTTGTGTCTCCAACTTCTGATTGGAATCGCCAGCAGGTGGGTGTGTCTTTAAGACCAAGCCTAGGCGAACCTTTGCATCTCTAGATGCAGACTTGACATTTTTTTTAATCCTATCCCACAATCCTTCCTCCAATACCAAGTTTAAGTCTTTCTCCCATAATCTTTTGATAGAAGTTAAAGCTCCATCCCCCAAACTTTGAATTAGCAGGGAGTAATACACTGATTACAAAAGCAGTAATCACCTCTCCCAAGAGTATCTGCTGCTTTAGGAGTGTGGGTGCTACTCCCAAAAACAATACAGAGCAGGTGGCGCAGCTGTAAATAATTATAAAACTGAGATCTGGGAATCCCAAAATGATGAACCAAATTTTCAAAAGATCTCAACACTCCACTCTCATACAGGTCACAGAATGTTGTAACCCCCCTTACAATCCACACTGACCAGCAGAAAGGGGACTTATTAATACATAATTTAGGGTTCAGCCATATGCTTGAGGCAACATTTAAATTTCTGAATTTTAAACTCTGGACACTTGTCCATACTGAGTGCAAATGCGAGATAATTGGGTGTAACTTAAATTCTCCGATTAGTTTGATAGAAAGACTTTGCAATGGCAAAATGGGGCAAGAACATCCTGTTCAATATAAAACCAGGGAGGGGCTCTTTCAGGTGGAAGCGTCCAATGGGCCAAATGTCTGAGACCGAATGCATAATAATAAAACAGAATATTAGGTAGGCCTAGCCCACCTTTGTCAATCAGCCTATGTAACTTATTAAAATGTAATCTAGGACGCTTACCATTCCAAATGAAGGACTTTGCTATGCTATCAAATTGCTTGAAATAAGAGAGGGGGACATCTACAGGGAGACATTGTAGCAGGTAGTTGAATTCTGGAATACAATTCATTTTAATAACATTAACCTTCCCAATCATAGATAAATGTAATGAAGCCTACCTGCCCACATCGCATAAACCTTTTTAAGGGGTCAAAATTAACTCTAAATAAATCAGACAAATTTGCTGGGAATAAAATGCCCAAACACTTAATGCCCTGTTTAGGCCACTGGAAGGTGCCCGGCTGGAAAACCATTACTGGGCAGGACGCTGTCAGAGCCAAAGCTTCGGATTTAGACCAATTGACTTTGTACCCCGAGAACTTAGAAAAGGAATTAATAATTCTATGGAGGCAAGGCATAGATCTAATGGGGTCAGAGACGAATAATAAAATATCATCTGAGTAAAGCAAATGCTAATGCGCCATGCCTCCCGCCACCACCCCTGGAAAATCATCTTCCCTTCTTATCGCGGCTGCTAATGGTTCAAGGGCAAGACAGAACAATAATGGGGAAAGAGGGCAACCCTGCCAGGTGCCCCTATCCAGAGTAAAATAATCTGAAATTAATCCATTTGTTTGTACCGCCGCTACCGGGCGTCTATAAAGTAACTTAATCCATCCAATAAAAGTATTCCCGAACCTGTATATTTCCGAAATCTTAAAAAGATAATCCCATTCTACCACAACAAATGCCTTTTCTGCATCAAGTGAGATGGCCACAATCAGAGTCTGATCATTCACCACTGACCACATAATATTGATGAAACGCCTAATGTTATCAGAAGAGCTGCGGCCCAGAATAAACCCCACCTGATATGTATAAGAGATGTCATAACTTTACTTAATCGGTTAGCCAGAATGTTTGACAATATTTTTACGTCTAGCTGGATCAGGGAATTTGGACTGTAACTCTTACACTCGCTTGGATCTTTGTCCTTCATAAGGGATCAGACTGATCCGGGCTTGTGTCATTGTTGGCAGAAGCTTTCTATTCTTTAATGATTCCATATAAACTTCTAACAAAAGTGGAGCCAATTCTGCAGCAGGAGATCTAAAAATTTAAGCTGCAAAACCATCTGGCCCCGGAGACTTACCTGTAGGCATGGCCTTAATTACCTTGCTAAGCTCTTCCAAAGTTATATCAGAATCAAGAGAATTGTTTTGTTCAGTCGTCAGTTTAGGGAGTTCTAATGGTTCCACAAAGTTCCTAATATCTTCATCAGTAGACGAAGACGTGGAACTATAAAGATCATGATACAATTCTTTAAAAGCATTATTAATATCAATGGCCGAGGTAAATATTTCCCCACCAGCAAATTTCACTGAGGGAATGGTAGAAAAAGACTCTCTCTATTTTATGTATCTAGCCAAAAGCTTCCCTGCTTTGTCCCCCAACTCAAAGTATGACTGTCTTGCCCTGAATAGCCAAACCTCCACCTTCATCAGATGACATTCGGCACTTCAGCTCTGCCTCGGAACTTTTAATATTCCCTTCCAACTCCACGAGTTCTCTTGCTTTGAATTTTTTGGTGAATGATGCATACTGTATGATCCGGCCCCTAAGAACCACCTTAAGTGCCTCCCAAGCCATGCCCACAGAGGATACTGAGGACCAGTTGGTCTCCATATAAACATTAATTTCAGCCTTCAACATTTGTTGAATATCAGGATTTTGCAAAAGTGATACATTAAAGCGGCAACTATATGATTTCTTTTTCTCCGTATGTGGCAAAACCTCTAAACTCACCAGGGCGTGATCTGAGACTAAGATGTTTCCAATTGAGCAATCAACAACAGATGAAATGAGGGACTTGGATAACAAAAAAAAATAATCTATTCTAGAATAAATCTTATGGACTGATGAATAAATGTATAGTCCCTACCAGATGGGTTCAAAAGTCTCCAAATATCTGTAAGGCCAAGATTTTACACATCCTTTGAAGCATAAATGTTGCTCTAGGGGGGTTGCACACTTTTGCTTCACTAAGATCAAGGGCTGAGTCCATCAAAAGATTAAAGTCTCCTCCCAATATTATATCACGAGGGGTGCCAGTAGCTTGTAATCTCCCTTCAAGATCTATAAAAAAGCCCAGGTCATCATCTTTAGGTGCGTAGATATTAGCCAAAATCAACCTTTGCTCCTGAATTTCTGCTAAAACAATAATGACTCTTCCTAATTTATCTTTACTCTGTTTGAGACATTTGAATTATAGATGTAATGACTCCCCTGCTCTTACTTGAGCCAGCACAAAAGGAAACATGTCCACCCCATATCTTCCCAAAATTTTCAGCTTCCTGCGGAAAATGCATTTCTTGAAGAAACACTATCATATTTCTTAAGAAAAGAAATAACCTCCCTTTTTATGGGGTGCCCAACCCATTCACATTCCATGTGGAGAGAGATAATCCACTCATTAACATTTGACATATTATAAAAAATAGATTGTGTGTCAAAAACAATATTATAAAGACCACATTCCAACATTAGCGCCAACCAGCGTCCATCTCCCAAACTCAAACAGTCCATGTATGCCTACGAGAGTCCCCGCGACAACTTTGCAGTCGGATTGCCCAAATCCGTTGTTTCTATACAGATTTTGTGAGACAGAATTACATAACAGAAAATAATCTATAAAACAAACTCCAGCCAATAAGCGGAATAAACACAAAAACGTGTAGATTCATCCACATAACTGTTGCTCCACAGAACAAGCTCCAGCCTTCCAAAAAAAAAAGTTCAGTTTCCTCAGACAGTCAAACGAATGTTTAGTAAGATGGCCCATTCGACCGATAAATGAGTGCAACAAAAGACTCAATCATTCCAATATCCTGCAAGAGATGTTGCACAAAACAAACTCCAGGCCACAGGAGGCATAAGCACCAAAAATTTGAAGATTTATCCACAAGCTGTCCTGAAGAATTTATATTACACAAAACAAACTCCAGCCACTAGGCAGAACCAGCACAAAAAGAAAAAAAGAAGGAACTTCCTCGGGCAGTCGTGTACATGTTTAGTGCGTTAGGCCCACTAAACAACAACATGAAAATCACCATAGGGCTTACTCACATAATGTTTTTATGAAGGACAGTGCTTGCTGTGGGCATGTAAATTCTTTATGGCCATCCTTAGCATCTATTCTCAGCTTGGCCGGAAACAGAGCAAACACGATCTTCCGTTGATGTAAGAGATTCTTGCATTCCTTGAATCGATCATGTTTCTCTCTTGTCGAATTTGCAGTCTGGGAACAAGAAAATGCTGTGGTTCTTCCAAGAAAGCCTTCCTTTACTCCTCGCCTCGCATAACACAAGATCTTTATTGGATGATCTCAGAAATTTGGCCAGAATTGATCGGGGCCTGTCTCACTCCGCAAATCTCTGAGCCGGGACTCTGTGAGCTCGCTCAATTTCCAGCTTATTGCCTGTTATGTCGAGCAGACTCGGGAAGAGCTCGTCTAGGAATTTCACCATATCTCAGCGCCTTCATGCTCAGGAATTCCAACAATTCGGACGTTGTTTTATTGATTACGATTCTCCAAATCCTCCAGTTTTTCCCAAACGCGTTCCAAATCTATCTTGGTCACTAGCGGGTTAGCAGCTAATTCCTTCTCCGATGACTCCAGATAATCTATCCGTTTTTCGACGTCTGACAATCTTGTAACCAACTCAGAGAATTTTGCCTCCATGGAAGTGATCGATCGATTTACATTTTTGTCAGCATTACAGACATGCTCGACAGCTGACATTGAATTTCTCCCGCCACATCATCCAAACCATGTCCCTGGTCTGTGGGCCTGTCTGGGGTATCAGCTTGAGCATGTAAGTGTCTTTTAATATCTCCAGAGCCCGAGGATTTTGAATTCTTAGACTTTGTCTTCATAAAACAGTTAAGAATCAGGGTGTATCGAATCTCACCGGTTTATGACATAAAAAGAATAAAAAACTAGCAAAGTGCACAGAGCTCGCCGCTCACACGTCCGACCCTCGCATGGTGTCACGTGACTCCTCTGGGAGCTTGATTCTTAACAGCTGTCAGCTAGTTACCATACATGCCCTGAGCCTACTTCTGATAAGACCAAACATACGCTTTAAGAACTGAGCACACAGACAGATATACACATTCCAGAATCAAATTAAATTTATTAATATGAATATTGTAACATATCTTCATTAAAAAATACATAGTATTGTGTTTCCAAAGAATTAGATATAAATTACTTTAAATTACTGTAAATTAATTGTTATGTTAACTAGCAGTATTAAAAAATTACATTGAAGTACAACTTATACTACCTAATAGCTTATGTAAAATAGCTTATATACTGTATAAGTCAAATACACTTATTTGACTTAATTTTGTTGTTGATGACTTGAATGTTTTCTGTTAAATAGCGCCTCAGCTTCCTTATTCTGGCCTTCAGCTCTTCTTCCTCCAGATTTTTAGCCTCCAGCCAATTTTGAAAGCAACCTAGGACAAGATACTGTAGACATATTCACAGGAGTACTCACATTTAATACTCAGTTTAAAGATCAATTGAACAGTAATCAATATAATCAGCTAATTGCTAAGCAGAAAAAATAGGTCATCATATATTACATCTACTATTAGAAACTGTGATTTTGTTTGCTCCATATTTTTAGTTACCTAAAATCTCAGTAGCCGCCATTTCCACCATCAGGCCGAAGGGTTACTGATGCTGAATCATGCTGTTCTGTACCGGTTCGGGGCTCAATGACATGATTACTGTTTCTTTTTTTACTATGGTGCATTGAAATCAGGATTAGAATGGACTGACTGCGTAAGTGACCAATTGTGAGTCGCCACATCAGTAAAGCCGTTCAACCAGCACAGTTGTTTGGCCATACTTTTAGCTTATCATACTGAGAAATCTGTGTGGGAAATGGTTTGTAATTGTACCATACCAAACATCTAATGGAAAGCTTCTGGTAATGTTACCGTGTTTAGCAACATTTGGCCCGATGATTGAAAAGCGGCTATAGAAACTATAGAATAACCCCTTTCAGATTATCAAACTAGAATTAATTCAACAGTTATTTCCCATCCCTGAATCTGTTTGGCAAAGCAGAGTTCCAAGAGTGCTGATATTCAGTAGGGTACAACGGGGCTAAAGGCACACTTTAAGGAAAATGTGTTTTGTTTCTAGTCACAATGTATGAAGATCAAATTTGTTTATAATAACAGAAGGTTGTTCTGATTAAAATTCTTTTTTTTTTTTTTTTTTTAAAGGTGGTGAGGGTGCCACACACTTGGGGTAAAAGGCCCCTAGGGGGGTTGTAGTGATATCGTGTAAATATAGGGGCAATAGTTATAATGCAAAATTTGTCAACTAATGCAAAAATGTTGTTACAAATTAAGATAATCCTTACACAAAATAACTACTACATAAAAGGGTACATAATTTCCTGTTAATTTCAAACAAATTTGGCATTTTATAACATTTCAAGTATTCTATAAATAAATTAATCTCTATTGTGATTGGATCAGTCAATGTGAGCCCACTTTGAAAATTTTTCAGAACATATCTGTTCCCCCCACTTAAACTCTGTGCCTTTACAGGGACCTTTAGCCCTGCAACATGGGGACTTTTTACCCCACATACCATCTTTTCACTTACTGGACAGTTATTTAAAAAAAATATTTAATGACCTTGAACAAAACTGAGAATGATAAATAAGTATTTTGTCTCAAAATAAATGTGGTAATTTCAGGGAAAATTTTGCATTGTATAGTGACAAACAGGTGTAAAGGAAAGTGCTCTGGTGGGTTTTGTTGCTATTTTGTGTTTTAGGAGAAAATCAAATCAAAGGAGTATACAGTGGATATAAAAAGTCTACATACTCCTGTTAAAACAGCAGGTTTCTGTGATGTAAAAAAATTAAACAAAGATAAATCATATCAGAATTTTTGCACCATTAATGTAAAATTACAATCTATGCAGTGCCACTGAAAACCAAAGTGACACATTTCAGAGAAAAAATAACAATAAAAAACTTAGAATAACCTAACTGCATAAGTGTGTACATCTCTGAACTAATACTTAGTTGAAGCACCCTTTGATTTTATTACAGCACTCAGTCTGTTTGGATAAGAGTCTATTAGCTTGGCACATCTTGACTTGGGAATATTTTCAGACTCTTCTTTGCAAAAACGTTCCAGATCTGTCAAATTGCAAGGGCATCTCCTGTGTATGGCCCTCTTCAGGTCCCCCCACAGATTTTCTATAGAATTCAGGTCTGAGCTCTGGCTGGGCCATTCCAAAACATTATTCCTTTTTTTTGCTGAAGCCATTCTTTTGTTGATTTGGATGTGTGCTCTGGATCATTGTCATGCTGAAAGGTGAAAGATCTCTTCATTTTCAGCTTTCTAACAGACAGCAGAAGGTTCTGTACCAAAATTGACCGGTACTTGGAGCTATTCATGATTCCCTCCACCTTCTCTTAACCCCCAGTTCCAGCTGAAGAAAAGCAGCCCCAAAGCATGATGCTGCCACCACCATGCTTGACCGTGGGTATGGTGTTCTTTTTCTGATGTGCTGTGTTGTGTTTGCGGCAAACATACCTTTTACAATTTTGGGCCAAAAGTTCAATCTTGGACTCCACATGGTTCCACATGGTTTTGTTTTTTTTCATCAGAAAAGGCTTGCATCTTGCCACTCTGCCCCATAGCCCAGACAGATGAAGAATACGGGAGATAGTTGTCACATTTAGGGAGCAACCAGTACTTGCCAGAAAGAGCTGCAGCTCCTTTAATGTTGCTGTAGGCCTCTTGACAGCCCCCTGACCAGGTTTCTCATTGTCTTCTCATCAATTTTGGAGGGACATCCTGTTCTTGATAATGTCACTGTTGTGCCATACTTTCTCCACTTGTTGATGACTGTCTTTACTGTGTCCATGGTATATCTAATGCCTTGGAATTTGTTTTGTAGCCCTCACCTGAGCGATACCTTTCAACAATGAGATCCCGTTGATGCTTTGTAAGTTCTTTGTGGCCCATGGCTCTTGTAGTAGCATGCAACCAAGAAGATGTCAGAAAAATCCTTCTTCTTCTTCGTCTTGTTAATGGCCGCTCACTCCTTAGGAGTATTACCGCCACCTACTGTATAGCTTACATGGGTGATGCATCTGTATTTTTTATATATATATATATATATATATATATATATGAGGATGTAATGCCCCACCCACCCCAGAGGATCAGAGCCCATGCTTCAGGCTTAGTCTGTTCAATCCATTGTAAACCTACTATTATAGCAATTAACTCTGTGGAATATACAGACAATTTATCAGTTATTCTTAGACTTATTTTTGTCTTAAATCTCGGAATATATACTCCTATACCAACTTTTTGATTAAATGAATCTTTAGATCCATCTGTAAACATCTGCATAAAAGAGTAAAATTTTTCTCTCATAAAAACATTGATTTCATTACTACTATTATACCCTTCTTCTGCCTTTTCCCGGGCCTCTAATAATCTCATTTCAACAATAGGTTCAGGAAAGTTCCATACCGGCACACCATGTAATGGCGTATTAGGGCAGATGACTTCATTCTCCAGACCACAATCCTTGACCCACTGTTCATACTTCCATCCAAAGCTATTTCCACCATTATTTTTGTATTTCCAGCAATCTTTTAAAACTGTGCGTGTGCGATGATTGATTGTTGTCACTTCCTTGTAAGTTAACCCAATACATCATAGCTAGTTTTTCCCTTCTTAAGTCTAATGGCATCTCCCCCATTTCAACCCAGATGGCATCTAAAGGGGTTGATCTTATTGCTCCACAACAGATTCTAAGTGCTCTAGACTGTAAATTATCCAATTTCTTCAATTCTGATTTAGATCCAGCCCTATACACTGCACACCCATAGTCTATACTAGAATGTATTAAGGCTTGATATACATGTGAACTCTTGTTGGCTTCCCATCATTCAAACAAACCATTGAATATTCTTCTATAAATTCTTCTATTATTTCCCCTTTATTATCAGTGTTTTTACTACCCCATAAACCATTATGTGCATTAAAATCCCCACACATAATTATTTTGCCCTGTGTGTCACCCATCACCTCTTTTAAAATAGTAGTACTTATTTCTTTACATGGATTATGAAAATTAATGATTCTGATTACTTCATTCATTCCCATTATTTCTATATGTATGTATTCTGCATTACTATTTTTATATATTCTTTTATATGCTATGCTTTCTTTAATAAATGTTGCACACCCTCCACCTCTGTAATTTTCTCTGTCTTTCCTCTCTACTACATATCCATTGATCTTAAATTACAAGGAGCTATTTAACCATGTCTCTTGGATCCAAATAATGTCTGGTGCTTTTCCCAATTCTGTGATATGTTTTTTTAAATTCTTGCCCATTTGCTATTAAGCTCCTGGCATTCCAATGTAGTAATAGGAAAGACATTATAGGATTATGTATTGTTACTCTGAGTCATGTCCAAAGCAACAGTTCCTTCTTTCGCTTTTAAAATCTCATGGACTTCTTCAGCTGAAATTCCTGTTAACTTTAGGAATATATTAGCACATCCTACAATTATCTTTAACTTGTCCGTCTTCCTTTCTGCGTGCGCTGTACCATTTACCACTGCACAAATAAATGCCACAAAATCTATTTTGTCCATCACAAACAGAACATTTGATTCATTTCTTGCAGGATTTACATTATTTTGGATGGAAGATTCCACATTGATTCCTTGCACATTTATTCTCTTTGTTTCTGCTACGCCTTTTATCTTACAGTAGCTTCTGCATATGTTATATTTTGCACTATCTTTATTTTTTGAATTATCCGAGCTTCTTCTTGTATGGGGCATCCTGCATATGCAGTGCTATGGCCTCCCCCACAGTTACAACATTTGATCTCTGTTCTCTCCTCACACTTGCCGTACTCATGTTCTCCTCCGCATTTTGCACAGCGCATTTTCCCTTTACAGGTATTTGCAGTGTGTCCCATGTGTTGGCATTTAAAACATCTCAAAGATGGGGGTATATACTCTCGTACCAAGAAGCTTATAAATCCTAGCTTCTCTTTTGTCGGTAGGATATTTCCTTCAAATCGAATCAACACAGTCATGCTGTCACACCTTTTTATTGTCTTTCCACATCTGCAATCTTCAAGCAGAAATGACTGTGCCACCATCCATACTTGCGTTAAGAGGTACTCCTGAAATGACCCCTCTAGTTTTATTGCCTATTTCTGTGCATACTACCTTTCCTCCTGCTAGTGTTTTCATTTTAAGAATCTTTTGTTTCTACTTTTCGTCCTTGCATTTGATCATTATTCTTCCATTACTGAGACAGGATACAGCTTTCACAATTCCTATCTCTTTCTCAATTGCTTTTGATAGTTTAACAGGATGCTTTTGTTGTTCTGATTGTTTAGCAAAAGTAACAATCACTTTGATTTCTCTTTCTACCATCTTCTCACCAATTTATTAATTGTTTGCTCACAGTCAGATCCATCACCCATGCTTCTTTTCTTTTTCCTTTTAGTTTATCTTACTTCCTGATAATCGATGTCTTGATTATTGTCACCATCCGAAATGTCTCCCCACGCCATTCTCCCTTTCCTGCATCCTACTCGCTCGAGACCTCGCTTGTGGTGTATTGTCCCAGTTCAAAACTGAAGCCAAATCCACCATACTTTCCTCATAATTAAATAAATAAATAAAAATCCTACAAGAACAGCTGAGATTTATTTGGAGTTAATCAGAGTCACTTCAGGTAAAGACAGGTGTGTACTATTTCACATGAGCTTGATGATTGGTTGATTCTGAACACAGCCACATACCCAATTATAAAAGGGTTTACACACTTATGCAGTTAAGTTATTCTATGTTTTTTTTTTTATTTTATTTTTTTATCTGAAATGTGTCACTTTGGTTTTCAGTGGCATTGCATAAGGTTGTAATTTTTACATTAATGGTGCAAAAAGTCTGGAATCTCCATGTCTGGCCCCTGGACAGGACGCGGAAGACCTAAGTGGCCTACCACCAGCGGTGGTAGACATGATCACTCAGGCTAGGGCTCCCTCTATGAGGCGCCTGTACGCCTTGAAGTGGCATCTGTTCACTAAGTGGTGTTCTTCCCGATGCGAAGACCCCCAGAGATGTGCAGTCAGATCGGTGCTTTCCTTCCTGCAGGAGAGGCTGGAGGGGGGGCTGTCCCCCTCCACCTTGAAGGTGTATGTAGCTTTCGGCTCATCACGATGCAGTAGATGGTAAGTACTTGGGAAAGCACGACATGATCATCAGGTTCCTGAGAGGCACAAGAGGTTGAATCCCTCCAGACCGCGCCTCGTCCCTTCGTGGGATCTCTCTGTAGTCCTTTGGGTTCTACAGGGAGCTCCCTTTGAGCCCTTGGAGTCAGCTGAGCTTAAGGCACCCTCTTTGAAGACTGCCCTCCTGACTGCGCTCACTACCATCAAAAGGGTAGGGGACCTGCAGACGTTCTCTGTCAGCGAATTGTGCCTGGAGTTCGGTCCAGGTTACTGTCACGTGATCCTGAGACCCCGACCAGGCTATGTGCCCAAGGTTCCCATGACCCCTTTTAGGGATCAGGTGGTGAACCTGCAAGCGCTGCCTCAGGAGGAGGCAGAACCAGCCTTGGCATTGCTGTGTCCGGTACGAGCTTTACGCATCAATTTGGATCACACGCAGAGCCTTAGAAGCTCCGAGCAGCTCTTTGTCTGCTTTGGTGGACAGCGGAAAGGAAGCACTGTCTCCAAACAGAGGATCGCCCACTGGGTCATTGATGCCATTGCGATGGCATATCAGGCTCAGGACGTGCCACCCCCTGCGGGGTTTCAAGCCCACTCTACCAGGAGTGTGGCGGCCTCCTGGGCCCTGGCCAGTGGCGCCTCTTTGGCAGACATCTGCAGAGCAGCGGGCTGGGCAACACCCAACACCTTTGCGAGGTTCTACAGTCTCCGGGTTGAGCCGGTCTTGTCCCGTGTATTGGCAGGCACGAGCAGGTAAGTTCCGGGACAGCTGGCCGGGTATACCACTTGCACATAGCGCCTTTCCCCTCCCTTGAGGTGAAGAGGTGCGCTCTTCACTCCCAGTCGTGTTCACAGACTGTGATCCCTAGATGACATTCCTCCCTAGCCCTCTGGCAGTTGAGTTTGCGGAGAAACTCGCTGACCAGCCCAGTACGTGCGCTAATGAGCCCCTGTACTGAGGTAGGTGCTCCACATGTGCTGGTTCCCTGAAGACGACCCCATGTGATATCTTCCGCAAAATCGTTTCCCTGTCGGCAAACTGTGTCTTCCTTGGGCAGAGGCCCCTCTGCCCCCAGTCGCCATGCTCTGCAGAAAATCCTCCCCCTTCGGGTAGGACCTACCATGGGACCTCTCTACATGACATACTTCTGACAAGGATTCCACTCAAAATACCCCCCCCCCCACGACGCAGACACTTATGGCTCCCAGTCAGTTAACAAATTCCACTCTTTTTGGGGAGAAAAGAGAGGGAAAAGAGGCCTCGGCTGGGCCAGACTGTCCCTATAGTTGGGCAGTTGACTTGTTCCTGATGGACCGTTTGACGTTCATAAGAGCATTGGGGGAGTGCGCTGGTCACGAGGTACACAGCAGTCTGCCCGTCACACACCGCTAGTTCAAGTAACACAGTTCAGCTAGTTGTGTCATTTTGTATTGGGACCCCTAGTGTCACTACATCAACACAACGTTGAGTGAGTGACAGATAGGGAATGTCCTGGTTACTTTCATAACCTCCGTTCCCTGATGGAGGGAACAAGACGTTGTGTCCCTCTTGCCACAACGCTGAACTACCCACTGAAATGGCCGGGACCTGGTCTCGGCTCCTCAGCACAAAACCTGAATGAGTGGTTGCATACCAGCTCCTTTTATACCCGTATGTCCGGGGGAGTGGCATGCAAATTCCACTCGCCAATTCTCATTGGCCTTTTTAAAAAAAAGCAGAGGTGTTTGGGGCTCCCAAGAGTGACCCCTAGTGTCACTACATCGACACAACGTCTCGTTCCCTCCATCAGGGAACGGAGGTTACAAAAGTAACCAGGACGTTTTAACAGGGGTGTAGACTTTTTATATCCACTGTAGAATTTCTCTGTAAAAATTAACATAGTTGGGAGGACACTACTTTTCCTTGTATTTTTGACATAAATGGTAGATTTGAGATTGGTTTATAATTAGCCAACTCTCCAGGATCAAGCTGTGGTTTCTTGATAACCAAGCGGTTTGATAACTGCCAACATAAAGTTTCTCAGGACATGCCCTTATGGAGTTAATAATATTAAGAAGAGGTTGTGAGATTACAGGAAACACCTCTAAAAACAAAGTTGGTATTGAATCTTGCATGTTGTTGCTTTTGATGTTTTGATCATATTTGTTAGCTCTTCCTGACCTATGACCGCAAAGTTGTTCGTGGTGAATCATATGAGACACCATCTTCTGAAGTGCTATGGCAGATGGTTGCATAATTCAAATTTTATTTCTGATTATTTAAATTTTATCAGTAAAGAAATTCATGAAGTTATTACTATTGTGTTGCAATGGAGGCTTTAACAGGATTGTTGTGGTTATTTTCTTTGAGTTTGCTAAAATATGCTGACCTGGCAGCTTTTAGAGCCTGTCTACAACAAGAGACACTATCCTTCCATTCTCCACGAAAAACCTCTAATTTTGTACTCTTACAAAAGTACAGAAAAAAGTATTTTCCGAGATGCTCTCTTGAGAACATGAGTTTGATCATTGTACCACGGTGCCGGGCTTTTCTCTTTAATTTTCTTTAATTGAAAGGGGGCGACACTATCAAGAGACCAATGCCCCAGCACTCTATGTAGTGTCTTAGCTAGCTGTTAGTTTTCCACGTGATTTCATTTTGGTAAGAGAGCTTGTGCTACAGGATGAGCTGAGAAACAAAGTCAAAGCTTTATCAAAATACTTTCTACTGTATTTCTTTGCTTGACTTAGATTTTACCAATGATGTTTGACAGAACAGAGTAGTTGTGGGCATTTTTAATACTGACTTGAAACAGCGCTCTCCACTGTAGCTCGTCTAAAGCAACAACTTAGCATGGGACAGAAATGACCACTAGAGGGCAGTGGCAGGTTTTTCACTACCTGCAATAACCTCCTTACTTCTGTTGCCCAAATTTGGATTTCCTCTTCCCTGGGACTGGTTGCACTGATAGGATAAATTGATTGAGTCTATTGTTCCACCTGTTTCTTGTTTACTTAAGTTCAGCTTAAGTTCAGTCTTGGATTGTTGAATCTATGTTTGTTTGGACTTCTGTGAAAACTTAAGTCATTGCCTTGTTTTATTCTTAATTCTCCCCACAAGGAGCTGTTTATTTGTATCCTGAGTTTTCTTAGTAAAAGCAAGAAAGTAAAATACTTTTCAGTGTGTGCCTGTTTTTGGACTCTGAATCTGGGTTCTCTTGGAATCATCAGCCTGGGCTTCCCAGCTAGCTACTGGTAGTTATCTAGCCTTATAAAAGTGTGACACAACTATGCTGTAGCTTTGAATTTAAATCCCATACTGAAGTTTAACTGATGCAGAAAGGGACCATAAACATTAAAATTATCATAAAGTGCAATGCATATTTGTATGTTTGGTAATCCTGTGTAGAGAGAGTGGAAATCAGATGGGTTTAGATTTGATCCTGAATAACTGTGCTGAGAACAGTGTTGTGTGAGTGGAGCTGGTGTGAGTTTAATGGTAGAACAGGTCAATGTATGGATCCAGCCATCTGGGACATGTGAGATTTCTCTGAGTCTCAACCACTGGTTAAGACTCTGGCAAGAGAAATTGTGATAAGACATAATTAAAAGATGACTAGATTAGACTGCATTAATGGTGTAGGGGAGAGCAAGGCACAAACTAACATGGGGCTAGCTGTAACACACATGGTTTAAAAGTTTTAACACACTGGTGTGACAAATTAATTTGTTTACTTGTTGCCATATCAAACTATGTAGAGAAAAGTGTTCAAAAATTCTTGTCAAAAAACTTTGCAGATACAGCAGAAAGTCATATAACCACAGCACAAATCAAATTTCGCATGGATGTTAATTTTAATCTCTGTTTTAAATTTATATATATATATATATATATATATATATATATAAGGAAAACGTGGTTACATTTTAATGCCCAGTCTCTTCCAATCTTGCATAGTCTTGTATTGAGAGTAGAATTCTACTTGTCAGTAGAATTGACTAGCCAGGTTTAAATCCCAGTGTGTGTGTGTCTGTGTAACAGGTGCAATACAACTTGCTCCCTATTAGAACCTGCTAATAGTGTTCATCTATTTGCCTGCATTGTTTCAGCCTATGCTGTGGCTTTGTGTGTTCATTGTCAAGTGCCAAAATTAATGGGTGCACATAAATAGATCTTATGTGAGTTTTAGGTGAGATGATAATGTATTGGTAATCCATTGTTAATATCATTATATGACAAGGTTAATAAATAGAATGAAGTGAAATGTTACAATGTACATACTTTGAACCCTAAAGGCATTGTCTGGACTCCAAGCACAAAATCAACACTAGAAGACTTACAAAAAAAGCATCTCTGCATGTGCTACCAAACAGATTTCAGTTCTCTCTCCTCCTCAGCTCATCTCACCTAAAGCTCACTTAAAGGTGAAGTATGTAATTTCTGCACTACTAGTGGCACCAAATGGAATAAAAAAATAAATGAAAATTCAAACAACCTTTGCCAACACCCCTAGACTCGTCACGCCCTTTTGCACTCTGATTACATATGAACAAATAGGCCATACTAAATAAAAGGTGATAAATGTTTAATGTCTCATAGTGAAAACGTGACTATATAAATTTTTGCAAAACTTGTTATACATGTCTCCAGGTACAATTCCCTGCAGTTCCTAGGTGAAATGAACACTAGAGGCCCTACAACAACTGTGTGTTTTAACTTTCACTCAATCATGACTTCAGTGGCTGATTATGATTTTATAAACACTTATATTTCTCTCTATTACTCAGACCCTGCTATGTTATCGACACATCTTTTGAAATATTATACATTTTAACACTTGTATTACAGACTCACATACATATATTCACTTATTCCAATATGATTAGCTTGCGCAGTAGTAGTGGCGGTTCTGGCTTACTTGATGCCCTAGGTGAGATCCGACGTCGTGCCCCCCTTAATATCAACAACAACATGAGATCAATATTTAAGTCCTTTTTATATTCTAAATCTCCACTTTCACATCTGAAAGTCACATTTGATGCCTGTTTAGTTTCATGTCTGAAAGTTTAAGTGGAGATTTGGAATAAAAAGGGACTTAAATATTGACCTGTTTCTCACCCACATCTATCATGTCACTTCTGAAGACAGATTTAACCACTGGAATCTTATGGATTACTTTTATGATGCCTTTATGTGCTTTTTGGAGCTTCAAAGTTCTGGCCAACATTCACTTGCATTTTATGGACCTACAGAACTGAAATATTCTTCTAAAAATATTCTTTTGTATTCTGCAAAAGAAAGAAAGCCATGTTTCTGAAATGGCAGGAGGGTGGGTAAATGAGAGAATTTTTGGGTAAACTATCCCTTTAAATAAAAATAACTAGACAATGAATATAGAAACGAAGTAGCTATATATATATATATATATATATATATATATATATATATATATATAATAAACGATGGACTACGGGAAGAGCTACGCGACCTCAGGTTGCTACGTGAACCAGGCCCTGGGACCACGGTATTGCCTGATGCCACTGGCATAGAGGGCCCTGGAAACGGTGTGTGAGGCAGCGGAAGCACGGTAAGCAAGCCAGCGTCCATGCTAGGCTAAAGGCTAACCCTAGCCACCTGACTCTACCATCCATTCTCCTCTCCAATATTCACTCCCTCGACAATAAAATGGACTTACTTGAACTACAGCTAACTACCCAGCGTAAAGTCAGTGACTGCTGTGTTCTCGTTTTACGGAAATCTGGCTCAACGACAGCACTCTGGACACATCACGCCAGCAGGATAGCAGCACTGTTGGTAAGACTCGTCGTGGTGGTCTGTGTGTTTACACAAACAATGAATGGCGAGAACACATCAGAGAATTCTCCTTGCAACCTGGCAGCCTCCATGACTTGTGATGGTGAGTGGTGGACTCTGCAAGTGATCAGGGTGGCTTGATCAATGGCTTTTAAGTTCACCTCCAGTCCGAGCTCCTCCCTCTCCGGAACCACCGTTGCCAACATCACGGGGATTGCCTCTCTCCATGATTTTGGGAGATTGAGGTGGTAAATCTGACATGCTCATAATCGATTTCCCCAACTCGCCGTGTGACCTCAAAGGGCCCTTGCCACTTGGCGAGTAATTTAGAGCTCGATGTGGGGAGTAATACAAGACTTTATCTGCCGATGCAAATTCCCGAAGCAGAGTACCCCTATTATATAGCCGGCTTTGACGTTCTAGAGCCTGGAGCAAATTCTCCTTTGTTAATTGCCCCAGTGTGTGGAGTTTTGCTTTCAGGTCAAGAACATATTGAATTTCATTTTTGCTGTTTGAATGTCCTTCCTCCCAATTTTCCAGTAGGACGTCAAGCACGCCGTGCGGTCGACACCCATACAATAATTTGAATGGGGAGAACGCCGTTGAGGCTTGCGGGACCTCTCATACTACAAATAACAGGGGCTCGAGCCACTTGTCCCAGTTTCAAGGGTGTTCGTGCATGAATTTACGAATCATATTCTTTAGTGTTTGATTAAATCGTTCGACCAAGCCGTCCGTTTGAGGGTGCTAAACGCTGGGCCGAATCGATTTAATCCCCAATAATTCTTACAGTTCGCATGGTGTAGGTTACATAAACGTCATGCCTTTTTCAGTGAGGATTTCTTTCTAAATCCCCACTTGAGAGATTATTCTGAGTGTCTCCACAACACTATGTGCATGTAAACTTCTGAAACATTCGATTAACGTTGCGCAGAGGCACTGCTTCCGGATATCGAATTGCGTAGTCCACCAGAACCAACACAAAGAGATGTCCACATGCCGTCCGCTCTAATGGCCCGACAAGGTCCAAGCCAATTCTTTTGAAGGGGACTTCGATTAATGGAAGGGGGGGCAATGGTGCTCTTGGGGTGGCCGGCAGATTCACCAGCTGACATTCACTGCATGCCGCACACCACCTGCGAACATCTTCGCGAATGCCCGTCCAATAGAAACGGGCCATTAGACAGTTTAGTGTTTTTTCTTGCCCTAAATGCCACACCATCAGATTATGAGGAGCCGTCTGGAAAAGCATTTCCCAACGGCTCTTCAGTATTAACAGTTTGGTTGTATCCTCCCTTGTCTGAGCATCTTGCGTCACTCGATACAATCAATCCATAAGAATCGAAAAATATGGATATGCGAGTGCAGTGTCTGGCTGGAGACATTGACCATCAATCACTTTCACTTGGTCAAAGGCATACATGAGGGTCTCGTCTCACATCTGCTTCAGAGGGAAATCCCCTGCAGGGAATCCTCTGGAGCCGATATAGACGGCCCCGGCACCATCTCTTCAGCCAGCGAATCGCACCCCACACACCAATACTCTTTGTTACAGGACTCATCCTCAGAAATCCCCCTCAATAAAGTTTTAAATTCCGGCCAATTCGTACCCAAAATTAGTGGATGGCTGAGGCAGGGAGTAACTGCTGCCTCTCTTCAATGGTTTTGCCGTTTTAATTGAATAGTGATGGGCACTAAGGGGTAATCATGAATATCCCCATGCACACACCTTACCTTCACCCGGTGGCTTGTATCCAAAACCTTAGATTGAACCAAGCTTTGGTGAATGGAGGTTTGATTACAACCTGAATCCACCAAGGCTTGATATGTACCCCTCTTAATACTCACAAGTATCCGGTATGCTTCTGCTCGATCGAGGGTGGCCAGTGGCGTGCCGGGCACCCAGACCAATGTCTCCACCTCCATCGTGGGACATCAGTCCTGGAAATGCCCAGGTTCCCCATCATTACAAAGTTGGACACTTTTGTTTACAGTTGAAGTCAGAAGTTTACATACACTTAGGTTGAAGTCATTAAAACCAAATTTTTTTTAACCACTCCACAGATTTCATATTAGCAAACTATAGTTTTGGCAAGTCATTTAGGACATCTACTTTGTGTATGACACAAGTAATTTTTCCAACAATTGTTAAAGACAGATTGTTTTAATTGACTATATGACAATTACAGTGGGTCAGAAGTTTACATACACTAAGCTAACTGTGCCTTTTAAGCAGCTTGGAAAATTGTCAAGCCTTTAGACAATTAGCTTCTGATAGGAAGTGTACTGAATTGGAGGTGTACCTGTGGATGTATTTTAAGGCCTACCTTCAAACTCAGTGCCTCTTTGCTTGACATCATGGGAAATTCAAAAGAAATCAGCCAAGACCTCAGAAAAACAATTGTGGACTTCCACAAGTCTGGTTCATCCTTGGGAGCAATTTCCAAATGCCTGAAGGTACCACATTCATCTGTACAAACAATAGTATGCAAGTATAAACACCATGGGACCATGCAGCCATCATACTGCTCAAGAAGGAGACGCATTCTGTCTCCTAGAAATTAACGTAGTTTGGTGTGAAAAGTGCAAATCAATCCCAGAACAACAGCAATGGACCTTGTGAAGATGCTGGAGGAAACTGGTAGACAAGTATCTCTATCCACAGTAAAACGAGTCCTATATCAACATAACCTGAAAGGCTGCTCAGCAAGGAAGAAGCCACTGCTCCAAAACCACCATAAAAAAGCCAGACTACAGTTTGCAAGTGAACATGGGGACAAAGATCTTACTTTTTGGAGAAATGTCCTCTGGTCTGATGAAACAAAAATTGAACTGTTTGGCCATAATGTCCATCGTTATGTTTGGAGGAAAAAGGGTGAGGCTTTCAAGCCGAAGAACACCATCCCAACCATGAAGCATGGGGGTGGCAGCATCATGTTGTGGGGGTGCTTTGCTGCAGGAGGGACTGGTGCACTCTACAAAATAGATGGCATCATGGGGAAGGAAAATTATGTGGATATATTGAAGGAAAATCTCAAGAAATCAGCCAGGAAGTTAAAGCTTGGTCACAGATGGGTCTTCCAAATGGACAATGACCCCAAGCATTCCTCCAAAGGCAAAATGGCTTAAGGGCAACAAAGTCAAGGTATTGGAGTGGCCATCACAAAGCTCTGACCTCAATCTGATAGAAAATTTGTGGGCAGAACTGAAAAAGCGTGTGAACAAGGAGGGCTACAAACCTGACTCAGTTACACAAGTTCTGTCTAGAGGAATGGGCCAAATTTCCAGCAACTTATTGTGAGAAGCTTGTGGAAGGCTACCCAAAACATTTGACCCAAGTTAAACAGTTTAAAGGCAATGCTACCAAATACTAACAAAGTGTATATAAACATCTGACCCACTGGGAATGTCATGAAAGAAAGAAAAGCTGAAATAAATCATTCTCTCTACTATTATTCTGACATTTTACATTCTTAAAATAAAGTAGTGATCCTAACTGACCTAAGGTAGGGAATGTTTTCTACGATTAAATATCAGGAATTAATTAGGAAAAATTTAAATTTAGAGTTTAAATATATTTGGCTAAGATGTGCTAATGACCCTGATCAGTGAAACAGCTTACGAACTACAGGCCACCTTCCCCCAACACTGTAGGGAACCAACAGCTGGCTGATGACTTTAATGTGTTCTACTGTAGATTTGAAAGGCCCAATCTCACACCCCACACCTGCTCTGACCTTCACTTCACAAAAACACCAACACCTCCTGCAACCCCTCTCCCGCTACTCAACCTGCACTCAAGATCTGTGAAGAAGAGGTGTGCCATTCCTTTCGAAAACAAAAGACAAGGAAAGCAGAATCATCATTCCTGTCCCAAAGAAACCCAAAATCACAGGACTTAATGACTACAGACCTGTCGCTCTTATATCTGTGGTCATGAAATCATGAAGGACATAACTGGGGTCAAGTTGATTTCTAGATCAACTTCAATTTGCTTATTGAACAAACAGGTCTGTGGAGGATGCAGTCAACATGGGATTGCATCGTATCCTGGATCAAGGCAAGGATCCTTTTTGTGGACTTCAGTTCAGCTTTCAACACCATCATCCCGGCTATTCTCCAGACTAAATTACACCAACCCTCTGTTCCCACGTCTATCTGTCAGTAGATTACCAGCTTTCTGACGGACAGATAGCAGCTAGTGAGACAGGGGAAATTCACTTCCAGCACCTGTACAATCAGCACAGGTGCCCCCCAGGGATGTGTGCTCTCCCCACTACTCTTCTCCCTGTATACAAAAGACTGCACCGCCAAGGACCCCTCTGTCAAACTCCTGAAGTTTGCAGATGACAGTACTGTCATCTGCCTCATCCAAGATGACAATGAGTCTGTTAAACAGAGGGAGGTTGAACGGCTGGCTCACTGGTGTAGTCAAAACAGCCTGGAACTGAACATGCTCAAAACGGTGGAGATGATTGTAGACATTAGGAGGAACACCCCAACACTGACCCCCCTCGCCATTCAAAACAGCACTGTGGCAGCAGTGGAGTCATTCAGGTTCCTGGGCACTACCATTTCACAGGACCTGAAGTGGTGACCCACATTGACTCCATTGTGAAAAATGCCCAGCAGAGGTTGTACTTCCTTTGCCAGTTGAGGAAGTTCAACCTGCCAGAGGCTCTGTTGATACAGTTCTACTCAGCAGTCATTGAGTCTGTCCTCTGCACTTCAGTAACTGTCTGGTTTGGTGTAGCTATGAAATCGGATATCAGAAGACTACAAAGGATAGTTCGGACTGCTGAGAGGATTATTGGTTTCCCCCTGCCCTCCCTTCAAGATCTGTACACTTCCAGAGTGAGGAAAAAGGCTAGAAAAATCACTCTAGACCCCACTCACCCTGCCCACTACCTTTTTGAACTGTTGCCTTCTGGCCGACGCTACAGAGCTCTGAGCACCAGAACTGTCAGGCACAGGAAAAGTTTTTTCCCTCAGGCTATCCATCTCATGAACAGTTAAAACTGCCCCATTGAGCAATAATTATGTGCAACACATACACACTACCGGTCAAAAGGTTTGAAACACTTATTCTTTATATATATAATTTTTTTTTATTTTATTTTTTTTTCACATTTTAGAATAATAGTGTTGGGCCTCATGTGTTCAGATAGAAGACAAAGGCAGGCCTAACACAGTCGTAAAACCTAAATGAGGTCCACATACAAAGTCATAAATCTTACTGATAAAAACCGCGCCAAAATCAAATAAAGGGAGTCCAAAACAGACTACAAATCCCATGAAGCCTTGCTCACTAAAGGATCGAACTCTCAACTCCTATTGGATGAGGCACACGACAGAATGCCTCTCAACCATGACGTCATCAGGAGTAGAAATATCTCTGAGATGCTTCCGGGATATTTAGCAACTTTGCTCGCCGTGCGTAGATGCAGCTCATCGCTGCTCTCAGGTGTACCCTCGTGGCACAAGGAAGTAACGTACGACTTGAAACTGTGGCCATACAATCTCCATCTCGCTGGACGAGTTGAGATTACACTGTGTTCCACCGAACACTAACGGATCCGAAGGAGATCGCCGAGCAAGCCACATCTTCATCCTTTTGCCTGCAGAAGTGAAGAGAAAAGATTTCTCTTCCCTCTTCAATCAAGTCGACGTCGCTGATTTCTCCGCCAGCCCGCCGAGAATCAGCAGCCATACCGCCCGCCGACAGAGTGAGGAAATGGCCTCCCATCATCACCCGAGCCTCGAGGAACCGAGTCGGAGTTAAAGGACAGATGAACACACATTCATCTGCATCCTCATGCGATTCAAGTAAGAGGTTTACGTCTGGGCAGAGATAGAATATTATAGTGTGTTATTCTTGTGTATCAAGGTTATTGATTGTACAGTTTATGGACCACCGAGTCTGCTCATTGCTGCTAATAATACTCAAGGTATTACTTTAATGTACGGTTATCACGAATGAGATCTGCTGTGTTGTAGTCCAACCACATTGGACTGTTGTGTATTTCCACCATCGCGGGTGAGACCGACACCGAGTTTATCCATTAAAGAATCAAAGACTGCGGGACAGTTTATGAGCCGTCCACCACGTCTCTGAGTGATAAACTAACATCTGCTTTCTCTCCCACAATCGCAAAACCGGCTTTGGTGCAGTCACTTTATTCTCTCTCTCTCTCTCTCTCGTACTAACCACACACACGTGACCCCTCACAAACATACTCGCACACATTTTTGGCTTGTAGATAACTTCGTGATAAAGCTCAGCTTTGTCCCTAAGTTATCGTACAAGCGGAGACACGCAGTAAACGAGCAGACGCCATTGACCGGTTGCTCTCCGCCCACATTCGCGGCCATATTCTCTGGCCGGCAATCTTGTGTGACGTACTCTCCACGAGAGTCACGTCTGCTATTTTGTGCGTGTCCCTCCTTACACTGTTGTGGAGCGTAAGATGCCTTTTCTTTCCATCTCTGTAAGAAAGTTCTCGGAGTCAGGAGTTCCAGGTGTCAAAGGTTAGAGTTTATTGAGCAAAACCAAAAATGCCGAGATGTCACCTGAGATCTGAATCCCTTGGTCCAGACCCTCACCTTTTATACAGTTTCTTGTCTGATATTACCTCATGTGTACGCCCCTTCATTATTTTTTGGTTGTCATGGATACCGTTTACCACCATTATCTCACAAGGCCTTTGTTTTCTTTTTAATGGTGGACACCTGGCTTTAATCTATTTTTGAAAGATAACTTTTCAATTAAAGTAATATAAAAAACATGACAATCTCATCATAATATGGTCACTTTGACCACTAGTTACTTTAATTTTTATCTTCCGCTATGTTTCTCAAGGTCCGTAGCATCATTATTTCTGTTACAGCTGAATCTTTATCTTTAGCTGTGTTTCCCAAGGTCCATAGCATCATTATTTCTGTTGTACTGTGTGGTTTTTTGCAGCATCAACACTTTTAATAACCTCAAATGCTCTCTCCTGGGTTACACAAAGTCCAGTAACCTCATAAGTACTTTGATATAAAAAAATATATACCATGATAAAGAAAAATATACTATATATTCCCTCCTTTGAGACTTATAAAAAGTCTCACCTCTATTGCCCTTACCCAGAGTGCAGCCTCACAAGTCAGTCTCCTTCCTTCCTACCAAGTGACCAATACAAGTCACACATTCATCTAATAATGACTGATCTTATGGAACTGCACTCCGGAGGAGAATAAGACCAAAAATCTTACCCCACTTTTGACTAGGAGAAAGTAAAAAGATCTTATCTCCCCTAACTAAGTTATTTCTGGAGGGTAACAGTAATCAAAAACAAATCAACTTCTTGTATAAATCATGTGTGTGCTGATTTAGCCTTGCGTTATGTAGAGTACATCAGTGATTAGACTTATTTCAGTAGGTTAACATACTACAGTGATTAGGCAATATCAGTAGACTACTTCAGCATATGATACGTCCCACGGTGCCAGAGGAACTCACAGACATTTTCGATAGCCTGGAGCGCTGTCTGGTGGTGTTGGAGCAGACAGTGGGTTTTTAAACCTCCAGTAGAGTCTTGCTTTTGCTGCTAAGCACTGAGGTGCTCGTCGTGCCTTACTTCATTTTGTGGCGTTTTATTTTCTGGCCCTCCAGTGGTACTTCCAGTGTTTTTAAAGTTTAAACATGCACACTATATTTCATTCAACAACATTAACTTTTTACATTAGCTCATAACATGGATAATGATCTGCTGCAAACCTTCATCAGTCTTTTCATTCACATGATTTGATTAAACAACAAACATCAATTAAAAAGAAAATAATCACTTCAGGAAGGGGATATGCCAAAATAATAAACATAATACCCTCTAACTTCCTGCCTACTCTATTCAGTCTAAAATACTACCTAATTTTAGCATAAAGGAAAATATATGAGTATTTAAAATGAGTATACTGACTCCCGTACTATCCAAAAACAAGAGAGAACTGAAAAGAAAAGTCAAAAGAAAAAGGCACCCTTTCCCTACCATTTCTGTGTCATTTCAGGGTCTTTTCTAGAATTCGTCCAGCTCATCCAGTCCAGGGCCTATGGAATATATAGTGGCCCCAATGTCAATTCCAGATGGCTTTACAGACACATTGATCATCTGTTTGGCTGCAGCATTGGCCATCGTTGATCTGAGGAGAGGCACAACACAACAAAACAACAACACAAAAATAGCAACAGCTACAGCCATTATTATTCCTACTTTAGTGAGCCATTCTCTCCAGGATCCAAATAGGTTGTCAAACCATTTGCCAATATGTTGATCTCTCCCAGCATTGGCAGTCACTTCTTCTCGTAAGTTTTTCAGCTTTTTCATTGCTACGGTAAACGATCCATCAGGAGCTGTATTGTTTAGAATATAACAGTCAGCTCCAAACATCACACAAACCCCTCCTTTTTCTGCCAATAGCCAGTCTAGGGCCTGTCTATTTTGCCATGTAATTTTACTGGTTGTAGCTAACTGCTCACCCAAGGCCTTTAATGCTTCATCAGTGTAATTGATAAATCTCTGCTGATTATAATAAATGTAGTTGATCCACTCTGCATTCTTGTTGGGTGTTATCCATGCAAATATAGACTCAAAGCCTGAATGTATTTCATCTCTAGCCTTAAATTCTTGTGGTATTCCTCTTGGTTAACCAATTGCATCTATTATTACATTAGGGTCAGGCTGACATGCTCTTTTCACTCTATGTTTGTTTTGTACAGTTTTTCTAGATTCAGTCTGGATTTCAGATTCTTCTGGGTCCCATGTCAATATAATTATTTCTTACACTAGTCTTACTCTGGTGCATATCCCTTTCCAATTTTGCTGCAATTGTTTTCCACCACAAACCCAAAAATAGTCTGCTATGGCTACTGTTTGTTCAGCATATATTTTTATTACACGGGAGACTAGAGTCTGGTTCTTACAATTTATAAGGCAATTTCCCGAGAGTTTGCCCACATATCTTGTAGCTTCTATTTGAGATGGAATGCCAAATCTTGGAATGACCTCTCTGGTCAAAAATGTTATCACAGTTTGAGCTCCCTGGTCTGCTGATGGTACTTTCTCTACCCATCTACTAAATCTGTCTGTTATCACCAACATGTATCTTTTTCCTCATATTGATCTAGTCATATCCACATAGCCCATTACCAGATATTTAAATGGTCCTTCTGGTACTGGTATGTGACCTATTGGTGCTGATGTACCCCTTCTGACATTGTTTTGGGCACAAATTTCACATTCTGCCAAAAATTCATCTACCATGGCCTGTCGATATGAGGACCAATATCCCTGTCTTTTTATTTTCCTAATTACCTCCCCCCTTGCGCAATGGTCAAAACCATGCGCATCTGAGATTAAAATAAGTAAGAAGTCCTTCATGAGATTGCCATATAACATGTAGATCTCTGCTCACACCTCTTTGTTGCCATACACTATGTTCACATGGGCCAGCTTGATGTTGCATATGTGCAATGTCATCTAACTGGGGTTGAGGCTGAAGCAGAACTGATACATTTGCCATTATTGCTACTTGGCATCCTGAGGCCTTTTTAGCATGTAAGCATGCAGCATTATTACCTTGAATGACAAAGTCATTGCCTTTTTTTGTGTTCTTGGCATTTGATGATAGCCAATTTCTTTAGATACATCATGCCTGAAATGAGCTTGAATATTTGGTCACCATGCTGAATTGGTGTCCAATCAGTCTTTCTGAACCCTCTTTGTTTCCAAACTGCTCCAAATAAATGGCATACTCCATGTGCATATGTGGAATCTGTATAAATATTAACAGTTTGATTTTTATTATTATTTAAAGACAAGCCTCAGTCAGTGCTTTCAATTCAGCCAATTGTGCTGAGCATGGCTGCTCACAATGCTGCATCACAATTGGAACAAAATTCTTGTCATCTTTTTTGACAGCATACCCGGCATGATTTCCTAGATGGTCTCTGAAACATGACCCATCCACAAAATAATCTGCTTCTGCCTCTAATATTGGTGTTGATTCTAGATCTGGTCTTAAACGAGTAAAAGCTAGAGAGTCTTTTACACATTCATGAGGTGTTCCCTCTCCTTCTAGAGGAATGAAATTGGCTAGATTTATTGTTGTACATCGTTTTATGATGATATCTGGGTAAGTTAGCTGTGTTGAATAGGTCAAACATCTTGCTTAAGTTAAAACAAATCTACCTTGTTCTAATAGCTCTGTTACTTTGTGATGAGTATAAATTATCACTGGGTAGCCCATTGTTACAGTGGAAGCTTTGTCATAAGCAAAATACACTGCTGCAAGTCCCAGATTGCATGGCGGATCGCCTTGTGCTACATTGTCCAACTTAGTGCTATAATAAGCTATTGGTTGCTTTTTCCTTCCACTACAAGTCTCCTGCATTAAAACTGCTGATGCATATCCATCTCTTCTATCTGCCACATACAAATGAAATGGTTTAGTGTAGTCTGGGATTGCTAATGCTGGAGCTGTCTGAAGTTCTTTTTTCAGAGATTCAAAGGCTATCAATGCATCTGTGTCCCAGGTTAATTGAGCTCTGAGGTTTTGATGCCCTGGCTGTTTCATTATTGCTCTTAAGGGAGCTGTTTTAATGGCATAATCTTCTATCCAATCAGCACTAAACCCTGTCATACCCAAAAAGGTCATCATTTGTCCCACTGTTTGTGGTTGAGGTGCTTTACTTATGCCTTCTAATTGGCTTGGTGATATAGCTTTAGTTTTATGCGCAATGATTCGTCCTAAGTACTCAACCTGTGGTAGGCAGTACTTCAAATTCTCTTTTGAGACCTTGTGGCCCCTTTCAGCTAATTTAGTGAGCACTTTGATAGAATCTTGGTGACATTGCTCTAATGTTGTTGAACAAATCAACAGATCATCTACATATTGTATCAACACCAAAATTGTTGTTTCAATCATTATACCAATTTTAGCCAACCATGCACCCTATTTCTTAAACAATTGCATTTAGATTGTTATAAACAAACATGACAAGCAATCTTAATCGTCATGGTTACTGGTGTAACCTCCGTTCCCTGATGGAGGGAACGAGACGTTGGTGTCGATGTAGTGACACTAGGGGTCACTCTTGGGAGCCCGAGACACCTCTGGTCTTTGATAAAAGGCCAATGAAAATTGGCGAGTGGTATTTGCATGCCACTCCCCCGGACATACGGGTATAAAAGGAGCTGGTATGCAACCACTCATTCAGGTTTTATGCTGAGGAGCCGATATAAGGTCCGGCCATTTCAGCGGGTAGTTCAGCGTTGTGGCAGGAGGGACACAACGTCTCGTTCCCTCCATCAGGGAACGGAGGTTACACCAGTAACCATGACATTCCCTATCTGTCACTCACTCGACGTTGGTGTCGATGTAGTGACACTAGGGGTCCCTATACAAAACGCCACAAGGCTGAACTGTGTTACGTGAACTGGTGGTGTGTGGTGGGCAGACTTGTTGTATGCCTCATAGCCAGCACACCAGGTCGACACGTAACCTCCCCCAACATAGTTATGAGTGTCGAAAGGCCCTTCTTGGGGACAAGTCGACTACCCAAAGATAGAGACAGGCTTAACCCAGTCATGGCCTCTTTTCCCCTTCTCTTTTTCCACTCCCTAAAAAAGAAGGGGGATTATCCGACTGGGCCGCCAGGTCTAGTTGGGGGGTGTCCTTCCCAAGGGGAAGACACCACGGAGACCACACCTTGCCCAAAGAGAGGGGGGGATATTTAAGTGGAAGTATACGTCACATGGTCTTTCCAACCATGTGGAGAGCCTTCAAGGTAGATCCTGCCCAATGGGGGAGGAGTTACTACAAACATGGAGACTGGGGCAGAGGGGCTCTGCCCAAGGAAGACGCAGTTTGCCAGCAGGGAAACAAACTAGCGGAAGATATAGATCACATGGGGTTAGCCTTACAGGGAACCGCCACATGCGGAGCACCTAACCCAGAACAGGGCTCTTAGTTAGCACGTGTACTGGGCCGGCAGCGAGTCTCTCCGAAAACTCGACTGCCACAGGGCTTGGAGGAAGTCGACCAGGGAACAAAGTTTGTGAACACTACTGGGAATTAATGGCGCACGTCTTCAGCTCAAAAGGAGGTGGAAGGCGCTATGTGCAAGCGATACACCCGGCCAGCTATCCCGGGCTTATCCACTTGTGTTGCGTGCCACTACCTGGGACGAAACCGGTTCCACCCGGAGGTTGTAGAACCTTGCACAGGTATTGGGTGTTGCCCAGCCCGCTGCTCTGCAAATGTCTGTTAGAGATGCACCCATGGCCAGGGCCCAGGGAGCTGTTACACCCCAGTAGAATGGGCTGGTAGCCCTACCGGGGGCGGCATGTCCTAGGTGACATATGCCATAGTTATGATGTCAATGAGCCAGTGGGCGATCCTCTGCTTGGAGAGAGTGCTTCCTTTCCGCTGTGCACCAAAGCAGACAAAGAGCTGCTCAGAGATTCTAAAGCTCTGCGTGCGATCCAAATAGATGCGTAAAGCGCGCACCGGACACAGCGACGACAGGGCTGGGTCTGCCTCCTCCTGGGGCAGCACTTGCAGGTTCACCACCTGGTCCCTAAAGGGGTGGTGGGAACCTTGGGCACATAGCCTGGTCAGGGTCTCAGGATCACATGAGAGTAACCTGGACCGAACTCCAGGCACGTTTCGCTGACAGAGAACGCTTGCAGGTCACCTACCCTCTTGATGGAAGTGAGCGCAGTCAGGAGGGCAGTCTTCAAGGCCATGACCATGACGCGCCTGGGGACCAATTCTAGAGGAACACCTGCCCGTAGGAACGAGAGGTCGGTCCAAGGGCTGAAAAGATGGTGACAGACCGACGTAATGGCCACACGGTGCATCCTGTGGCGCCATGCCCGTCTCGGGACTCGAGTCTGGAGCCAGTGCTGAAGCGGCCTCATATGCATCAACCCGAGCGGGGTGGCCACCGCCGAGGATGCCATATGCCCCAGGAGCCTCTGAAAAAGTTTCAGTGGAACCGCTGTTCCCTGTTTGAATGCCTTCAAACAGGCCAGCACCGATTGGGCGCGCTCGTTCGTAAGGCGCGCTGTCAAGGAGACCGAGTCCAACTCCAAACTGAGAAAAGAGATGCTCTGAACTGGGAGGAGCTCTTTTCCCAGTTGACCCGAAGCCCTAGTCGGCTGAGGTGTGAGAGCACCAGGTCCCTGTGTGCGCACAACACGTCTCAAGAGTGAGCTAGGATTAGCCAGTCGTCAAGATAGTTGAGAACGCGAATGCCCACCTCCCTTAATGGGGCAAGGGCAGCCTCTGTGACCTTCGTAAAGACACGAGGAGACAGGGACAGGCCGAAAGGGAGGACTTTGTACTGATCGCGACCCTCGAACGCGAACCGCAGGAAGGTGTCGAGGAAGGATCGAGGCATGGAAGTACGCATCCTTCAGGTCTACCGCCGCGAACCAATCTTGATGCCGGACACTCGCCAGAATGTTTTTGTGTCAGCATCTTGAACAGGAGTCTGTGTAAAGCCTAGTTCAGAACTCACAGGTCCGAGATTGGCCTCAACCCACCGCCTTTTTTTGGTACAATGAAGTATGGGCTGAAAAACCCCTTCTTCATCTCGGCTGGAGGGACAGGTTCTATCGCGCCCTTCCGTTGGAGGGTAGCAATCTCCGCGCAAGGTAGCAGCATTTTTGTCTTTCACCAAGGTGAAGTGGACACCTGAACCTGGGCGGATGCCTGGCGAAGTGAATCGCGCAGCTGAGTCGGAGGGTCCGGACAAGCCCTCACGATGGATTGGAAAGCGCAAGCCATGCGTCCAAGTTCCGAGCAAGGGGGACCAAAGGGACAACGTCATGTGGGGCCTCGTGGCAGGGCGGAGCTCGAGGTGCCACACCACGTTGTGGCCATGCTGAGTCTAAGGACATCGAAGCACTTACCTGGCTCCTTGTGACCACCCCCGGAACAGCCTGGGACAGGGGAGGAAGAGGCCTGTCCTCGTGACCCATGGAGACTGTCACATTGGGGGCGGATTTGTGCCACAGCTGGGCGCTCAGGGGCGGGAGACTGCCGCTGGAGCGCCAAACCTGCCAAATAATTATAATTTTCTTTATTTATCACACATTATACATTTGCACATATACAGTGAAATTCTTCTTTTTCACATATCCCAGCTAGGCTAGGGTCAGAGATGCAGGGTCAGCCATGATACAGCGCCCCTGGAGCAGATAGGGTCAAGGGCCTTGATCAAGGGCCCAACAGTGGCATCTTGGCAGTGCTGGGGCTTGAACGCCCGACCTTCTGATCAGTAACCCAGAGCCTTAACCGCTGAGCTACCACTGCCCCTATAGATAGAGTGGTGGACGGTGGTCGTGATGACGGCCGTGCACACCGGATGTGTGACCCAGGGAACAAGGAAACCGCTCTTGTTGAGCTCATGAGTACTGTAGCCACTTGGGCATGCAGCGTAATTAAATGCAAAAGGTAACAAAAGATGGAGATCTGCTTACCAGCTCCAGAGCAGCGGGTTTCGTTGTCCCTGGGTCGCCCGTCTCAAGGGCGCTTTGAAGCCTTTCAAGGCGGAGATGGTGCAGTCACCGCAGGGGGACGCTCTTGGCGATGAGTAGACGGGTGCGGGATCTTGAGCCACCCCAGGGCAGGATATGCCGGCTAGCATCCATCTACTGCTCTACCATCAAAAACTGCTGGGCAAAGTCCTCGACGATGTCGCCGAATAGGCCCGCCTGGGAAATAGGGGCAGCAAGGAATTGTGTCTTGTCGGCCTCACCCATCTCGACCAGATTGAGCCAAAGGTGGCGCTCCTGGACCACTAGTGTGGCCATCGTCCGCCCGAGAGACCGCGCCGTGACCTCCATCGCTCGGAGAGCAAGGTCGGTCGCCGAGCACAGTTCCTGTATCAATCCCGGGGCGGAACTACCCTCGTGCAGTTCCTTTAGCACCTTGGCGGACTTGCAGGAGAGCCATGGCATGCAGGGCGGAGGCGGCTTGTCCAGCAGCACCGTAGGCCTTGGCCATCAGGGACGACGTAAATCTACAGGCCTTGGACGGGGGCTTTGGGCACCCGCGCCAGGTGGCGGTGCTCTGTGGGCATAGGTGCACCACGAGCGCCTTTATCCACCGGGGGATTGCAGAATAGCCCTTGGCCACCCCACCATCGAGGGTAGTGAGGGCGGGGAAGCTGAAAAGATTGGGACCGGGCAGTAAAAAGTGCCTCCCATGACCTTGTCAGCTCTTCATGCACTTCCGGGAAGAAAGGAACGGGGGCGGGGCGTGGCTTTGAGCGGCGCCGCGAGCCCAGAAACCAGTCATTGAGCCGCGAGGGTTCAGGGAAGAGCAGTGAGTTCCACTCTAGCCGACGCTCGCGGCTGCCCAGGAAAGCATGTCATCATCTCCGCGTCAGCCTGTGACTGGGCAATCGACCCCGAAGGGAGGAGCCCAGCTGAGGCTTCCGACTGGACGAGCCCGCTCTCCGATGCTGCGCTCGAGAGCTCATCACTTTTGCGGGCTCCGAATAAGAGGTTGAACTTGCCGTGAGACGAGCCGGCGGACTCACCCAAAAGCCCAATTGGGGAAGACGAGCGTGCTGGGGAATGGGAGGTCCGCGGAGGGATACCCGGTGGAGGCGGTCCCATAGGGGTCCCCAAATCGCCCCCAGTGCTAGCCGCGCTGGCCTCATACCCCTGGGTAAAAGGACCAAGGCGGGAGCCTCTGGAGTGGCTCGCTTTCTTACGAAGGCGTGCCACGACCGCAACGTTGCCATGGACATATTCTTGCAATGAGAACATGACCATCCACGAATGCTGTCTCCGCGTAAGCAGTGCCCAGACACGAAAGACAGTGATCGTGACCGTCAGAAGGCGAGAGATAACAAGCGCAACCAGGAATAACACACAATCAGAAAAGCATCTTTAAAAAGACGCGTCTTTAAAAAGACGTTCCGTGTGTGCGCTCTTTTAGAGAAATATATACTCTTTTAGAGTGGAAAAATGCTCTTTCAGAAAATATACTCTCTAGTTTTTCTGCCAAAGAGCCCAGGGGCGTTCTCTGCAGTGCACCAGTGCAGAGGGGGGAGAAGCCGCTGAAATGCACCGTCAGATCCAGCAGAGGTGAATGAACAGTAGTATTCAGCTCAGTGAGCGTGACCGTTTGGCTCCGAAGAGAAAATCTGAATGAGTGGTTGCATACCAGCTCCTTTTATACCCGTATGTCCGGGGGCGTGGCATGCAAATACCACTTGCCAATTTTCATTGGCTTTTTATCAAAGACCAGAGGTGTCTCGGGCTCCCAAGAGTGACCCCTAGTGTCACTACATCGACACCAACGTCGAGTGAGTGACAGATAGGGAACTTTAGTCACCACCATGTTTTTTTTTTTTTTTTTCATTCTTCATTACTATTAAAATGTACATAAGTTCAATAAAAGCATAAGTAAAAGTAATAAATCATCTTCCAATCTAAACTGATTATCCTACAAACATGTCAGGAACTCCCTTGCCTGCAACGGCTCTCAAAACTTTACCCCCAAAACCAATCTATAAATAATCTTCTACACAGGGTATGATCCCCTGATGGCACAGTGACAGAATGCATGGTATTTAACACTGTGATAAGTTGTTTTAGTAAAGCGGTTATTAAAATGCAGTCAGGCTGAGTGGAACTCACAATTTTCGGGCAGGTCTCTTCTAGGCCTCCCTTTTGATGCTTCGGACCTAAGAGCATTCTTCCTTAAAGCCATATCAAACTTTCTTGGTCAAGTTTCCAGGGCAGTGATGCCCTGCCTTAGGTTGCCCCCCTTTTTTTGCATTGGAGAGTCTTACCCGTCATTGGGTCATCACCTCTTGCCACTGGTCTCGATACCGCTCAGTCCTATTGGCCAATCCTTAATAATTTGGTATCAGTAAACAGATATTTTCTTTTGTTTCAGGGAGTATCACCAGAGAACCGTCACAGCCAATGGAACCATCTACCATTGCTTAAATATGGAGACAATTCAAAACATGGCTAAATTCAAAAAGCATTATTCAAATTGTCCAAATAAAGTGAAATAACAATGCTAAAATTGAACTCATTTAAAGATCATAATTTCCATTCAGGTTGTATTTCTGCTACTTCACAAAGACCATGTATCATGATGGGGACTAACATCAGAACAAAACAAAATAAAGGTAGCCTCTGTCAAACTTCTAGGAAGCTTAATTTAAAAACATCACCTTAATTCAATAATAGTCTCTAGATTGTTTTGAACCTACATTAAGTGTGTCAGATCAACTTTGATCTGAATCTCTTGTCTATAGTATAAACACTTAACTTTAGATTGCCCTCTGAATATATAAAATCTTTAATCATAATAAAGAAAGCTGTTTGAACCTCTCCTTCATATCACTATATCTAACATTATTGTCAAATCACATCATTTTACATATAAAATAAAATAAAATCAAAAGAAAAAAATAAAACAACTTAGAGATGTGCCTTCAAAATCTGCTCTTGTGTTTCTGTTTCAAGCAGACACTTATCAAACTTAGCCTTAGAGTGAGAGTGAGAGATGGGCGGGGGAAAAATTAAGAGGGGACATCCCACTCCCTCAAGCTGTTTCTGATCTCATTACAGCTATTCCTTCTTTTTTCATTTTAGTATCTCACAATAATATATTTAAGTTATACTTCAATAGTGAAAATAGTAATAATAACTCTCTTATGTTTACTTTCTCCCTTTCCTTACTCTCTCAGGATAAGGAACTTCCATTCTATCTTAATAAAATAACATTAATCAAGTTTTTAAACTCAGAAACGTAAGTAAAAGTTTGAACAGGATGTAGTAAAGAGGCACAATGGAAATTCAAACAAATCTCTTTTCTTGTGTCTTGAAATAATTGATCAGTAAAATACACTAGCCTTTTTAATTTCTCATGTCTCTTATTTTTATGTCTTAATATTTCAGCATCATTTAACAATAAGATTTTTCAGTTATTATTCTCTTATACTTATCAGCATTTCTCAACAAATTATTCATTTAAATAGCAGAACCAAAATTCACAGTGCAGAAACTGTATGCCTCTAATGTGATACTTTCATGGATTATCTATGGCAAATAAAAATAGTAGTAATAGAAAAAGACACTCAATGCTTCTTTGTAGCACCCACTAACCTTTTTTTTTTTTTTTTTTAAATAAGTGAGGGTACTCTCTGGAAAATTTGGGGGAGTAACCAATCCAATAGGTAACTCTAATTTTGCCATCAAGTTTGTAATATTTACTCTTCAAATCAATAAATCAGTGGTTTGCTGCTGGATTTAAATTTAGACCCTCAGAATAATTTAGACATGGGGTTTTAAACCCATTGATGGCAATCTGGTTAAATAAGACTGAAATCAACTTATCCAGAGATATTTTAGTCCATATTAGAAATGGCAAATCAGTAATGATTACCAGCAGTAATGAGAGCAGGAAGACCAATCAGATAATAGCTCACATCATTTTCAGCCTTCTTTTTCTCCGGATTTTCTCCTGCAGTATTAGTAATTTAAATAAATAATCTGGCCCAGCCATCTGCAATGGTGAGAGACTAGTTCCAGAATGAGTTAGAGAAACAACATACACATAATGATGACAAAGAGAGGGTAAAACATAGTTAGTATCAAAGACACACACAGAATAGACTCATGAATATGAAGTAATTAACATTCATAATTGAAGAAGTTATGATGTTCAATTTAATCTTAATGTTTCTCCATGGGTTCCACTCGCACCAATGACCAATTTTCCTTAGCATTATCAATAATTTTTTACAATCAAATAAATCAAAGATATTTCTTAAATCTTAAAATCAGAACTTCTAGCATGAATAACATTTTCCATTATATGCACTTTCAAAAGAAGAAAACTTCTATTTTATTAGATATTAGAGCATCTGAGCAAAACTGTTTACAACGTTTGCTTAGCTCTTCCTCCTTATTGGAGGTTGGGACTTTATTTTCCAACTTATCTGGCATGATTGGTCACAGATCAAACCCAAGGAAAAAGCATCACAATGCTGGCAAGGTTGCCACACATAAAAATCAGAAAACCAGGTATTAAGAGCACAACTTCAGCAGATTGGAACTGCGGAGAACATGAAATAATCCAAATCATTCTTAAATTTATTTTCCTTTAATTTTAGTCTCAAAGACAGCTTCTCAGTGTACCCATGACCAACCGATGCCTACACTGTGCATATAAAACAAGAAAATCAAATAAAAATATCTAATCTTAACTAAAAGAATCTGCTAACTTATCTTTTCTAAATTCGGGGCGCCCCTGTCTGAGTGGAGACACCAAGAGAGACGAGTTTTCTGCAGACTATCATTTGCGCGCCATCCTTATAGAATATGGGGTATAACACCTCCCGCTCACTCAATCTCTCCATCAGACAGTCCCTAACAAAATAATAAACTCTACCTATCTTAGTTTTGTTGGTTGATCAATCTACACCGACAAAGCCGCAACTCACATGTAACTTTGTTCTCCAGACGTACTTAAACAAATAGGAAATCAAAAACAAAACAAATAATCATGGGTTCTTACATTTAAATATCAAGACTTTACAATGTATAATTTAATATTGTTCAAAATGTTGTTCTCTCATAAACTGGAGCAGACAGAACGTAAAACAAACACATGAATGTGAAGTTTTCACATTTAAAGTTTGCTTCTCATACTCAAGTTCAAAATATAATTTTGTTTTGGAAATTTTTTCTAAGTTTCACCTTTTTTCCTCTTTCCCATTTCTTTGAGATTTTATCAATCAATTCTTTACACAGTGGATTTCTAGATGTTAGTATTTCCACTGGATTGTTTGCCATAATTATACCTTATTGTAATGTAACTACAATTATCTTCAGTACAACTTTTTAAAATCCAATTATTTAGATGACTTTAGTTTAAAGTAATACACTGGACTCAAAACTTTATTATTTGTCCAGATAATACGAACCTTAACTCTAAGCACAGACTTGCTCTTTCTCAGTTTAGTTAATCTAATATTACGCTTCCTTCATGGCGTGAAAAGAACAGCCCAAGGCTGAATTCCAGCCAGCTAAGAGTTAACTTTTTGCTTTCATTCACACTTTTACAAACAGTAGCACTTCACAGTCACTTCACACACACTTTCAGACACAAATACAAACATTTTCACAAACACAGAATCTTTCACACTTTTTACAAACATAAGGCCTTTATAAACACAGAGCTCTCAAAAAATACAATAAAATTCTAAAACACAACTATGACTTCAGCCCCTCCTTTCACTCTCCTTCTCACTCTCAATTCTGTACTCATTTACTCCCACTGTGGAAGAGAGAAACAGGTGCTTTTCTTATTTTTAAATTTTGTTTCTTTATTAAAGATTCTCTCCAAAAATGATTACTAATTCCCCGTGTTTCTATTAATAATCTTTCTAATTCTATTTCTTTTCTTTTTTCGATTAGTCTCCTTTCAAATTCAGTAACGGCCTGCCTCCACATTAGGATTTCTGTTTTGAGGAGGAAAACAGAGATGAGAAAGAAAAGGCTTCTCTTTTTTCTCTGCCTGCTTACCTAGCCCTACCTTTCTCGCTCCCTCTGCTCTCAGTCACCAGCCCTCCCTCTCTCACTCTCTCTGTCTGTTCATTCACGGTTCCCTGCACTCACACAATCAGCCTTGTGGTCTTCACTCTCACTGTGTGTGTGTGTGTGTGTGAGAGAGAGAGAGAGAGAGAAACAGAGGCTTCTCTTACTATTAATTATGTCTTTGTCAACAATTGTGTTTCTTATCCAAATCACTCTAACTACAACTTGAACGGTGTTCAGACAAGCAACAAAGCCAATGTCTCAAACATTTTAGTGCTTTAAATAAGTTTTTGACATCTATTCATAATTTCCTCATTCATTTTAGAACCATTGAATATTAAACCTCTTGTCTCTGTTGCTTTACAGTACAGTTCTTATGAGAAAAACAATTATATAGGCACATATCAGCACACTCATCCACACACTCACAGCCTGATTTCACACACACACAACATAACATATTGCAGTCAGTATAAGCAAGCACAATACAATGAACATAAACATCTCATTCAACACAACCAACATATTACGACAATGCAATTACTTTGTACACAACTTAACGCATCACACAATCAATATGTATATTTACATCAACTTATTCAACATATACATATTTACACTATTCAACACAATTTTCAAATATCAGACGTCTTAACTATCACTATACCCATCTTGGGTAATCACGCCCACTGCGTGCCTGCCCATTCAGCCCAAAATGCAGTGCTATTTTGAGAACAAGGCCAACCATCAACGTGGGCTCCCTGTCCTCAGCCAGGTCAAAGGCCAACCATCTTTGTGGGCTCCTTATCATTTACTGGTGTCACTGCACCATGCGGTATCCGCAGGTTTTTAACACTCCCCTCCTGGGAGACCTACCAATGCAGCCCATTCCCCCACTGTGAATGTGGTATCCGTAGGATTTTAACACTCCCCTCCTGGGAGACCTACCAATGCAGCCCATTCCTCCACTGAGAATGCGGTATCCGTAGGATTTTCAAAACTTGCCCATTCAGCCCTCCCAGGGGTGCAAGCAGTACCATCCATCAAATTGTGCGCTCACCGCTTCTTTACCAGCTCAGGGGCCTCTGTCTATGCAGGCTCCCCTTCTACACTGGCGCCCCCCTGAGAGCGGTATCCGCTAAGTTTTGTGTGCACTTCAACTTATTTACAAGTCATTTTTACATTTGCATGCATAGTTTTGAAACCTGGAACTCAGTTCTCTATTTTATCCAATTAATCATTTAATTAAGTTCAAGACTGGAGAGGCTCATTGAGCCATCACTGCCAAGGTCAAACTTATAACAAACCACACAAAACACCTTTTAAGCAAAATCGCTTACCTAACATTTTTTTTGGCACCAGTGATTTTGTGTAGTCTGTGTCAGCGAACCCGCAGCAGTGCTCTCTTGGCCACTTTCCCAGCCCCATGTTGGGCGCCAAATATGTTGTGGAGCATAAGATGCCTTTTCTTTCCATCGCTGTAAGAAAGCTCTCAGAGTCAGGAGTTCCAGGTGTCAAAGGTTAGAGTTTATTGAGCAAAACCAACAAACCCGAGATGTCAGCTGAGATCTGAATCCCTTAGTCCAGACCCTCAACTTTTATACAGTTTCTCGTCTGATATTACCTCATGTGTATGCCCCTTCATTATTTTTTGGTTGTCATGGATACCGTTCACCACCATTATCTCACAAGGCCTTTGATTTCTTTTTAATGGTGGACACCTGGCTTTACTCTATTTTGAAAGATAACTTTTCAATTAAAGTAATATAAAAAACATGACAATCTGAGCATAATATGGTCACTTTGACCACTAGTTGCTTTAATCTTTATCTTCCGCTATGTTTCTCAAGGTCCGTAGCATCATTATTTCTGTTACAGCTGAATCTTTATCTTTAGCTGTGTTTCCCAAGGTCCATAGCATCATTATTTCTGTTGTACTGTGTGGTTTTTTGCAGCATCAACACTTTTAATAACCTCAAATGCTCTCTCCTGGGTCACACAAAGTCCAGCAACCTCATATGCCCTCTCCTGGGTTACACAAAGTCCAGTAACCTCATAAGTACTTTGATATAAAAAAATATATACCATGATAAAGACAAATATACTATAACACACACACACACACACACACACACACACACACACACACACACACATTCTCTCTCTCTCTCACACACACACACACACACCTTCCTCATGTGTTATAGGATTATTTTGGTTACCATATCTAATCATATCACTGTTTAGTTTGTAGTTGTAAGTCGGAAGTTTATTGACTGCATTGTATTGATTATTAATTGATATTACTGCATAAATAAACTTTGTTATATTTCAAAGAGAAGTGTTTTGGTTTGTTTGCATACACCTGTGTCAAATGCTGACAGATGTCAGTGCTCGGATTCAAAACTTCATTGTTTGTTTGTTTTTTTCGAAAATGTATATTCTTTGGATGTCGATTTTCCAAAGAGAACAATCTAATATTGAGACTGTTATACAATCTGGTTATTAGTCCCTGATTCCAGGGTGGTGTCCCGGCGATATTAATCCTTATTAATATTCTATTGATTTTTGATAATTGATAATTATCTTTAATGATTGTTGAATTTGAAGGATCAATAAGCTAGTGTTAATTTTAATCAATGTTTCATCGATGTTAACAATTAATGATTATCTTTGATAATTGTTGATTTAAAGGACTAAAAAAAGCTAACACTGATTCAAATCAATATTCTATTGATTTTAATAATTAACTTTGATCATTATTAATTATTGCTAATAACCAAACCCGCTCCTAAACGTAGCACACTACACTTACTGGAGCCCCATATGAGGTTTTAATGAGTTAGATTCTATTATTTAATTTAAATATTAATTAATAACTAAAGAAATAATTATTAATTATTTCTGATAGTAACACTGATCTAAACAACCAGTAAAGCCCTACAATAGTAAAGTCATCAAAACTATGGAATAACATTAATGGAACTATGGGAATTATGTTGTGACTAAACAATCCTAAATAAACTGTGTTATATTTTAGCATCTTTGAAGTAGTCACCCTTTGCCTAGAATATGCAGACATGTACTCTTGAAATATTCTCAACCAACTTCTTGAGGTATCACCCTGGGATGCTTTTTAAACATTATTGAAGGAGTTCTCATCTATGTTGGGCACTTATTGGCTGCTTTTCTTTATTATTTGGTCCAAGTCATAAATAAAAAAAAAAAATTAAAAAAAAATGTTTTTATTACATTTTAGTTTTATAATTAAATAAATTAATATGGTGGCACAATTATATTTTTGTCTACAAAACTAATTTCAGACATTTAAGCATACGCCTTCAGATCAAAAGATTAAGATCATAAGAAACATTTCAGTCAAGTGTTTCAAAACATTTGACCGGTAGTGTATATATTATACACTAATAATTATATTGTATGTAGTGTGTGTGTGTAATATATATATATGTCTTATTGTGTATATATACTTTATTTTCTATTAAATTTTTATTATTGTTTAGCATGTATCTTGTTGCTGTATAGTATTGTTGTGCACTGGAAGCTCCTGTCACCAAGACAAATTCCTTGTATGTATAAGCATACCTGGCAATAAAGTTGATTCTGTATATAAACTTCTGACTTCAACTGCATATGGTAACAACATTGTGAAAGCAAAACAACTGAGTAGTGTAACAACCACTGCTGCAGTACCTATAGTTCCCAACCAGAGGTCAACATTGCCTGAGTACTGACACAGACTCTAATTCTATGCACCTGTTGCTCATTGTGTTAGTCAGTACCTGTTTATATAAGAGCTGTTTGTCTCCTAGGCTCCTTGTGAAGTCTTTATTCACTTGAGTGCAATTCTGAGTGTTGTGTATTCCTGCTTGTGTACTAGTTATTGGATTTATTGTCTTTGCCTGTCGATATAGACTTGTTTGCCTATTCATTTATATGGCTTTGGATTTTTGACCCTTTGCCTGCCTACTGGTGTACGCTCTCACCTTCTGTTTGTGGATGTTTATTAAAGACTCTGCATATGGATCCAAACCTTTCTGTCTCATCCCATTCTATACAGAAGAATTCTCTCTTGGATCCAGCAGAGCTTCAACAACTGCACGCTGAGTTAGCCTCACAAGCATCTGTCCTCACTGAACATTATAAAAAGTTATGCAAACTGACCACACTTATGGAAGATCTTGTTCAGTTCATGCAGTCCTCTACCCCTCCAGCCATTTCAGCTACCACGGCCGCCACACCTCCTGTGTCCTCCTCCGATCCTGTTCCCCCGTTGCCCGGTGAAAATCCTTGGTTAGCACTACTAGACAAATTTGACAGCCTCTCTGCTCAATGCAAAGGTTTTTAATGCAATGCAACATTTTCTTGGCCCAACAGCCCAATCTAAACCCGCAGAGGAATCTAAAGTAGCTTTTGTTACTTCACTTCTATCAGGGAGAGCACAAGACTGGGCCACCTCCATTTGGGAAAGGGAAAATAATCTTCGTTTCTCAATCGAACACTTTAAACCAAGTTTCTGTGAGATCCTTGAACATCCAGCTAGCGGTAAGGAGGCACGAGAACAAATACTCTCATTGAAACACAGATGCGTGAACGGCGAGCTCTGCGCACTTTGCTAGTTTTAATACTTTTTGTGTCAAACCGGTGAGATTCAATACACCCTGATTCTTAACTGTTCTAGGAAGACAATATGTCAAAGAATTCAAAATCATCGGGCTCTGGAGATATTAAAAGACACTTACGTGCTCAAGTTGAAGCCCCTGAGCAGCAGGCCAAAAGCCCAGGAGTCCATTTGGATGGTGAAGTGAAGGAAATTCGACGTCAATTGATGAACGTTTCGGCAATGCTGACGAAGGTCGTTGCTGACTTGGAGGATCTTGCTGTAATACGTAGATCGATCACTGCCATGGAGATGAAATTCACTGAAATGGTTACAAGAGTGGCAGATGATGAGAAATGGATCGATTATCTGGAGTCATCGGAGAGGGAATTAGCTGCTAACCTACTAATGACCAAGGCAGACTTGGAGCACATCTGGGAAAAGTTGGAAGACTTGGAGAATCGTAACCGGTGAAAAACCGAAGGACGAAGAAGGCTGAGATATGGTGAAATTCCTAGATGGGCTCTTCCTGAGTCTGCTCGACATAACAGTCCATAATCTGGAAATTCCAGATTATTCCGAGTTCCGGCTCGGAGATCTGCGTAGGGAGATAGGCCCCGATCAATTCTAGCCAAATTTCTGAGATCATCCGATAAAGATCTCATGTTACGTGAGGCGAGGAGTAAAGGAAGGCTTTCTTGGAAGAACCACAACATTTTCTTGTTCCCAGACTTTGCGAATTTGACGAGAGAAACGTGATCGATTCAAGGAATGCAAGAAACTCTTACATCAACGGAAGGTCGCTTTTGCACCTCCCAAATTGAGAATAGATACTAAGGATGGCCGCAAAATATTTAAATGCCCACAGCAAGCGATGACTTTATGAAGGACAATGGAGTAAGTCATTGTGTGATACATATGTTGCAGCCGAGTGGGCCTGACTCCCTGTACATTGTAGAGCTTTACTGGTTATTTAGATCAGTGATACTATCAGAAATAATTGATAATTATTTCTTTAGTTATTAATTAATGTTTAAATTAATTAATTGAATCTAACTCATTAAAACCTCATATGGGGCTCCAGTAAATGTAGTGCACTACGTTTAGGAGGGGGTTTGGTTATTAGCAATAATTAATAATTATCAAAGATAATTATTAATTATTAAAATCAATAGAACATTGATGAGAATCAATGTTAGTTTTTTTAATCCTTTAAATCAACAATTATCAAAGATAATCACTAATCATTAACATCGATGAAACATTAATTAAAATTAACACTAGCTTATTGATCATTCAAATTCAACAATCATCAAAGATAATTATCAATTATCAAAAATCAATAGAATATTAATAAGGATTAATATTGATGGGGCACCACCCTGGAATCAGGGACTAATAACCAGTATAAGAGTCTCACTATTAGATTGTTTTCTTAGGAAAATTGACATCCGAAGAATATCGATTTTCGGGGAAAAAAACAATGAATGAAGGCTTGAATCCGAGCACTGACATCCCGTCAGCATGTGACACAGGTGTATGCAAAACAAACCAAAACACTTCTCTTTGAAGTATAACAAAGTTTATTTATGCAGTAATATCAATTAATAATTAATACAATGCAGTCAATAAACTTCCAACTTCCAACTACAAACTAAACAGTGATATGATTAGATATGGAAACCAAAGTAATCCTATAACACATGAGGGTGTGTGTGTGAGAGAGTGTGTGTGTGTGTGTGTGTGTGTGTAAGGAGGGACGCGCACAAAATGGCGGACGTGACTCTCGGAGAGAAACCAGTCAATGGCGTCTACCAGTTTCCGCGTGTATCCGCTTGTACGATAGCTTAGGGACAAAGCTGAGCTTTATCACAAAGCTATCTACTAGCCAAAAATGTGTGCGAGAATGTTTGTGAGGGGTCGCGTGTGTGTGTGGTTAGTACGAGAGAGAGAGAGAATTAAGTGACAGCCCCAAAGCCGGTTTCACGATCATGGGAGAGAAAGCAGCTGTTAGTTTATCACTCAGAAACACGGTGGACTGCTCGTAAACCGTCCTGCGGTCTTTGACTCTTTAATGGATAAACTCAGTTTGCCGGTCTCACCCGCGATGGCGGAAATGCACAACAGTCCAATGCACAACAGTCCAATGTGGTTGGACTACAATACAGCAAATCTCATTCGTGATAATTAATACCCTGAGTATTAGCCGCAATGAGCGGACTCGGTGGTCCGTAAACTGTACAAGCAATAACCTTGATACACAAGAATAACACACTATAATATTCTATCTCTGCCCAGACGTAAACCTCTTACTTGAATCGCATGAGGATGTAGAATGTGTGTTCATCCATCCTTTAACTCCGACTCGGTTCCTCGAGGCTCGGGTGATGACGGGAGGCCGTTTCCTCGCTCTGTCGGTGGTCGGTACGGCTGCTGATTCTTGGCGGGCTGGCGGAGAAATCAGCGATGTCGACTTGATTGAAGATGGAAGAGAAATCTTTTCTCTCTTCACTTCTGCAGGCAAACGGATGAAGATGCGGATTGCTCAGCGGTCTCCTTCGGATCCGTTAGAGTGTTCGGTGGAACACAGAGTAATCTCAACTCGTCCAGCGAGATGGAGATTGTATGGCCACAGTTTCAAGTTGTACATTACTTCCTTGTGCCACGAGGCTACACCTGAGAGCAGTGATGAGCTGCATCTACGCACGGCGAGCAAAGTTGCTGGAAGCAAATCCCGGAAGCATCTCAGAGATATTTCAACTCCTGATGGCGTCATGGTTGAGGGGCATTCTGTCGTGTGCCTCATCCAATAGGAGTTGAGAGTTTGATCATTTAGTGAGCAAGGCTTCATGGGATTTGTAGTCTGTTTTGGACTCCCTTTGTTTGATTTTGGCGCGGTTTTTATCAGTAAGATTTATGACTTGTTATGTGGGCCTGAGTTAGGTTTTACGACTGTGTTAGGCCTGCCTTTGTCTTCTATCTGAATACATGAGGCCCAACATTCCCCCCTTTGGTCTGAAAAGTTGGTTGTTGTCCAGCATCTTTAGAGCAACTGAAGGGCCGAACAGTTCTTGTCGGTTCACTGTAAACTGTGGGTTACACCATCCATGTATTCCTGATAGGAAAGAAAGTGGTTGCACAGTCGATACAGTTCATTACAGTTCACAGAGGCTTTATCATCTGGACAGAGATTGAGGCACATCTGGGCATAGAACTTCGAGCTAAAACTAAAACTACATTCATCACACATAAACATTTCAAGTTATTGGAAGGCACAGCATTAACCATAACACAATCCTTTGTTGTTCTTTGGTCATAACACAAAATCAAAGTAGAACCTGACATTGGTTACTAGGAACAAAATGTTAGAGGAAAGGAGGGTTAAAGGTTAAAAGGCTTATCCTTGGAAATGATTGGGGTTAACCTGTGGGATGGGCTCAGACTGGTGTGTAAAACGCGGCTGTACGAGGAGTGAGTCCAGTCTGGCCTGTAGGTGTTGAACGTACCTGTACATGGTGTGTGCAATAATTGCGATGAGCCAACCACTGAGGAGCCAGAGGCCAACCAAACTGATAGGATGTTCTCGGTAAGATGACGATCTGCTTATTTGACTAGGAAATATAGTGGTCAAGCCAGTCGGTTTGAGACTGAACTTCACTAATTTCATCCCTTCAGCCTGAAGCTGCTGTCGAAGGGTGTCATCAACGGTGAGGCTGTGACCTCTAAATGCGTCCATGATCTCAATTTCTGCGTCATGTTTGTCGACGTTGAGATGATGGAGGACAATATCGTCAATGTGCACGGTGGCTCCTTGGGGAACCATTAAGAACACCGTTTGGTTTGGTAGCTTTAGTTTAGTGGCTATATCATGGCAGTCGTATGACATTGGGACTTCAGTGACTGGTGTGTTAACGAGCCAGCGATTGCCTGCTCGGTCTATCCTTGTCTCTGTTCCTTCATCTTTGATGGACATGCTACCTTAACACTTGTTCAAGGAGGTAGTTAGTCACCTCTCTAACAGAGGGGTTGCGTTTGGACAAACCCAATGAATGTCCTGTCCTGGTACACATGTTTAGGTTAGGGATAAGGTAGAGCGAGGGATCCTCATCATAGTAGGTGAGTGTTGGTGGTGTTTTGAGGTGAATGTGTGCATTACCTCTCTGAAAACCAACATTAAATATGGACTTTAGTCTATATATATTCTGCCTTTCTATGATGGTAGATTGAAGATAAATCCTGTTTCGAGGTTCTGAGGATTTACATGGATTGGAATTTCAATGCCAAAACTATATGCCAGGTGTATCTGTGAAGGTTGCACAATGGAGATAGTAGCAGATCTAAGGATTTGTTCGACAAGGTCTAGTGATACCAGGTAAGCTGGAATCCTTCCACCACTCAGACTGTTGACTGAGGAGCTAATTTCCCTGAGGTCCTGCATTAGATCTCTAATGATACACACATAAATTGTCTTTTCTGACAAAGTCCCTAAAGCATGCAAAGTGTTATTGATAAGAACGGAGTGCAAATTTACAGTGACTATAGTACCCTGAAGGGTTTTATTCAGGCCCTGTAATTGTTCTTGGAGTCATCTTTCTGCTGGATTTTTGGATGATGGCAACTTGTCCATCTGAAGCTGGCAAATTGTTTTCTGGACCAAGTGGTCTCGTTAAGTCAACCTGAGCCCACGTGTGTCCACGATGGCAGTCAATGAGCAGAGCCAATCGGTTCAGTAGGTCCTGGCCAACTAATAGTGGTTCCGTATTAATGGGACATACGTAAACAGGGTCTATTAGCATCATCCCTTGAAAGGTAATGTCGATCCACACCCGTTTTGTGATAGACGACTTATCTTGCGTGTAGCTTGTGATGCTTACGCTGCAGTTCTGTCTGTAACAGTTTGCCAAGGGAGAGCTTTGCTCTAGCCACCTCTGCAAAGGTGTTGGAACCCATTAGACTTATTTCAGAACCGGTGTCGAGTAGTGTGTGGGAGCTGATGCACCCACATGTCAGGCGTTGCCCTTACGGAACAGATCGCCCAAGAAGGTCAGAAAAGGAGGGTGTGGCGTGTTAGGAGTGACTGTTTTGGGGAGCAACTTGGACCCTGTTCCCCTTTCCCCAACCTATAAGTAAACTTTGGCGTTAACAGGAGGGGGTACATCGTCTTGTCATACTAACGGGGTTTCAGTGCCGTGTTCCTTTGAGGAGTTCGGCGGACCTGGTGAACGACGGAGCATGTCAAGCTTCGTTACTAACTCAGTCAAGCGTCTCCTTATATCCTCTATTTCCTTTGTCAAATCACTCACCTTCTTGTTTGGGTTTTCGTTTGAACCACGTATTTCCTTTTGGCCGGCGAACATTTTGTTGTTTAGGCCTGCCGTGACCTTGGGGGGGTGCCTGGTCACCACCCCCCTGGTTCTGTTGCCTACCCTGCTGGCGGGGTGATCGGCGCCTCTGGGGTCCTGTTCTAGCATTTATCTTAACGCGAGGCATTTCGTTGCCTTCAAGCGCTAGGTCTGCATATTCTGAGGCTTGAATCCCCAGGACTCTGGCGTCACCTTTGTGTCCTCTGGCAGGGCGCACGCATGTCTCCCATGCCAGTTGCATGTACCTTCTGATTTCCTGCATGGTGGGGTTGCCCATTCTGCAGTGCATCGTGACATCATATCGCACGCACTCGTGGAGGTTGTGAAGGAAAAGAGACTTGAAAGCTCGTTCCTCCTCCAGACCTGGTTTGTTACTTCCTTGGAAGTACGTGGTTCTCAGGCATCTTTAATACTCACGCAGAGGCTTGTGCCTCTTCTGGGTGATGGCGAAAGCAGCTATGGTAGCGGAGGCTTCATCGATATACAGCGAATACTCCTCATGTAGGGCTTTACACAGAGGTGAATAGCAGTTTCAGGTACTAGTTGGAAGCGTTTCCATGAACGCACGGACATTCCTTACCGTGGTCTTCCATATGAGCTTGAGTTTTTCACACGACAATGCGTAAGCCATGTCAATCAGACAGTGCTCAATTTCCCTAAGATAATTGTCAATGTTTGAATCTTGATTACTTCTATGTCCCCTGCGAGGGACTCGAGTTGTCGGATGCACAAGCATTGGTGGCGGTATGACCACAGGTCGTCCGAGTCATCCGAAACACCATAGTCACTCGGATCGCTATAGCGATGAGGACAACTTCCTCCCCTTCGTGGTGGGGAAGGAGTCCAGTCGATGCGTAGGGGTGGACCCCGGGTTGCATACAGCTCCCTGGCTAATGGGATCTTCGAGCCACTTACACCACTCTGGGCTTGAAAATAACTGTCCCCCTCTGTGATGTGGAATCAGTCGGTTTGAAATGCACGGTGGCGTGACTGAAAACTGACTGGTGGGGGCAACTGTAAGGAGGGGCACCTGCATCCAACCAGTGGGCCACTGGAGGAGCTTGAAAGGTGTCTTGGAGGACGAAGTCAGAGACTGTACCACTAGGGGCAGCTCGGCTCCTAGCGTGTGTCCCTGGGTTTCTCAGGGGCATATTTCTATGCGTAGCGCTAAAGAGGGGACCCTCTTCTATGTCAGATGTTGTGCTGTGCGTTTCAGCTGCACTTACCTGATCTGACTCTACTCTTAGCTGGGCAGCTTGAAGCTGCCTGCGCAGGGTTTCATTTTCCTCCTGCATCCGGGCATTATCTTCCTGTGCCTGGACTTTCTTAGCTTGGGTGCACCTAACATCTTGGTGCAGGCTGAGATTTTCCCTCTGCACTGCTTGGTAGCTGCTCTGCAGCTGGGCGAGCTTGGGCCTGGTGCTCTGCGGTTTGCAGTTGGGTTTTGCGTTGATGAAGAAGGAACATTTGGCCCACTTGGTCCGGGATTGTGCTCTTTGGCTTCCCGACTGGGTTGTTGACATAATCAACTAGTTCCTGCAATGCTTCATCACAACGACTAATTTGTAGGCGTTAAGGTTATCTCTCTCCTCTACGGAGAGATGGAGTACAGCAGCGACCACATCTTGCAGTGCTGGGTCGACTGGCCTCTGTGGAGCTTCAGCTCCAGTCACGCGGGGCAATTGGTGACTCATTCTTGTGACACAGTGGCTCTGATAGCTTGTTGCTTTACAGTTTCGATAATGCTAACATGAATGAACAGGTGAGAGGCTTCAACCTGTGGCTTACGGTCTACTGTTATGTAATGTGCAAATTTCACTGCGTTCTCTCTTTGGTGGATGTCAATGAAGTGACTTGGCACCTCTCTGTAACATCTAGGTGAAAGTGTTAGGAGTTAAATAACAACAACAGCAGGTTTTAAGCAGACTATCATAAATTTACCAACCCCTAATTCACTCTTAAGAGCACTTTCACACCATACTGGCTTATGTTTAGCAAGTTATGAGAAGTCAATTGTCAAACAGAAACAAACTTTAAAGTAATGATTCAAGTTATTACTTTGGATTCTTATGCATACACACTGTGACAAAGCTTGCACGTAGGATGCCTTACACGGGGCACCAATTATTATGTAGGGCTTTACTGGTTGTTTAGATCAGTGTTACTATCAGAAACTTCCAGTGGCCCAAACAGGGCATTAAGTATTTGGGTACTTTATTCCCAGCAAATTTGTGTGATTTTGTTGGAGTTAATTTTGACCCTTTAATAAAAGGTTTTCGAGTGATTTGGGCAGGTGGGCTTCATTACATCTATGATTTGTAAGGTTAATGTTATTAAAATGAACTTTATTCCAAAATTCAACTACCTGCTACAGTCTCTCCCTGTAGATGTCCCCCTCTCTTATTTCAAGCAATTTGATAACATAGCGAAGTCCTTCATTTGTAATGGTAAACATCCCAGGTTACATTTCAGTAAGTTGCATAGGCCAATTGACAAAGGTGGGCTAGGCCTACCCAAGATTTAGTTTTATTATTATGCATTCAGTCTTCGACATAAGGTGCATTGGTCGCTTCCACCTGAGAAAGCCCTCCCTAGGTTTGTATTGAACAGGAAGTTCTTGCCCCTATTTTGCCATTGCAAAGCCTTTCTATCAAACTAATCAGAGAAGTTAAGTTATACCTAGTTATCTTGCATTTGCACTTGGTATGGACAAAAGTGTCGAGTGTTTAATTCGGACATTTATTTAAATGTTGCCTCGAGCATATGGCTGAACCCAAAATGATGTATTAATAAGTCCCCTTTCTGCTGGTTAGAGTGGATTGTGAGGAAGGTTAATACACTCGGTGACCTATATGAAAGTGGAGTGTTGAGATCCTTTGAAAATTTGGTTCAACATTTTGGGATTCCCAGATCTGTTCTTTAGGTATTTACAGCTGCGCCACCTGCTCTGTACTGTCTTTGGGAGTAGCATACACCCCCCTAAAGTGGCAGTTACTTTGGGAGTGGTGATTACTGCTTTTGGGAAAGGTCATGAGGCAACAGTGTATTACTCCCTGCTAATTCAGAGTCTGGGGGATGGAGCTTTAACTTCTCAAGAGATTATGGGAGAAAGATTTAAACTTGGTATTGGAAAAGGGAGTGTGAGATAGGATTCTAAAAAATGTCAAGTCTGCATCTAGAAATGCAAGGTTTCACCTTATTCAATTCAAGATTTTACATCGATTCTATTGGACCCCCTCTAGATTGTAAAGGCTTGGTTTTAAAGACACACCCACCTGCTGGCGCTGCCAATTAGAAGATGGAGACACAACCCATGTTTTTTGGTAAGATCCAAGAATTTTGGCTGAGGGTTCAGAGTTTTATGTGTGACGTATTGGGTACTCAAATTTCATCATGCCCCAGACTCTGTATTTTAGGCGATGGGGCGGTCATCAATATAGGGAATAAACACGTAAAAAGTTGGGTCCTAACCAGTGTTATGATCACCAGACAAGTGATTTTAAGGGGTTGGAATTCGGCTGGAGTGCCCCCATTTCAGGAGTGGTGCTCGGGAAGGGTGTCGGCTTTCAAAGAAGGGTCATATAGAAGACTGGGGAATTTGGATTTGTTTGTTGGGAAATGGGGCAGATACTTGACATTCTTGGAGGGTTCTCGGAGTGGAGCAGTGGAGAGAGACGGGTAGATAATGTGTGTGATTTATTATATTTTTTTGTTTTTTCTTTTTTCTTTTGTGTGTATGTGCTCATGTGTGACCACAGGGGAGTTTGTTGAGGGTCAGGGTGGGGTTGGGGTGGGGTGGTAGTGGGAATTAAATGTTGATTCTGTGTATATATGTTTTACTTTTCTGTGTTCAATGTATGAATCAATAAAAATGTTAATCATAAAAGAAGGTCTACGACTGCTGATTATGCATTTACATTCCACACCCTGGCCGTGCAGACTGGTTGGGAGGATGGCCCTTTAAAGACATTGTTTCGTAATGGTTTAAATAGATCTCTACAAACAGAGCTGGCCTGCCGTGATGTCAACCTCAGTTTGGATCAATACATAAACCTCTCCATCAAGTTCAAAAATCTTCTTCGCTCACGCAGGACACACTGTTCGTCCATGCCCATGAAGAGGCCACGCCTCTAGTTGAGTGTAACTTAACACCAATTTGGCAATTCACACCCTGGGACTCGTAAGCCAGGGAGACCGTATCAACGATCCAGTGAGAAAGTCTTTGCTTGGAGATGGACATTCCTTTTGTGCATCCTCCATAGCACACAAAGAGTTGGTCAGACAGTCTGAACTAGCATGTGAGCTCAACGTATGTGTGTAGCACTTGCAAAGGGCATAACAAATGCAAGGACTGTTCCTCATCCAAATTAAATGGAGGAGGGAAAAATTCTTGAAGGTGAACCACCTGCGCTCTGAAGGGTGTGGTTATAACCTTAGGCATATAGCCTTTTCTGGGTTTGACAGTGGTTTTGAAAGGCCCAGACCAAACTCCAAACTCCAGACATGAATTGTCAACTGACAGTGCTTGCAAATCACTAACCCGTATTACTGAGGCCAAAGCCAGCAGTGATGTGGTCTTAAGAAAGCACACGCAATTCAGCATATTCCAGAGGCTCGAGGGCACTCGAGCACTCTTAGGACCAAGTTAAGTCCCAAGTCTGGGCTGTAGTGGGGCGAGGGGGATTTAGCTACTCCGCCCTAGGAATTATGATTAAATCGTGTTTTCCCATAGAGGTGGCAGTTTCAGGTGCGTGATATGCAGATATAATTGCCACATAAACTTTGAGCATAGAGGCGGTGAGCCCTGCGTCCGATCACTCTTAAGAAATATACGAATTTCAGGTATGAGGCAGTTCACTGGGCCTTTGCCGTGTGAAAAGCACCAATTAGTGAACACATTCGATTTCGACAGTACCGAAAGGCGTCTCATGGAAGGTGCTCTAGCCTGTAATATGGTGTTCATAACCGACCGAGCCAATTCTGTCTCGTCCGCTGTGCTCCATTCAAAGGCCACATGTGTAGGCTTCACAGCTCTGACTGGGGATGCTAAACTGTGCCTTGTGTTTGAGAGAGAAGATCTTTCTTCAGCGGTATTTCCCATGGAGGCCCGTCCAGTATTTCTACCATCTCCAGACACCAGGACTGATTGGGCCATTTCGGCGCAATTAACAGAACTGTTTCCATAACCACTCAGACTCTGCTGATGACAGAATGAATGAGGCGCACCGGGGGAAACACATACTTGCGTTTCGTTGGCCATGTGTAGGCCAGCGCGTCATGGCGTCATATATACGCCGCTACTGTTGTGTTGTCCGAACGAATCAGAATGTGGTGATTCACAATATCAGAATGAAAAGCTCTCAAAGCTAGAAAGACAGCCAGTAGCTCTAAACAGTTGACATGTCATGGCCATTTTGAACCTGTCCAGGTGTTGAAAGTCGGGCATCCATTATACACCGTGCCCCAACCTGTGTTGGATACATTTGTGGTCAGCACTTTCCTTCTGAAAACTTGACCCAGCATAACACCCTGTTGGTAGAAGGCTGGCTCTGTTCATGGTGCTAGAGCAGCCACATAGCGGTGAGTCACAGCGATGCACATGAAAATGAAATGACTTCAGTGGTAATGTTTTTTTTTCAGTTTGAACTGAAACAGACATCAAATAATGGTCTGTACGCGCTCGTTCATGAGGTGCGCACGCATGAACTCCTAAAAAGGATTTACTGGCTGCGGAAATGTTTGCTTTTGTCCAGTTGGCATTAGACCAGATTTTCCATGTGGAAAAGCAGCAAGTCTCTTTGTTCGCTCAGTAGTGCCTCTGATTGGCAATTCAAAACACGCACACCATTCATTTTCAATGGGGCGAGTGCCAAATCGATACATTTCGTGAATGTGCGGGGATCCAGAGACCGACTGAAATGAAGGACTTTAAATTGATACGCAGTTCCCTCGAATGCAAATCTAAAAAGCCATCAGTAATGCGGTGCAGTTGGTACATAAAGTACACGTCCTTCAGATCTATTGACACAAATCAGTCCTGAGGATGGATGTGTGATAAGAGGTAACATTTTGAATGGGCGTGTCGCGAGCACGTGATTCAAGTGTCACAGAATTAGAATGGGCTGAAGCCCAGCGTCCTTCTCCAGAATGAGGAAATAATGGCTGTAAATCCCGCTGTGTGTGTCGCTGTCTGTGTGCGCAACATCGGCACATCCTGTGGTCGGACCACAGATTGTGCTAGATCATTGTAAACATCAGCTCTGACACGCCCGTGAGGACTTACCACGCATTCACGCAGTGGGAAAGCAAATTAATTAATTCATATGAAACAAACTCTACCGCGTTATTTGCAAGAAGATTGTGTATTTCGGCTCGTAACACTGGTGTGTCTTCGGACAGAACCGTGGAAGAGAGAACACCATTGAAACGGGGCGGCTGACTTGCAAATTGGATCGGATAACCATGTTCGATTGTTTTTAGCACCCAATCGGAATGCCAGTAAGAGTTCGCCACGTGTCTGTGTAACGGGGCAGAGGGCAATTTGGTATGTTCATAACATGATATAATGCGCTGCTCGCCATTGGGAAGCAGTTGCGCATAATGTGTGGGCTTTGAAGTGGGAAAGCTCTTTATTGAAAAAGTGTGAGTGTCTCGTCCATGTGCAACGAGCGCTGTAATCTTTTTGCAATCTTTGTATATTCATTACAAGATATAATGCACTGCTCACCATTGGGAAGCGATTGTGCAAAATGTGTGGGCTTTGAAGTGGGAAAGTCCTTTATTGAAAAAGTGTGAGTGTCCCATGCGAGCGTTGTACACTTTTTGCAATCTTTGTATGTTCTTACATGATATAATGCACCGTTCACCATTGGGAAGCGGTTGTGCATAATGTGCAAACTTTATTGCATGTGATTAATGAGAGACACAGAAAACATCATATTGAATATTCTGAACAACAATATTCCTTTCCCGACAAACAGCAGTGGGGAAGAGGGGAACAGTATAGTGTGTCAGGAGCGCTTTTGCTGCATGGGGGGGTTTTACCCATTGGCGCGGGGCTTGCGCTGAGGCGGCTGCCTTCATTTGGGCCATGGCTTCCGTGGCTTTACCAGTGGCTTTACCAGTGGCTTGCCAATGACATTTGGTGGCGCTGAGGCAGCTGGTGTGAAGTTTTCAGCCGGGCGCTGGCCCGAGACAGAGCGGGAGTGAGCCAGTTGTGATGAAGTACTGTTCCGTTTTGGAATAAAATGTCTCATAGCCGGTGATTGTTGCTAAGTCGTGATGTAGCGCTCAGCAAATCTATCTACAGAGCCTGTGAAAAGGCCAGCTGGAGACACCGGAGCATCAAATAGAGCGGCTTTTCCCATATCACGCATTTCTGTGAGGGTCAGCCAGATGTGCTGATCCAAAAAAAAACAGGTTGCTCATTGACTTGCCAATGGCCTGTGTAGTGACTTTCGTGGCTCGCAGCGCTAAGTCCGTAACGGTGAGGAGCTCTTTGAATGTCTCTGGATCATAGCCTTGCTCGTGCATTTGTTTGAAGAGCTTAGCTTGGAAAACTTGGAGCAACGTCATCATGTGGATTGCTGAACCAGTTTGGCCCACGACTGAGTATGCTCTTCCAGCCGGACGTTAGTCGACACGGCTTAGAAAGATGAACGGGTTTTGAGTTCCACGCCTCTTTTGGAGGGTGGAGGGTAGCTGGGCATAAATTTTGTCTTCCCCATGGTCCACTTTATTGAGAAGAGTGGAATCGCTTTGCGAACGAGCTGAATAGGGTGCATGCCAGGATTTTGTAAGTTCATTATGAACTTCCGGGAAGAGCAGGGCTGCTTGACGGAGTACGGATTGCATGAACCATTCATCAAAGTGAGATTTTTCAGGTTTCTCTGCAGATTACTCGAGACCAAGCTCTTCGACCGCCCTTGAAAGGACATGAAGCATCTCTTTTTCAGTGGCACGTGCATGCTCCTTGCCCTCGCTGGGGGAAGGCGCATCCACTGACCACTTGCCAGATGCAGGGCCAGATGTCACGCACATACTATATGGCATAGATTGAGAGGCTCGCGGGGCGTGCGCCAGCACGATGTCCACCTCAATTTCATCCTGCTCGACCTCGCGGCCCCACCGTGCCTCCTCATGTGATTCCTCCAGTGTCACAGAAGAGGCAGGTGGGAGGGTGCATGAGGCTGAACCGTCCCTTAGAACGAGGGCGATTCACGAGCGAAGCGCCTTGAGACTCATGCCCTCATAGTGAGGGCAGTCAGTCTCTATGCGCGGCCCAGACAGTGAATGCAGCTCTCATGCTGACCTGATGGCGGAATGTATTCCTCGCATAAGAAAACACTTATGGAACAACATCTTCAAAAGTAGCTCTATTAGTTATACATATACTGTATAACTAATAGAGCTACTATATATATATATATATATATATATATATATATACACACACACACATACATATACACAATAACACAATAGCTTATAAGGATACAAAATTCCTGCCAAAGCGCTGCGGGGAATCAGGAAGCTGAAGAGGTCCGTTCACCAGCGAAGCATCAAGGAACAGCCGGAACATTTTAGGGGAGCGGAGAGTCTTCTCGTTGCCGTGAAGATCCCGCCCGCTTACTTGGGTATGTCAACGGCAAAGTAGTAGAGGGCTTCTAGATAAGAGATGAATCGCTGTCATGAAAGAAGAAAATTCTGAGGAATGGTGTTTGTGCACCCGCTTTTATCACAGCATCGTGCCTAAAAGGGCGGGGCTGAAACACCATAGCCAATATTTTTTTGTCATTAACAATTTTTTATTGATTCCATACTCACATTTAACAAACAACACAAGAATATACGGAATCAACTTTTATAAATTATGTGCCCACCCGTCACCCAACATATCCTGTTGGGAACAATGAATAACAACAGACACACATATAAACAGACAGTCCAAAGAAAATAATTGATGACATAACAAAAACATACAAAATTAACCAACAACAAAAAAAAGGGTTCCACATATTAATTTTAATCAAAATTGTCCCTCTCCATTGCTCCTCCCTGGCAACCTTCCAGGAAGGCCAAATAAGTGCCCCACTTCTTACCATAAGCACATCTCTTCAAAAGCTGCCACTCTGCCCAACTCGGTGCACCACTCATGAAATGAGGGCGCACCAGTCGACCTCCATCCCTAAGAATTACCTGCCTGCCGAGCATCACGCTGGTATGGACCCAGTTTTTTATGTTTGTTCATTATATTAATACCCACCCCATTCCCAAAATACAAAGTCTGGGGCAAAATAAAATCTGAGTCCTCAAGACCTCACAGATAAAATTCTGAACCCTCAACCAAAACTCTTGAATCTTAGTACAGAATTAAAAAACATGGGCTATGTCCCCATCCTCCAACTGGCATCGCCAGCAAGTAGGTGTGTCTTTAAGGCCAAGTCTATACAATCTAGAGGGAGTCCAATAAAAACAATGCAGAATCTTAAATCGAATGAGGCGCACCCTTGCATCCCTAGACATAGACTTGACATTTTTAAAAATCCTACCCCATTCTCCATATTCCAGTACAAAATTCAAGTCTCTCATAACTTCATAAGAGATGTTAAAACCCCGTACCCTAGACTCTGAGTTAGCCAGGAATAGTATGCTGAAGCTTCATGACCTTTTCTAAAAGCAGCAAGCACCATCTCAAGAGTGTCTGCCGCTTTAGGGCTGTGTACTACACCCAATGGTGGTACAGAGTAGATGGCACAGCTGTAAGTACCTGAAGAATTGAGATCTGGGAATCCCAAACCACTGTATTATATTTTTAAAGGATTTCTACATTCCATTTTCAAACAGGTCACCCAGCGTAGCAACACCCTTCTCAATCCATTCTGTCCAGCAGAAAGGGGACTTATTAATGCACAATTTAGGGTTCAACCAAATACTTGCGGCAATGTTCAGGTAAGTGTCCAAATTGAACACGCAAGAAACTTTTGTCCGCATGTGCGAGATAACGGGATGTGTCTTTACTTCTCTTGGCAGCTTGGTAGAAAAACTTTGCAATGGCAAGATAGGGGCAAGGACCTCCTGTTCAATAAAAAGCAAGGGAGGGGCTCTCTCAGGTGGAGGAGACCAAAAGCATAATAGTAAAACAAAATCTTGGAGACCTAACCCACCTTTGTCAATTGGCCTATGTAACTTACTGGAATGCAACCAAGGGCGTTTACCATTCCAAATAAAGGATTTAGTTATACTATAAAATTGTTTCAAATAAAAGAGGGGAACTTAAATGGGAGAGACTGTAATAGATAGTTGAATTTTGGAATACAATTCATTTTTATAACATTAACCTTCCCAGTCATAGATAAATGTAGTGAAGCCCACCTGTCCATATCATTCGAAAACCTTTTTATTAAAGGGTCAAAATTAACTAACTAAATCACTCAAATTTGCTGGAAATAAAATGCCCAAATACTTAACGCCCTGCTTGGGCCACTGGAAGGCGCTCAGTTGAAAAGCCGTTACAGGGCAATACGCTGTCAGAGCCAAAGCTTCGGATTTAGACCAATTCACTCTGTATCCTGAGAACTTAGAAACCATAGCCAATATTAAAATATTGGCATTATTGTAGAGAGGTTTCAACTAGGTTGTGTAGAAGGACACTCCCCATATGCGTTAGCAGGACGCAATGTCAAGTGTACCGAGTCGTTAGGGAACTGCTGTGCCCTATACAGAAAATAATGTTATAATGGTTATCAGGCGTGAGCTATTGATAAGTGTTACAAGCTTGATCATCATGAAATCTTACTTACACGATGCTGGTGATATCAAATGCAGTCTTGTAGAATTATTTCATGTAGTGACAGCTAATACAATAATTTCTGCTCATTTTTAAACATGTTGGGAAGGGGAGGACAATTAGCCTGAATGTTGTTTTGCACAACAGAGGATGGTTTGATTACTCAGTTTGACTCGATCACACTTAACGATATAGCTTAATAATATAGTCAGAAAAAAAGTTATTATGCACAGTCATTGAATAGCGATATCTCTGTTCAAACACCAGCCAAAACGTTTAAGTGTTGAGTACTTTACTCACAAAAAGGACGCACTTCCAATATGTTAACTCACCATCTTCACCAACAGCCAGGTACTGCATCCCACATTTTTTCCTTTGTTAATTAATCCTTATAAAAAGTTAAAGGCAACAGAGCACTTTCTGTCTTTCAATACAAGACTGAGATAAGTTCTGAATTTACCGACCATACGTGCTGTCGCATGCATTTGTTTACATTTGGTAGCACACTTGGCTGTATATGAGTATTGCTGTTAACCCTTTAGACCTGCTCTCAATGTAATAGTATATAAAGGGCAATTTTGTTTGTTTAAGCCTATGACTTGAAGTAAACTGTAGTTTTAATTTATAAAACCGGATGTCTGCTTAAGCTAAATAATTAAAATAATTACATTTTGCTTTTGTGTCTTTTTTTTTTTTTACCTATGAACTATAAAAAAAAATAAAAAAAACACACACACAAATATATGCTTAATCTGTCCAATATCTACTTTTTTGTGTTAACTCCTCTTCATGACGTCCATCAACAGTGCACTTTCACTTTAATTAAAAGTTAAGTATGGAGTGCCACAGGGATCAGTTTTAGGTCCTCTGCTTTTCTCCTTATACATGCTTCCCCTGGGAGCTTTATCAGGAATCATGGAATAAGTTTCCAATGTTATGCCGGAGATACCCAAGTTGATATTTCACATTATATTTCACAACCCAACAAAAATTCACAATTCTCCAAATTAGCAAAGTGTATCAGTGAGATCAAAGATCAGATGGCCAGAAATTTCCTTCTACTCAATTCCGACAAAACAGAGGTACTAATTATTGGAGCAAAAACCTCTAAAAAGAAGCTGCTAAAATATAGTTTGACGCTCGATGGATGTACTGTTACGTCATCTTCTACAGCGTGTTATATACAGGGTGTTATATTTGATACCAATCTGTCCTTTTGAAAATCAAATTTCCAATGTTTGTAGAACAGCATTCTTCCACCTCAGAAATATTGCTAAGTTACGACACATGTTCTCTGTTGCTGATGCTGAAAAACTAATTCATACGTTCATGACCTCAAGACTAGATTATTGTAATGCATTACTGGGAGGATGTCCAGCAAGTTCAGTAAATAAACTTCAAAAGGTTCAAAATGCAGCTGCCAGAGTGCTGACTAGAACCAAGAAATATGATCATATTATCCCCATTTTATTGTCGTTACATTGGCAACCTGTTAAATTTCATATTAATTTTAAAATTCTGTTAACTACATACAAAGCTTTGAGTTCTCAAGCTCTGCAGTAATTAAGTGACCTTCTGACATGCTATATTCCATCACGTTCATTACGATCACTAAATTCTGGCTTGTTAATAGTTCCTAGAATATCAAAAAAAAAAAAAAAAAAAAAAAGAGGTAGATCCTTTTCCTATTTGGCTCCTGAACTCTGGAATAGTCTCCCTAACACTGTTTGGGATGCAGACACAGTCACTCAGTTTAAGTCTAGACTAAAAACTCATCTAATTAGCCAGGCATACACCTAATTTATCCATCAACTCAATTGATGATGCTTTAGTTAGGTCTGCCAGAACCAGAAACATCTATCATGATCTATAACTCTGCATAAAATCGAATGACATCTACGCTAATATTATTCTATTTGTTTCCATGTCTCAACTATATCCTGAGGTTACCAGAGCCGGCCAGATCCAGCTCCATTCCTGCTGTGTGTCAGACTCCACTGCTATGTGTCTGAGTGATGACGACTAAATGCAGCCGGTGCTAGCCAGATATCTCTTCAGTCTTTTACAATGGACTTCAGAGGATGAACTGATGCCAACTTAAACTGTAAGACAAAGGATACTTCATATGCCATTGCCTGAACCTTGGATTTAGGATGGACCCCACCGATCCTGACCGAAATGACCTGCCGGTTGAACTGTGATGCACCTCATTGATTTCTGCCTGCATCACCTTTGTTTACTGATGGACTACACTCTTGAAATGGAATACATAGACTATCATTTAATTGCCAACAAAAGCCTTCATCAGCCAACTAACAAAGGACAATGCATCTATGTGAACTTATGCAGTTAATCCAGGATGGACTTCAAAAACATTAATCATTAATCTTTTTTTTTTTTTAACACTTGACCTTAACTCTTACTTAGTTTACTCATCTTAAACCAAGAGCTGCACTGCACATAAATAACTAATATTGCCATTATATTCATGCTGGTTAGCCAGAGGGGAACTGGCCCCCACAGTGAGCCTGGTTTCTCCCAAGGTTATTTTTCTCCATTAACCAACATCTTATGGAGTATTGTGTTCCTTGCCACAGTCGCCTTCAGCTTGCTCACATGGGTTCTAAATACAATTATTATTTAATTTTTATACACTATTTACAATCATATTTAATCAAACTACACAACGATCACTAAGACTTTATAGATATTAGTTTGATTTTTTGTTAATGCATGATTTTCTGTAAAGCTGCTTTGAAATGATGCGTGTTGTGAAAAGCACTATGCAAATAAAAATGACTTGAATTAAGCTTGAACAGCGCAGCAAAAATAGACTCAGAAGCTTTGTATTGATTATCTCATAACTGAATTTGTAATTGGCATGATACATTTTTACCTGACTAAAAAAATTGTATAACTGATTAATTCTGAAATTATTGGCTCCAGTAGATTATGTGGAGTCCATGTTACCACAAATCTGAGACCATAGGTTAGTACATACTAAGGCCCAGCATTTGATGGAGCATTAATTGCTAACTGCTTGACTTTAGTTAAGTTGTTTATAGATACTGTAGGTGGCCAAACAAAAATTACTATTTAGAACATAGTAGTGCTGATAAATCCATCTAAATAGTATTAGTCTGACTTCTGAATATTGATAATGTTAGTTTAGTTAAATGTATATAGGATACTATACAGATGCACCTATAAAAACTAGCATTTTTTAATGCGCCTTCAGGCAATCTATCAGGTGAAATTGCTCAGCACACCACAGATGGGCTTCTTAGAATTAAAATACCTTTGTTGCATATTATCCACCAGGTGGTGCATGAAACATTTTGAGTAAGAGGTCATGCACCTCTGTCCAGTTATTGGGGGTGCTTCTAATTTTTTTAATTGTGCATCCTCGTTTCATCGCTCCTCCTTCCTCAAGCCTGTGACCCGGAAACCGATAAAAGTCCGCCATCATTAAGGACGTGTCAATTCTCTAAATGCACCGTTAGGAGGTGAGGATCGAGGATGGAGGAGCTTCCCCAAGGACGCTTGAGCGAGAAAGCTCAGGTGCATCCTTTGCCGAAGACTTTTTGGCCGAAGCACCTGACAGTCACAAAAATTCTCCTCCCCATTCACATCTGACACAACAGTTTTAATTTTATTTCACATTTGCGGTTTAAATAAATACTTCAACAGTGTATTTTGAATTAGGTTTTAAAGGTGCTGTAAGCATTTTTTTTCTTGGAAAGGTATGCAGAAATGTTTCCTACTCCCTGTAAGATATTACTAAAATAAATGTTATGAGGTATCTTCTGTGACAGCTCTAGACTCAGTAAACAGCAAACAAACATGTGTCCGCAGGCTGCGATCTCTGACGCTTTATGCCTGTCAATCATTTTGCAAATTATATATTATAATTCTATCATGATTTACTCACATTTAAGCCATCCCAGATGTGTCTTTCCTTCTTCAGCAGAACCAAAATGAAGATTTTTTATGATCATATTTCAGCTCTGTTTGTCCATGCAATGAAAGCAAATGGGTCTCATGATGCTGCTGGCTGTTTGATGGTCCAAAAGGCATATATTAGGCAGCATAAAGTAATCTACACAACTACAGTTGATCAAAATGTCTTCTGAAGAAAATCGATAGGTTGTGTAAAAAATAAATCGCTATTTAAAACTTTATTAACTTTTAAAAAAAGCTTCCTGCTACCAGTCGACCCATCACGGAGCTGTCACGTGACACAAGTGCAATGGCATGTTCACGTGTGAAGTCATAAGCGTGCGCTTTATATACAACAGAGGAACGAACGTCATGTGAGAGTTAGGTCGTTTCAAACAGCAATAAAGTGGTGGGAGGACGCAATCATTTAAAGTTAAAAATGTTTTAATTATCGATTTGCTTCTTACACAGACCTATCTATTTGCTTCAGAAGACAGTCAATGATCGACTGGAGTCATGTGGATTACTTTTATGCTGCCTAAATATGCCTTTTGGACCGTCAAACAGCCAGCAGCGTCATGGCACCCATTCCCTTTCATTGTATGGACAGAGCTGAAATGTGCTTTTAAAACTCTTGATTTCGGTTCTGCTGAAGAAGGAAAGACATACACATCTGGGATGGCTTAAAGGTGAGTATATCATGAGAGACTTATAATTTTTGGGTGAACTAATCCTTCACGACGCATGAATGAGCAGGACATTCCAATTTACAAATACATCTTGCTTTGATTCCTCCGTCTTTATTTCCTTTTCTTGCATCCTTTACTCATTTCCTACAAGGGAGGAGCTAGAAAATGAGGAAAGAATGCAAGGAAAGGAAACAAGGATGCGCAATTTAAGAAATAAAAAGCACCCAAGGTGTATTCATCTTCATGCGGCACTGCGCAGACCGATCAGCACCATACCGGAAGCAGTGCATTTTGGTTGCACCACCGCCTCATCACCATGACGTATCCCATCAATGTACCACAAGAGCGATTCAAAGGCAGCTGCCTGGCTCAGCCAGTGTAGCTGCACGAGTTCTTTATGATGACCAGTGTTGGGTGTTATGTGTTACTGTAATCGAATGACATTTTTGCAGTAATGCAGTAAGTTACTTCAAAAGAGTAATCTGATTACAGTTACAGACATGAATAAAATTACATTACTTGGATTATACATTTATTGCTATGACAATAATATTAAGTAGAATGCATTTTAAAATGTATTACGGTCCTATGTTAGTACTTTATGTATGTTGCTGTGTCAGCTAATGAGCATGAGCTCTAACAAACCACCATGGAAATGAGGACACATATGGAGGCGATGGCAGGTGAGTGAGTGACGTTACTATAGACGCAATGGAGTGTAGTTGTTTATTCAAATTGAAAACGAAAGTAAAGTGTTTCAAGATTTCATGAGCTCACAATCAATCCCAGCGTATGGAAAGCCAAGAGGGTCAGAATTGACGTGTTTTGTATCGCCTTATTAAGCTTTGAAACCGTAAGGCGTTAAGTAAACGGCGTTAGGCGTTACATAAACGCTGTACGCCGTCACGCGTTAAATTAACGTGTGTTATTTTAGCGCCTCACGTAACATAATTAGCGCATTCATTTGCTCATGTATATAACTCCTCTATCGCATTTGAGGTATCTACGGCAAGTCGGAGGATTCAAATAATTAACGGTAACGATTTATTTTGTTTCACAGTGCAAATGCACATTAAATGACTGCATCCTACTTTTGTTGACACATAATCCACGACCTGATGTCCTTCTGTCATCACTTAATAGGTAAGGATTTTGTCTCCGCTGTCCAAAACTGTTTATTCAGCTTCTCACACAGAAATTGACTCATGGTTTGAGTTAAGGTTTAACAGCTAGGTGACTAACTAAACTGGCTATTGGTTTTCACAAACTTTGCAAGCTAACTAAAATAGCAAATTCTTTCAAAACGTGAAAAAACATTCTTAGTGATTCCAAACTCCTGAAAAGTTGAGTGAGTGTGTGTGTGTGTGTTGCAAGTATTGGAAAAGCATTGATGTACTCATTCTCATAACTATTTTTACATTTTCAGAATTGAAACCATGCATAGGAGTCTGGAGTGGGCAAGGGGGAGACTTCTAAATGCTCATGATGCAGATTAAATAATCCATGGGAAAACAGAGTTTATTCAGATGGTTCAGAATTTAGACAGGAGAACACATGAAGGAAAACGACATCACATTGAAATGAAACTCATTCAAAGATTAAAATAAAAATGCTTTTCTTGTTTAGGTTGTTCTGAAAAGTAATTATTGAGACAATCATAATATCATTCAAAAATCATATAGTTCATGGAATAATTGTTTAGTTTGCTTTGCTACTTACTCAATAATCTAAAACAAAGCATGGATCTGGGTATCGACCGCCATTGGTTAGTGGATCACAAGGTGCACCATCTTATGCCATTACTCGGAGTCAGCTGTCATTTCAGAGGTCTTGCAATTTTACAGTACCACAGATGGCAGATATTCTCCACACATCTTTATCTACAATCAAAAGACAATTAAGGTAAATTGTGATTGTATTACATACACTGTAAAAAGTGGAAACCTGCTATGTTTACTTGCTCTTTTTTTATGATCTAACCCATAAAATTTGTTCCGTTGGTGTAACAAGGTATTGAGACTGATTCAGTCATGTTAAGTCATATTTTTGAGTTTAATAAAATGAATTAATTTTTCATTTTACTACATGCACACATTTTAGGTTAACAATTTTTTGTCAGTAAAAAAATATTTATACAACAGCTAGCTCCGGTCCTCTAATCTGATTCACACACTTGAATATTTAGTTTTTGCATCACATAAAATTGAAATAAAACAAAAGTTTACATTTCTCTTGTAAAATCATTTAAAAAGGGCAATCTTAAAATTTGCATTTTGCTTATTACTGCCCTGATGAAGTATTGACAGATATTTACCTGTATATTACACAAAACAAAATAACTGCATTTACACAAATTATCCTGTTCAAAGGTTTATATCCCTTTGATTCTTAATTTTGTGTGTTGCTTCCTCGATGATCAGTGATTGTTTGTGTCTTTTAAGATAGTTGTGTACGAGTCCCTGATTTGTCCTGAGCATTGAATCTGCCCACAAAAATCCATAAGGTACTGCATATTCTTTGGTTTCCCAGCACCTTCTGAAAACTGTAGCTCTTCTCAAAATTTACTTGTCCGCTAAAGACAATTAAGGCACTGAAACATAACTATTTCAAAAGGTGCAAACTTTCATTGATTCTCAATAAGGCAACACACTACATTAAAAAACAAGTGGATGTCATCTGAGCCGTAGCCTTGTGTGGGCAATGCTCCAACATGGTGCAGATGAATCACAGGTGACCCGAGTTCAAATCCTAGCTCGTGAGGTCCTTTCCTGATCCCATGCCCACTCTTCTCCCCTGTCATTTCCTGTCTCCTCTATACTTTCCCTGTCTAATATGTATTTGTGGGATTTATGTACATATCTATTATGCAGCTTATAAAGGGCATTACTACAGTACATTAAAATGTTATCTCATATCTCTAATATTTATATAAATTATGAAAGAGGTGTGTAAACTTATGCTATTGACTGTAAATAAAATGTTTAGTACTTCTGGAAAAATACTTTTGAAATGATTTCTGACTATAGTAAAAGAGGTCTAGAAAAAAGTTTGATACTACAAGGTACTTCTCATTTTCTTGTTGTAACCCAGACCCCCACACACGACAGATAAGCTTGCCAAATAAAAATAAATAAATATTGAATGTACATTGGATTACCCATTTCAATTTTATGTGATGCAAAAACTAAATATTCAAGTGTGTGAATCAGATTAGAGGACCGGAACTACCTGTTGTATAAATAATTTTTACTGACAAAAAATTGTTAACCTAAAATGTGTGTAAAACTGCAAGACCTCTGAAATGACAGTTGACTCCGAGTAATGGCATAAGATGGTGCACCTTGTGATCCACTAACCAATGGCGGTCGATACCCTTTATGTGTTCTCCTGTCTAAATTCTGAACCATCTGAGTAAACTCTGTTTTCCCATGGATTATTTAATCTGCGGCCTGAGCATTTAGAAGTCTCCCCCTTGCCCACTCCAGACTCCTATGCATGGTTTCAATTCTGAAAATGTAAAAATAGTTATGAGAATGAGTACATCAATGCTTTTCCAATACTTGCAACACACACACACACACACACACACACATACACATACTCAACTTTTCAGGAGTTTGGAATCACTAAGAATGTTTTTTTCACGTTTTGAAAGAATTTGCTATTTTAGTTAGCATGCAAAGTTTGTGAAAACCAATAGCCAGTTTAGTTAGTCGCCTAGCTGTTAAACCTGAACTCAAACAATGAGTCAAATTCTGTGTGAGTAGTTGAATAAACAGTTTTGGACAGCGAAGACAAAATCCTTACCTATTAAGTGATGACAGAAGGACATCAGTGTTGATTATCAGTCGTGGATTATGTGTCAACAAAAGTCGGGTGCAGTCATTTAATGTGCGTTTGCACTGTGAAACAAAATAAATCGTTGCCGTTAATTATTTGAATCCTCCGACTTGCCGTAGATACCTCAAACACGATAGAGGAGTTATGTACATGAGCAAATTAATGCCTTATGGCGTTTAGAAAACGGCGTTTCAAAGCTTAATACGGCGATACAAAACACGTGAATTCTGACTCTCTTGGATTTCCATACCAGCGAACTCTGTGTCAGCGTGCTCCCAGCCCTAGCTGGAGGAGAAAGACGCAAGGCTGGGCTGGCGACAAATCCTCCTCAAATCTCCACGCTCTACCCCATCCTCGCGCGCCTCCTTCGTGTGGCCCTCTGCAGCTGCCGCGGGAGGAGAGGGGATCGGCTTCGGATGTTTATGGAAAACATTCCCGTCTGACAGAGGGACATATCGCTCACAAGGTGGAAACATTTGTCGCTAAGCAAACGGCTCTTATGTTCTTTATGTACTGTACACAATAAAACAAAAACAATGCAATAGCGTTACAGATGTGCAAGTGATAAAGGATACTTTATCAGGGAGGTAGAAATAATCCACTCGCTGTAAAGCTTTGTGTAAACACACATGCTGCACATGTACACATACACATGCATGATGCAACACACAACCAAACCTGTATATGCACACCGAAAAGAAACAAGCATTCAAATACACAATGGGTTTACTCTCAAAGCTGTTTGCAAATGTGTTTTCAGAAATGTTTTCAGTTCAGAATTGTTTTTTTCTGTCTTTCACACCAACTCAAGCACAGGTAAACAAGCATACTGTAAACATACCACACACAGCTAAGAAGGCTATAGATAGCGGACACACACACACCTGAAGATACTACTACAGCATATTTGAGATAAGAAAGTTAAATTGCATATTTAGAAATGCAGTGGATCTCTTTAGCCAAGTTGCTGTCTTTGAAAAAAATAACAGAATTACAGCAATATGACAGTCAGCATTAAAGTACTGAAAGAGCTATTAGTCACTTTCTTTTTTTTTTTTTTTTTTTTGCAGGTTTTTTTGGTTTTAGAAAGTAACTTCAAAGTAAAGTAATTAGTAATCTGATTACTTTCCCAACAAAGTAATCAGAATAAAATGTTTAGAGACGTAATCAGTAGTTGCTTACTCTTTGAAAGTAACTTACCCAACACTGATGATGACACAGCTTATTCACTATTAGCCAGACTCACAACATGACTGGATGCGTTCAAAATGGCATACTTCACATACTGCTCTTACTACTACTGCTATGTCAGTCTATGGCAGAAAAAAAAGAGTATACAGTACCATAATCAAAGTGGTTATTCACCTCCAGTTCTGTGAAAACTCTCACAAATCCATGTTTTTATAAAAGTATATCATGTTTATTTCATGTTCTATTGTTTATCATAGTAATAGCATGTTTATTCATAAAAATAAATAAATAAAATAAAACATTATAAAAGAATAAAAATACTGACTCCTTTATTGGTATTAAAATAATATAGGCTTTTATTGGACTTTCTTGTACACACAACAGCCACTGTATTAGCAGCACATAGCCAGAAACATTCATTTGAAAGGCTTTTTTTTTATTTATTTATTTAAAATTCAAACATCTGTTCATCTGAATTCCACTTCGTCTGCAATAAAGAAAGAAAACATAGAACAATCGTCCATGACTGATATAGGTTCTGCATACAATGGGAAGTGCAAAGTGTCTGGATTGACGGCTCTCTTTTCAACTTCTCTGACTGCAACTGGCAAATCTCGCCAATCGGTAACTCGAGATGCAGTCCAAGTCAAACACCAATCGTTACAGGTCGTCTGCTCCATCTTTTGTGGATGCGTCATACGGTATCTCATGCACATTTTAATTTATAACCTTGTAAGAAAGGGATCAGAAAATATCAATTATAGGCTACTATTTGCAATGATGAGAAACGCTGGACTGCGAAGGTGATTGAAAGTGAGATTTTAAAACAAGTGTTTCCAAAATGTGGGCTGCTATACACGTGTATTTCAGGGAGGCTACAAGTTCCTTGAAAATTTGTTTAGGCTTTTTTAAAAGATATAAAAATGTCATTGTGTATTGTTGTTTTTAAATCATGTTTTATATAAATATGAATAGTTAATTTCACTGCAAAGAGCATTTATGAATGCTTGCTTCATAATTAAAAATGTTTGGTGTAATATAACAATTATTATTGAGAGCTGATTAAAACACTGACTCTTCCCTGATTTCTTAGAGGGCCATTGGAGTATTAAATTTAAGAACCTTTGGATTTTAATTAGCCTGTATTCTTTATGGGATGAGTATAGCATATAGTTAATTTCCTCATTAACCCTAAAATGCATGGGAATTCCACCAAACACACATATTCGGGTCTTTAAAGACTTGGAACGTATATCTATCACAAATGGATCTACAAAATGCTCAAATAGTGTAAAAGTTTCAAAATATTTTTCAAGACAATTAGAAAATAATTAAATAAAATATATTTTGATGTTTTATTTTCCATGTCAAAGAGATAATGCAACAAATCAGGACAGATCTACAACTGGAATAATTACTTTCACACTGAAATTAATTCAGACACAACTGGCTTTCAAACACATATTGAGCTACACATAACACACTAAATAGATGTAAATAGATGCACAACTTACATAATTTCAGTAGTACACCCAAATGACAATGGCCATATCATACTGTTTTATGTGTTACACTTGCAATAATTTAATTCCATGTTGTTTCTTCATCAAATAGCAATGTCAAATGTAAATCAAGTCGATCACCGAAAAAAAAAAAAAAAAAAAAAAAACGGCACTTTGAGTAAGAAATAGCATGTATAATATTTATGTTCATTCATATGGGATCCTGATTATTCACCATTGTCACACAGAAAATCAACATGATATAGTATTTATTTGTATGAATAAAAACTCATTACTCTTGTTATAAACAATGAAATAGATATCCTGTGATAAACTTATATAGATATGAAATAATCATAAAAATATAATTTATGGATGTGCAAAACAAAAAAAACAAACCATTATAAAAAAAATTCTTGTGTGTGTGTTTTTTGTGCTACACTATTTATAAGACAAAGATTGAGGGATAATAAAGATATTTTGGCACAACTCCAAAAAATGGATGAGGTCCCGGGTCACTAAAGACCCGAGGTATGCATTTAAGGGTTAAAGTTAACAAGCACACAGTTTTGTAAGCTAATATTTCGATTGTCAGATATTTTTGCTTGGAATTAAATATGTTAAAGTGATTCATTTTAAACCTGTTTAATTTGTTTTAAGGCTAATAAGCATAGGTGTCACAGTTCCGGCATGTGTGCCGGCTCTAACTGGTGTTCATTTTTCTCTCCCTTATGTCTCACAGGTGGAGCCGGCACGCGTGATCAGCGTTTCCATGGGACCGCTGATTGATCTCGTGGAGACGCCAATCACGCTGCCTCTTGCTTTCGACTAACTGCACTCCCATCTTATTCCTTGTGTTTCCCCTCTCTCTTTGCCAGTTTATTGTTCCCTGTTACTGTTGACATGTGTGCTGTTTACGGTGAAGTCTAACTCTTCTCTCTTGTGTAGCTGGAACAAGCTCTATTATCTGTTGGTTGCCTGTCTATTGAGGGGCGGTTAGCTGTCTGCTTGCATACACTCTCACCAGTTGGTGTCCAAGACTGTGGAGGAGGATTCCTTGATTTCTGCCCTTGTCTCAGGAGATTCGTCTGGGCTTCGCTTGCACCTCACCAACCGCTTGCACCTCACCAGCTTCCACGGACTCTCTTCTGAGTGCTCCAGACTTCCACAACGCACACACTCCCCATACGAACACACTCTTCACTAGCCCTTGGCGGCTCGCTGGTTCTCCGACTACTTCAGCCGTCGCCTTGACTTGACTTTTGAGAACTTGAGAATAGATATTGTTTAACTCTCTCTCTGCCTTTGGGTCCTTTATCCTCCCCACTCCCCAACAGTGACAATAGGAGGAGCATGTGGCTGGCCACGGGTGACGGGCATGTTGTGTGAATTGTTAATGGGAATTCAGATTGTCGCTCCAGGAAAATGCTAAGATCAGCTTTCCCACCTCAAATTCAAAAATTAATAACTAGTGAGAAGTTAAAGTCTGACTCTAGATCAGCGGCTGTGGATGACTGTCATTTTACATCTCTTGAAAGGTTTCGGCTGATGCGATCATGGACGCGGACAATGTCTTCATTTGTGAAATTTCACATTTTTTAACAAATATTAAATAGTGCAATTCTTAGATTAAAGCATAGGCTTTATAATCTATAGATTATGGTAGAATTGAAAACGAGTTAATCACAAGTTTGTAGTGTTCCTTTTTTTTTTTTTTTTTTTTTTTTTTTTTTTTATTATATAGATTCGATTTAAATCAGTAAGCATCAAACTCTAAATGAACCAGCAACAAGATGACTTTGGTGGAACTAAATTCTTTGGTGGAAGACTCTCTCCACTGTATTTTATCCTAACTTCCAAAACTTTTCAAGTCATCGCTGCCTGACATGGTCGGTGAGGAGCGCGTATCCAAGTGGTTCAGAACATTTCATTTTGCTTCGAAAAACATCACTTATACTAATTCAAGTTTGTTGTGAAAACAAATTACTCATATGTTTGCTCTTGTCTTGAGTTGTTTAAATAACGAGCTTTTATTAACTGACTTTATTCAGAATAAATAATTTATTCAGCTTCAGTGTTTGTATGGAGTGTGAACCAGGGACGTGCCGTCCATATAAGCAAGATAAGCAGTGCTTACCTCCCAGAAGAGTGAAAAGACACTATGAAATATTTAATTATAATTGTTAATATAAACTACTGTTTTCGTTCAAATTCGTCATCTTTCATCTCAGTTGAGCAGCACAGACAGTTATTCATTTATTAGCTTTGGCGCCACCCTCAGGTATAAGCACTTTATGTTATGCTTTCTCTGATTCAAAGCATTGTTTTCCGCCTTTTCATTCAACACTGTAGGTTCAATCAAATTGAATCATGCTCGCTACTACAATTGGCCAAGGTAAGCAGAGGTAGGCATGCTTACCAAAATGAGTGTCAATCAGAAGCTCCTTCCTTTAGTCACGCTATCTGATAGATTTTATTTTGCTTCAACATGTTCAAGTTCACATAACTAATGCATTATTTAGCACTAAAATGGATATCTGCAGTGTAAGCATCGACGACCTACGCGGATTTGGCAAAGTTGATTTCAATGAAATCGAGAAAGAGAGGCTATTGAAACTTCAACAAGCGGGTGACTTTTACAACAAAGTGACGGAGATGTTCATTTGCAAGAAGAGACATAAGGATTTTGTATTCAAGTAAAGGTAAGTTAATACAGTATATTTATTACAAATCTGTGTTATTGATACTAGGTCATTGTTTCTGGTTATTCTGAGGCTATGAAGTGGTGATCTGGCAATCATGTACTTGTGTTATGCTCCATCTGTTTTATAGTTCCAACGTTAAGGCGCAGTGTCCGTTTAAAGCTTTTGTTGTTTGTTATTAAATTGCTACGTGGTCTGGCACCTGCTTATCTCGCAGACCTGTTAGAACAACATACCCTCACAAGGTCTCTTAGGTCCTCTAATCGTGCTTTTGCGGTAGCTGCACCTAAGCAGTGATGGGAAGATCGGATGATTTTACTGACTTGAATAAAGATTCGTTCATTTTGCTGAACGAGACTCAAAGATCCAAGTCGTTTCGTTCGAGCAATATTACTGTCCTGAATTAAAATTTGGTCATGAAGTTTGTGACAATTGTTTCCATTAACTGGTGGGTTCTAAGGCAACAGTTTACGTCTATAATATTTCCGTTAAATTACACTCACCTGTATAATGTGTTTTGAGCACAGCGTTTAATAATGTGTAATACAAATCTTTGATGCTTGCCCAGTCTCAAAGCCCACGGCACGTGCCTGGTGTGAACATTGTACAGTAGGAAGAATACCTGAAGTCTTTTGTATTTAATTTATTGCTAAAGATGGCATGAAATGTATATATTGTTCTTATTCTTATTATAAAAAATGTGGGGGGTGAAGCCTTACCCTGTAGTTTGTTCATTCTATGCTTAAAAACTTGAACGCTTTACAGAGAAAATTAATGTATATTTAAACCTTTTTCCGCTCAATTCTGTCCTTGATGTCAGCCTGCCCAAGAAGGACATACCTTTAAAAATGTATTAAACATCTAATAATATAAAAACAAATGGGTTCCTCAAAGTGAAAAGACAACACAGGACCTTTGAGAGAAATGGAAAAAGTTTATGGAGAAATGGACAAGAAAACAAGAAAAGCTATTGCATAAATGAACAAAGGGGCAAGTTCCCAGAAAATGTCACTTTAAGTGTTAAAAAGTTGGAAGAGTGTAGTGTTTGTTGCAGAGCAGGAATACGAGAGGTGGAATAGATTGGATTGAATTTACAAAGTGGGAAATTGAGGCTAAGAAAATACTTTTAGGTGAAAATAGACAGAAAAAACATGGTCAATATTATAAGGGACATCAGAAAGATGATTTTGATGCTGCTTTGAGTCTGTCTTTGTCTCCAGGGGTTCCTCCTCCACCACTCTCTGCACCAGTCTCTGAGAGCAAACCCTCATCAACTGATGTCACTGGGGCTTCATCCTTTCAGCAAGTGGACCCAAGAGCGACCGTCAAAGAAGAACCAGTCTCTTCTCAAACCAGATCTAGAGCGCATAGGTCACAGTACAGAAAGGAGAGATAGACCCAGTAAAGACCATCATGCCTCCAAATCAAGAAAAATGAAGATGGAGGAAGATGACGATGAGTTCAGTGATGACTTTTTTTTAACCTGATGAAGCAAAGATGCAAATGCCATTGGTCCAGTTTCCAAACCCATGGGTGGGACAGGCCGGTTATCAAGCAACAATGTATGTGTACCGCCCACTTGAGCTGGCTGAATTGGACTCCATGGTTAAGGATATTACAAGCCCAAACATCGAACAGTGTATCTGGAACTTAGAGATTCTAGATGACATGGTCAAATTGGCCAGCCAGAATGGACTGAAGTGATGGCTCGTTTTTTCAGACTGAAATGGGAATGTCTATGTAATGATTCAACATACCCATGGGATCCACGAGGTGAACGACACCCTGACCACTGGTCCACCTACTGGACCCAACTCATGTATCGTATAAGAGAGGAACTTTGGACGTGGAGGACAGGGATGAGACAGAGGCCAAGGTAGAGGTAAGGGCGCCCTAGGCACCTGTTTTATTTGCAGCCAATACGGCTATTTTGCTAAAAGTTGTCAACAGAACAATGCAGCTGATGATAATCAGGAAGTTCATGAATATAATCTCCCAAGATTCTCAGTAAATAATCTGAAACAAAAATAGGATGAGGAGGGAGAGTGGACTGATTAACAATGTGAAAATGAAAGTCAAAGTATAATTCAAGCTCCAAAATTGACCAATGACTTGAAAAATGACCCACACATTGAGCTTTCTGTTTTGTGGTAAAAATATGATGTTTCTTGTCGATACTGGTGCCACCTGTTCAGTGTTGTCAAAGAGCTAGTTGCCTTTTAAACCCAGCTCAGATTCGATCATAACCATAGGCGCATCTGGTCTCCCACTCACTGAATATTTGTCCTCCTGTCAGAGCACTGTCCAGTAAATCTAATGGGCAGAGATCTGTTAGGACGACTGAATATTCAAATTGATTGCTCAGACCACGGCTTGCAAATAACAAGCACTGAAATTGGCCTTTACTCGCTACAGATCATTTCCAGCTGTTTTTATTCATGTAATATAACTGAAAACAGTGTTCAAAAACAGCTGTATGCAACATTGGATTTAACTGATTGGGAGTAACCAGAATTCTTGCATTGTACTAGTCTATTCTCCCACACGGGCCCAGACTTGTTGTATGAAAAATATTGGTCCCCTGGGCCTATCAGTGAATGTTTGATTTTAGGTGATATATTTCTGGGGGTTAAATACCTAGGTATTGCTGTACAGCTTTCAGCAACAAGACTTTTTCAAGGAAGTCACGCCCCTTATTTCTCTAGCAAAAAAGGGAGGAGGATGAAAATACATGGGAAGTTTTACACAGAAGGTTTTAGCATGTAGAGTTCAGGGGGAAAAAAGAGGTGAAATGTATTTTTCACCCTCACTTCAAGTTACTTGTATTCCAAAGTTTATGATGGCTACCGTCTTTAGTTCCAGACAAGAGAAAAATGATGATAGTTCAGAAGTAATAGTTATAATGATGTACTTTTGTTTTTGGACGACATACCCCAGGGTATGTGGGCTAAAGACTCATACGATATCGGGTGCATGAAAATGTACAACCCATGCAGGTGGTTCCAAAATCAAACCATAGACCATATAGAGCTCAATACCCGCTTTTTAAAGAAGCTGAAAAAGGCCTGGCAGAGATCATTGATTCTGTTTTGGACAAAGGCGCCATTTCTTTGTGTACACACATTCCCCAGTCTCTAGTACTCTTTTGGCAGTAAAGAAAAAAAAAATGGCAAATACAGAATGGTCCAGGATTTACGCTTGGTAAATGAAGCCATGTTCCCCTCAGCCCCGATTGTACCCGATCCTGCGACCGTTCTACAATTCCACCAGACTCCACTCATTTTTCTGTAATTGGTTTGGCAAATGCATTTTTCTCGATTTCGGTACATCTGGACAGCCGTTACTGGTTTTTGTTCTGCTTCAAAAATAAAAGATATCAGTGGAACGTCATGCCACAGGGGTATACCGACTCCCCAATGTTTTTTACGGCTCAATTGTTGTGCAATATTGAAACTTTCAAAACTCCAGCTGGAATTGCACTTTTTATTTCGACGAATTGCTTTTGGCAAGCCCTAGTGAAGAAGTCTGCTTGCAGGACACAAAGGCTTTGCTATTCTTTTTAGCTGAAAATGCAATTGGTATGAACATCAGTACATTATCTGGGTCATATTATTTCTCAATGACCATCAAATTGATCCATCCCATGTTCGTGCCATCTCATTACCTAAACCGAGAACAAAGAAAAAAGTAATGTACTTTTAAGTATGATGAATTACTGTCGATCTTGGATACTTGATTATGCTGAATTGTCACAACCACTTTCTGATTTGGCTCATATGCATTCTACAAATGCATGATTTAGTTACATGGACACCAGAAGCTGATACTGCATTTGAAAGGCTTAAAATTGCTTTACTGACTCCACCCTGTTTAGCAAATCCTGACTATAGTAAACATTTCATATTGTATGTATATGAGAACACAGCAGACAAGAACCCATTGTTAACAAAATCGCATGGTCAAAAATGGAAGCCTTTAGCTTAATTTTCTAAATGTTTAGATTCGATTATTTGTGGCCACCCACCATGTGTTCGTTCCTTAGCAGCCACCACAGAGGCTGTATTAGCATCCTCAGATTTGGTTGCCATGCATCTGTTGGAAGTTTACGTTCCACATGATGTGCATAAAATTGTTACTTCGGCACGCACTATGCATTTGTCTATTGCTATACACTTAACATATCAGAACATTCTTTTCTCTTTGCAAAATGTCATTATATATCGTTGCAACACTCAAGGAAAATGCCGTACTGTCTTCGCAGACAGTAATTATGCTTTCTGCACTTTACATGACACTAGCATACTATATAAACATCATGGTATTGTGACTTCTGGAAAGCTGAAAGCACACAAAACACTTATAATTAACCTTTTGGACTCTGTTCTCCTCCCACAGGCTTTGCCAGTATGCAAATGCTGAGCACATACTTGTGATTCTGATTGGATTTCAGACAGCAATAATCGTGCTGACATGGCTGCAAAAGCAACAGCAAAATCGACAAACTTACCACAGTTACAGATGACAGACCTGTTGGGTGTCTCGTTAACTAACCTCTCTGATTTACCTCTTTTACAGCAAAATGCTACCGAGGAAGAACTAATCCTCTGGCATGCAAACTGCAGGATGAATTCTGCCACAGGCACTTGGATTGACTCTGAAAATAAACCAGCTTTACCCAAATCAGTTTTTCCATTTATGGCTAAGTTGAAGCATGGTGCGGACCATGTATCTAAGGGAGGTATGGTTGCTATTATTAAAAGATACTAGTACGCACCAGGCTTTTCAAATTTTGCAGCCCAATTTTGCAAAAATGCATGATTTGCATGCAAATGAATATTGGAAAGATGCCAGTCATCTTGCAGAGTGCACACCCGACACCAGAGATGCCATTTGAACATCTGATGATAGATTTGATTGAATTAACACCAGCTCGAGGTTATCAACACTGCTTGGTTGTGATTGACATTTGTTCTAAATATCCTGAATGCTTTCCATGCAGGAGACAAGATACACTGACAGTGGCTAAACACCTGATGAGGGAAGCGATTCCCAGATGGGGAATTCCCCACAAATTATCCTCAGACAATGGTTCTCACTTTGTGAACACAGTGGTAAAAAAATCTATCAGAAAAGCTAAATTTTGATTTGAAACAATATTGTGCATATCACCCACAATCAGCAGGTGCTGCTGAACATCTGAATCAGACGATAAAACACAAATTTGCTAAAGTGATGTCTGATACAAGTTTGAACTGGGTCCAAGCTTTGCCATTGGTCCTTATGTACATTTGGGGACATCAAAATAAACAAACAGGTCTGAGCCCACTTGAAGTGTTGACTGGTCTTCCTGTGAGACTGACTGCCACTCTCCCTTACAGATTCCCACAGCACGAAGGCACCTTTCAACAGAAAGATGATCAGATGGTGAAATATATGTCTGAACTATGCAAAACTGTAGATAGAGGGTGCCATCCATAAGCTGCAAGTTGGAGACTGGGTCCTGGTGAAAGACTTCAGATGGAAAGCTTGGCACCGCCCACGCTGGTTGGGACCATGGAGAATCCTCCTGACTATGGCTGTTTGAGTAGCTGAAAGGGATACCTGGATCCATTGCTCACATTGCTGTAGGGTGAACCCTCCTGAAATCACAATAGGTGTGCCTCTAACTCTGGCAGAGGCGGAGGAGTCCCCTAGGGGGGCCAACGAGGGTCTGGAAAATTGAGGGGGCCCTGAAATTGGGAGTAGGGTAGAAGAAGACACAAGGACACATGATCAACACAGACCCAAACAAAGAGAGGAAGAATCACCCAGGACATGGTAGTGCAGACTGTTTGGTCATTCACCCAGCTTTTCTAGGTGACACAGATGGTATCACTGTCCTGCTTTTGAGTGATCAGTCAAAAGGAAACTGTTCTATGAGTCAATGTATTCAAAACACTTAGCAAATTTTGTTCGTTCTCATGTCCAAGGTCAATATGTCTTTAACAAAAAAACTATATCAGACACCTACTGTGTTGAAGACTACCATGACCTTTTTCCATATTCTGATGACTACGATTTTGATGATGATGATGTGTTAAAACAATCATTTGATTTTTCTGTTTTTAAACACTAATAATTTTGTTAATCTATCTGAATTTGAACATGAATGTTCTAAGGGAGGAATGTGGAAAATTTATTTCTATTCTCATTATGCTTTGTTTCTTTTCTATTATTTCTTATTAACTGTAAATTGCTTTCTGTAAATGAACCAAACATGTTCAAATGCTTAGATAAATAGTTTCTCCTTTTGTAGCTTAAGTCGACTTAAGTTTCTTCGTATGGCCATCTCTGCCAAGGTCAGAGAGGAAAAGGGAGGCAGAGAACTGTGTCTTAACAGAGGACACAGCTGAAGAGTGAAAAACATCTTATTATGGAATGTGCTAAGGAAGACTAGTGTGGATGAAGAATAGAGCATTTCAGGACAGGAGCCTGTCCTTGTAAGGTGAAGAAAGATAGGAGGTTCTATGATAATTACTTTTTAGCCAATCATTTAGCTGATTCTTTTGTCTTTTAAAAAATGAATATGCATGATTGTGTTGGATAAATATTCTGTATTTTGGAAATAACCTTTGTAGCTCTCTGAGGTATACTATGGTAGTAGGAGGGCTACCTGGGCTCGTGAGTAAGAAAGATTTTCTTTGCTTAAGCTTTACTACTGGAGTGGCCTGATTCATTTACAGGTGAATTTCCACCACATCTTCTAACCCCATTGCCTTGTGTAATAATATATAGGCCAGGGTTTCTCAACCACTGGGTTGCGACCCGAAAATTGGGTGGCGGATCATTGTCTGCTGGGTCGTGATATATTTTCTGTCATGAGTGCAATTTACCAATTAGAAAGCTATAACTGAACATTTGCAATGTTTGGTGCAACAGTGACCACTATTGTCGAATCGTGTTAATATCTCCAGGTTTACGTAAATGATCGTAAGTAAGAGACTGCATTTCTCTGACATTAATTATTAGCTGTCCAATCACAATAATCCATCAATGCTACGAATCGTTCTTTTTGGACAAGGTCTCTTTACGTAGCGTTGCATGCACTAGCTCCATGCATTAACGTGCTAGTCTGGTTGCAATCCAGTCTGTTGACATAATCATTTTAGAGCGGCAGTACCAAGTGTCACATTAACATGAGTAAAAAAATTAAAAACGGGTTTCTTTATAGTGTGTTTAATGACTGAAAATGTTTGTGTATTTGTGACATTACCTCGGCTACACATATTGGGCTATAGATAGGCCGCTCTATTATAAGCATATAAACATAACTAGAAGAGGTATTGGGGGGCCAGCAGGGGGTGCTCACCCTGCGGTCTGTGTGGGTCCTAATGCCCCAATATAGTGATGAGGACACTGTACTGTAAAACAGCATCGTCCTTCGGATGAGATGTAAAACTGAGGTCCTGACTCTCTGTCGTCATTAAAAATCCCCATCCATTAATTGGCTCTATAACTCTGCTCTCACCTCTCCACCAATAGCTGGTGTGTGGTGAGCGTACTGGTGCACTATGGCTGCTGTGGCATCATCCAGGTGGATGCTGCACACTGGTGGTGGTTGAGGAGAGTCCCCTGTTCACTGTGTAAATCGCTTTGAGTGTAGAGTCAGAAAAGCACTAAATAAATGTAACGTTCATTCATTCATTCATTCATTAAACTAGATTAAGTACCTGTTAACAGAAAATCGCAGAAAAAACCTGCACACAAAAAAAGGCTCTTTTATAACATATTCAGCATGTTTGTTTTTGCAGATGATAAATATCCCATTCATTTTTGTAATACGTTATATTTTTTCCCTGCCCAAATGGTTTATTTAAATCCCAAAAATCATATGTGGTTGTTACACCCTTGGAACGAGTCGCTTCTCCTGAACGCCACCAGAGGGCTCCTTCACCCGAATTTTAAAACTGTCACACCTATTTCTCCTTAGTTTAATAACCTCTGGACTATTTAAGCACTGAACACTACAGGATCAGTGCGAAGTATTGTTCTGCCCTGGCAAGCATTTTGAGCATTTATTATATGACTTATATCTTCTGTGTTTTGGATTCAGTTTATTCGGCCTTGCGATTTGTATTTGATATATTGATTGGACTGATCTCTCTGTGCTTTGATCTCTCGCCTGTTTTCCGATTTTGGATTATAAACCCCTTTGGACTGATTTTCCTGTGTACCGACCAATGCATGCTTCTGCTGTTTTGGATTATTACCCTGGACTGTTATTAACATATATATCCTCTGTTGTTTACAATAAATCTGCACATGGATCCTAATCATACCACTCCTGCTCCATCATTACAATGGTATATACAAATTTAAGACTGTCTTTCTCTTAAAATTACGGATAAAGAAACAGCAAGTAACGGTAATACAAATAGTAATAACAATATACACTATACAATATAAAATAAAATAAACATTTGACAACATTAATGAACATAAATACAGTAAATAATCTTCATGCGCGTGTGTTCGAGGGACTTTTATAATCTAAACTCAAGTAAAATATCACCCACAGGCGACATGGCATACAACGCAAACACCAGCAGCCTACTGCGTTTAGCGGAATCTAGTTTAAAGTTTTAAGAAACTTGACTGTCAGACACAAGTCAGTCATACTCTTGTGGTTGTGGATGAGCGAGAAAAAAATGATATTGTGTGTAAGTTTGCAAAGAGTACAGATGTGTGTAAGCGCAAAACTGTAGAAAAAGAAGTAGTTTAATATTTTTAATGATTTAAGTGCTAGCATGAAGGGGAGCTTTTTCTTTCCATTATTATTATTAGTGGTGCTTGCGGAGCAAAGCATCACTGTTGTAATCTCACATACTTATTATTAGTGGTGCTTGCAAAACATCACTATTGTAATCTCACATACTTATTATTAGTGGTGCTTGCAAAGCATCACTATTGTAATCTCACATACTTATTATGATTATTATTATTATTATTAGTGGTGCTTGCGGAGCAAAGCATCACTATTGTAATCTCACATACTTATTATTATTATTAGTGGTGCTTGCGGAGCAAAGCATCACTTTTGTAATCTCACATACTTATTATTACTATTCTTATTATTAGTGGTGCTTGCGGAGCAAAGCATCACTATTGTAATCTCACATACTTATTATTATTATTATTAGTGGTGCTTGCGAAGCAATGCATCACTACTGTAATCTCACATACTTATTATGATTCTTCTTATTCTGTACAAAACTTCGGACCTAACTCATCCTGCACCGTTTTTAGTAGACCCATGAATTAGGTGTCAAATCGACCGGCCTATTGACAACACCTGTGCTATGAATTGTCTAAGGGATTGGGGATACGGTGCACCCCTGGGGGGCAAAAAACATCCCAAAAATGTCCCATAGGCATACTATGGCAAGGGTCTCGCCCATGAAAACATTTTTTTTTTTTTTTTCTACTATGGCAGTCAATGCAAGAAAGTTGTCAAATCATATCTCCTAATCAGAATGACAGAGACATGGGGGCAGGCTCATTTCAATCGGGCTACCAATCAGTCTTTAAGGATTATCTTGGAAATGGTGTAACCACGCCCTAGCAACCATGTACGGCACCCTAGCAACCGCCCCCATAGACTTTCATTCAAAATGGCTCAGAAGGATATCTTCAGAACAGAATGTCGTAGACACTTGGGGATTGGTCTTTTGAGTCAGGTTAGTAAGCAGCCAATAAGAATCACTCTGGTCACTGGCTAACCATGCCATAGAAACCATTTATAACACCCTAGCAACCGCCCACATAGACTTCCATTCAAAATGGCTCAGAAGGATATCTTCAGAACAGAATGTTTTAGAGACTTGCGGATTGGCTCCATTGAGTCAAGTTAGTAAGCAGCCAATAAGAATCACTCTGTTTAATGGTTAGCCACACCCTAACAACCATTTAGAGCACCCTAGTAACCATCCCCACTGACTTCCATTCAAAATGGCTGAGTGTGATATCTTCTGAGCAGAATGTCTTAGACACATGTGGGTGCTCTCATTTGATTTGTGCTGGCAAGCTGTGTTCGAACATACCCTGTGTTTGGGGGTAAAATGTACCCCAGGGGGTATAAAGGGGGGCAAAAAAACCGTCCCAAAAAGTCCCATAGGGTACTATGGGAAGACATTTTTGTTCCTACTATGGCAGTCAATGCAAGAAAGTTGTTAGATCATATCTCCCAATCAGAGTGACATAGAGACATGGGAGCGGGCTTATTTCAATCAGGATACCAATCACTCTTTAAGTATCACCTTGGAAATGGAATAGCCATGCCCTAACAACCATTTATGGGACCCTAGCAACCACCCCACATTAACTTCCATTCAAAATGTCTCAGAAGGATATCTTCATAACAGAATGTCATAGAAATTGATTTGCTCTTTTGAGTCAGGTTAGTAAGCAGCCAATAAGAACTACTCTGTTCACTGGCTAGCCATGCCCTGGCAACCATTTAGAGCACCCTAGCAACCAAAACTATTGCTTTCAATTAGAGTGTGATATCTTCGTATCAGAATGTCCTAGAGAAATGAGAGTTGGCTTGTTTTAATTGGGTGAGCAAGCAGTCTTCAAGTATCATCATGATAACTAGCCACGCCCTAGCAACCATTTAGAGCACCCAAGAAACCAAACACCATTGACTTCCATTCAAAATCACTAATATGGGTATCTCAGGATCAGAATGTCGTAGAGACTTCCGGGTTGACTTATTTCACTCAGGCAAGGAGCCTCAATAAGTATCACCCTGGTAACTGCCTAGCAACCAGATGGGGTTACCCTACCAACCAAGTAACAAATCACATATCTCTGCACCAGAACATCCTACTGTCATTGGGGTTGCCTCTTTCAACTTGGGGCAGTTGGTGGGACATTGTGGTGAGAAATTTTGCCATGGCAAGCACCACTCACATTTTCTTCAAGAAATCTAGTTATTATTATTATTTTATACAAAACGGCATATGTTTTTCTGCATTTCATTTTTTAATTTCCCCATATTTTCCCCCTTTGTTCACAAGTTGCACCTTATGTGAAATACCTGAAAAATATTTGATATTGGCCTATGAATAAAAGACTAAAACTATGACCAACGAGAAACAAATTTCTTTTACTTCACTTGTCAAAAACATGATCAAGAAAAACACAGTAAGAAAGATTTGGGGGTGGCGGAACATTGTTACCAGTGTCGGCGCTACGGGGTGCTGTTCCCCCACTTTGACCACTGCCCCCAACTTTGAACACATTTCAACCACTGATGTTTTAGTGCAGTGGGTGGACTTTTCAGATGGTCCCTTATGCACCATAGGCGAATATACAACAAATATTATAACTTTACTTCAAACATAAAACTACCCCACTTAGAATTTACGGTCTGCCAAAAAAGGAGAACAGATGATAATAGTGCCATACAGTACAAAGGGTTAAGATAATATAATCACAAAATAAGATGTGCCCCATGTGCATAGTCTTCATACACTGACATGCAGTTTTTTCCTCTAAAAACAAGAAATCATTGAGTGTTTGAACTTGAACTCTTTATCACTCTGTAGCGAAGTTCACATCAGCAGAAGTCGTGTTAGTATATTTTTTTATTATATTTAGCCTAAAATGTATGAAGTATCAGTCCTCTATTTCTTTGATTTTTAGTTTATCTAATTTTATTTTAGACTATTTTAACAGAAGCAGAAAAAGGACAAAAGAATATTCAAATAAAATGGCTAATATTAATTAATGGCTAATATTAACTGCTTGTCTTCGTTACGAGGGAAATTTTTAACAAGTTAAAAGGAGGGGTCACGTGACGCCATGCAAGAAGCAGATGTGTGAGCGATAAGCTCTGCGCACTTTGCTAAAGTTTTTATAATTTTAATGTTATAATCTGGTGAAATTTGATACACCCAGTCACACATTTGCTCTTTGAGACAAAACATGGCAAAGAAGTCAAAATCCTCGGGCTCTGGAGACATTAAAAGACACTTACGTGTTCAGGATGAAAGCCCCGACAGGCCTACAGACCAGGGACTTGATTTGGATGGCGCGGCGGGAGAGGTGATCCAGCATCAGTTGTCCAACATGTCGGTGATGTTGACGAAGGTTCTTGCTGACTTGGAGGATCTTGCTGTAATACGTCGATCGATTACGGCGATGGAAATACAATTCTCTGATTTAGTTACAAGAGTGTCTGATGTTGAGAGACGAATTGATTGTCTGTAATCTTCGGAGAGGGAATTAACTGCTATCCGCCCGCGACCAAAGTTGATTTGGAACATCTCCTTGAAAAGCTTGAAGGTCTTGAGAATAGAAGCCGCAGGAATAACGTTCAAATTGTTGGAATTCCTGAGCATGAGGAGGGCAGAGATATGGTGAAATTCCTAGATGAGCTTTTCCCGAGTCTGCTCGACATAACAGGTCCCAAGCTGGAAATCGAGCGAGAGTCCCGGCTCACAGATTTGCTGAGGGAGACAGGCCCCAATCGATTCTGGCCAGATTTCTGAGATCATCCGATAAAGATCTTTTGTTGCGCCAGGCGAGGAGCAAAGGGAAGATTTCTTGGAAGAACCATAATATTTTCTTGTTCCCGGACTTTGCGAGTTCAACAAGAGAGAAACGCGATCGGTTCAAGGAATGTAAGAAACTCTTACATCAGCGAAAGATCACCTTTGCTCTGATGTTTCCGGCCAAACTGAGAATAGAAACGAAGGATGGTCGCAAAGTATTTACATGTCCCAATCAGGCAATGTCTTTTATTGAATCAATGGGTGAGTAAACCATTGGGTGTTTCTCATGTGAGTGGGTCGACTCGCTGTAATTACTCTGGCTTTTGAGGAAGCTGGGCGTCATTTTGGTTTCTTTTTGCTTTTTGCATTGGCTCCGCCGGGCGGCTGGAGCCTTTTTTGTGAATAACACTTTTCTTTAAAGAAACTTTTGCATTGACGAAATATTACTTTTGCATTGAAGTTCCCGGCCAGTTTAAGAGTGGACACTATGGATGACTTCAAAATATCTACATGCTCACACAAAGGATGTCTTTTATAAAGTTGACAGACTGTGTAAATCACTGCGGCCTCCAGTTTTGTTTCTTTTTGTATTGGTTCCGCCTAGCGGCTGGTGCTTGTTCTATTGAATAACACTCCTTTGGAACAGCTGTGGATTAATCTGTTCGTTCTTCGTGCTTATTCCCCCTGCTGGCTGGAGTTTGTTTTGTTAAGTATTTTTACAGGACATTGGAACGATTACGTCATCCGCTGAACTCATAACAGCTGGCTCACTGAACATTCGTTTGTCTGTCTGAGGAATCTGAACGGTTTTATATCAGCTGGAATTTGTTTTGTGGAAGATCACACCTTTGAGACAGTTCTGTGTCTACAAAATCTACACGTTCTTTGTGTTCATTCTTCCTATTAGCTGGGGTTTATTTTACAAAGTATTTTCTGTTATGTAATTTTGCCTCACAAATATGTGAGGCAAAATTGAGCAATCCGATGGCAAAGTTGTCGTGGGGGCTCGTGGGCGTTCATGAACCTTTTGAGTTTAGAGAGACTGTCGCCGGTTGGCGCTTTTGTGTGCGGGGTTAATGCGCACGTTTTTCTTTTTTTTGTTGGTTTTGTTTGGGAGGAAGTTCGGGGTTTGATTGTTTCACTAATGGGGAATGTGGTCTGTATAATTTCGTTTTTGACACAAAATTTATATTTTCTACTATATCAAAATTTCAAATGTTAATATGAGTGGATTGTCTCTCTCCACATGGAATGTAAATGGGTTGGGGCACCCCATAAAAAGAAGGAAGGTTATTACTTTTCTTAAACATAAGAAATATGATATAGTGTTTCTTCAAGAAACACATCTCTCCCTGCAGGAAGCTGAAAAAATTGGGAAGATATGTGGTGGACATGTTTTTTTTTAGTGCTGGCTCAAGTAAGAGCAAGGGAGTCACTATACTGATTAATAAACATCTACAATTAAAATGTCTCAAACAGACTAAAGATAAATTAGGGAGAGTCATTATTGTTTTAGCTGAAATTCAGGGGCAAAGGTTGATTTTGGCTAATATTTACGCACCTAACGCTGATGACCAGGGCTTTTTTTATAGATCTTGAAGGGATGCTGCAAACCGCTGGCACCCCTCATGATATAATATTGGGAGGACACTTTAATCTTTTGATGGACTCAGTCCTTGATCACAGTGAAGAAAAAGTGTGTAAACCCCCTAGAGCAACATTGACGCTTCACAGGATGTGTAAAAATCTTGGTCTTTCAGATATTTGGAGATTTTAAACCAATCTGGGAGGGACTATACATTTTTTCATCTGTCCATAAGATTTATTCTAGAATAGATTTTTTCTTGATATCTAAATCCCTCATTTCATCTGTTGTTGATTGCTCAGTTGGAAATATCTTAGTCTCAGATCACGCCCTGGTGAGTTTAGAGGTGTTGCCATATACAGAGAAAAAGAAATCATATAGTTGCCGCCTTAATGTGTCCCTTTTGCAAAATCCTGATTTCCAACAAATGTTAAAGACTGAAATCAATGTTTATATGGAGACCAACTGGTCCTCAGTATCCTCTGTGGGTGTGGCTTGGGAGGCACTTAAGGCGGTTCTTAGGGGTCGGATCATACAGTATGCCTCATTCACCAAAAAATCCAAAGCACAAGAACTTGTGGAGTTGGAAGGAAACATTAAAAGTTCCGAGGCAGAGCTGAAGCGCTGTATGTCATCTGATGGCCTCAGAGAATTGACCTGATTTAAATATAGATATAATACTATTTTGTCACGGAAAGCGGAGTTTTGGTTATTCAGGGCAAGACTTTTGGCTAGATATTTAAAGCAGAGAGAGTCTTTTTCTACCATTCCCTCAGTGAAATCTGCTGGTGGTGAAAAATTTACCTCGGCCATTGATATTAATAATGCTTTTAAAGAATTCTATTTTGATCTCTATAGTTCCACGTCTTCGTCTACTGATGAAGATATTAGGAACTGTGTGGAACCATTAGATCTCCCTTAACTGACGACTGAGCAAAAAAATTCTCTTGATTCTGAGATAACCTTGGAGGAGCTTGATGAAGTAATTAAGGCCTTGCCTACAGGCAAGGCTCCGGGGCCCGACGGCTTTTCCTCTGAGTTTTTCAAATCTTATGCTACAGAACTGACTCCACTTTTGTTAGAATTTTATACGGAATCATTAAAGAATGGAAAGCTTCCTCCAACCATGACACAAGCCCGGATCAGTCTGATTCTTAAAAAGGACAAAGATCCAAGCGAGTGTAAAAGTTACCGCCCAATTTCCCTGAATCAGTTAGATGTAAAACTTTTGTCCAAAATTCTGGCTAATCGATTAAGTTATGACATCACTTATAGATCAGGTGGGGTTTATTCGAGGCCGTAGCTCTTCTGATAATATTGGGTGTCTCATCAATATCATGTGGTCAGTAGCGAATGATCAATCTCCGGTCGCTGCCATCTCACTTGACGCCGAAAAGGCATTTGATATGGTAGAATGGGATTATCTTTTTACAATTTTGGAAATGTATGGGTTCGGGAGTACATTTATTGGTTGGATTAAGTTACTATACAGACACCCTGTAGCAGCGGTGCAAACAAACGGGTTAATTTCATATTATTTTACTCTAGATAGGGGCACCCGGCAGGGTTGCCCTGTTTCCCCATTATTGTTCTGTCTTGCCCTGGAACCATTAACAGCCGCGATAAGAAAGGAGGATGATTTTCCAGGGGTGATTGTGGGAGGAGTGGCGCATAAGCTTCTGCTTTACGCAGATGATATTTTATTATTCGTCTCCGACCCTACTAGATCTATGCCTTGCCTCAACAGAATTATTAACTCCTTTTCCAAATTCTCAGGATACAAATTCAGTTGGTCTAAATCCAAAGCTTTGGCTTTGACAGCGTACTGTCCAGTAACGGCCTTCCAGCCAGGTGCCTTCCAGTGGCCCAAACAGGGAATTAAGTATTTGGGAATTTTATTCCCAGCAAATTTGTCTGATTTAGTCAGAGTTAATTTTGATCCCTTAATAAAAATGTTTTTGAATAATGTGGACAGGTGGGCTTCATTACACTTATCGATGATTGGGAAGGTTAATGTTATTCAAATGAAATGTATTCCAAAATTCAACTACCTGCTACAGTCTCTCCCTGTAGATGTCCCCCTCTCTTTTCAAGCAATTTGATAGCATAGCGAAGTCCTTCATTTGGAATGGTAAGTGTCTCAGGTTAAATTTCAATACGTTACATAGGCCGATTGACAAAGATGGGTTAGGCCTACCCAAGATTTTCTTTTATTATTATGCATTCAGTCTTAGACATTTGGCTCATTGGCCGCTTCCACCTGAGAGAGCCCCTCCCTGATTTTGTATTGAACAAGAAGTTTTTGCCCCTATTTTGCCATTGCAAAGCGTTTCTATTAAATGGAGAAGTTAAGTCACACCCAGTTATCTCGCATTTGCACGCGGTATGGACAAAAGTGTCCAGAGTGTTAGTTCGGACATTTTATTTAAATGTTGCCTTGAGCATATGGCTGAACCCAAAATTACGTATTAATGAGAGAGGTTAAAACTGCACAGTTTTTTTGAGAAAATTAAAGGCAAAATCACCCCACAATTCAAAGTGCATCTTTGCATTTACATCATGTCCCATATTCAAACACTCAGTGAGCAAACCTATAAAAGGAATACTTTTTATGAGTGTTTGAACATGGGACATGATGTAAGTGCTAGGATGCACTTTGAATTTTAGGGTGAATTTGCCTTTAATTTTTTCAAAATCTATACAGTAAAATGACGTGAAAATTGAACAGTCAGGGTCACTCTAATCTATAATCCATTGAAATAGTGAGCAAACCTATAATCCATTGAAATAGTGAGCAAACCTATAAAGGAATGCATTTTATATTTCAATGGATTATAGGTTTGCTCACTATTTCAATGGATTATAGATTAGAGTGAGCCTGACTGTTACTGTATCAATTTTCAGTTTTGTAAGTCGCTTTGGATAAAAGTGTCTGCCAAATGACTAAATGTAAAATGTAAATTTTCAAGTCATTTTACTGTACAGTTTTTGAGAAAATTAAAGGCAAAAACACCCCAAAATTCAAAGTGCATCCTTGCACTTTTTTCGTATTTATTCATGCAAAATCAAATAATTTGTATAGTGTTGCACGGTCTTAGAAAACATTTCTTGTTTTACAATACACACAATATAGAATACACATTATACAATAAAAATAGTATATATAGTATATATAAAATATACAGAAGGTTGTATTGTACTGTATTGACATTCAGGATGTCGGTTGATAGTAAGTTGCCAGTGTGTTGTTAAGAGAGAATATAATTTATGACAGTCCAGTGTGAGATAATAAGAGTAATAAAGTGCAGTGCTGATGTATTTTGATCGTGAGAGATCAAGAGTTCAAAAGTCTGATTGCTTGGGGGAAGAAGCTGTCATGTAGTCGGCTGGTGCGGGTCCTGATGCTGCGATACCGCCTGCCTGATGGTAGCAGCTTTTTTCACATAACGCTTGGTATATATGTCCTGGAGGGAGGGAAGCTCACCTCCGATGATGTGTCTGGCAGTTCGCACCACCCTTTGCAGGGCTTTGCGGTTGTGGGCGGTGCTATTGCCGTACCAGGTGGAGATGCAGCCAGTCAGGATGCTCTCTACAGTGCTGGTATAGAACCGTGTGAGGATGTGGCGGTTCATTCCAAACTTCCTCAGCCGTCTCAGGAAGAAAAGGCGCTGATGAGCCTTCTTCACAACGGCCTCAGTGTGGACCGACCATTGAGTTCCTCAGTGATGTGGACACCCAGGTACTTGAAGCTGTTGACTCTCTCCACTGGTGCTCCATTGATGGTGGTGGGGCTGTGTTCTCTTTCTCTTCTCCTGAAGTCCACTACAAGCTCCTTTGTCTTACTGATGTTGAGGGAGAGGTTGTGCTCCTGACACCAGTGTGTCAGAGTATGCACCTCCTCTCTGTAGGCTGTTTCATCATTGTCAGTGATCAGACCTACCACCGTCGTATCATCAGCAAACTTAATGATGGCATTGGAGCTGTGTGTTGCACACAGTCATGTGTGTATAGGGAATACAGGAGTGGGCTGAGAACACAGCCCTGTGGGGCTCCAGTGTTGAGGGTCAGTGATGAGGAGATGTTGCTGCCCATTCTAACCACCTGGCGTCTGCTTGACAGGAAGTCCAGAATCCAGCTGCACAGTGAGCTGTTTAAGCCAAGAGCCTGGAGTTTCTCATCAAGCTTGGAGGGCACTATGGTGTTGAATGCTGAGCTGTAGTCTACAAACAACATTCTCACATAAATGTTATTTTTTTCCAGGTGGGAGAGAGCAGTGTGTATTGTAGATGCAATGGCATCATCAGTGGAGTGGTTGTTGCGGTAAGCAAACTGCAATGGGTCCAGTGATGGAGGCAGCACAGAGCAGATGTAATCTCTGATTAGTCTCTCAAAGCATTTGCTGATGATGGGGGTCAGAGCAACAGGACGCCAGTCATTTAAGCAAGTGATTTTGGATTGCTTTGGAACAGGCACAATGGTGGACGTTTTAAAGCATGTGGGGACTACAGACAAAGAGAGAGAAAGGTTGAAAATGTCCGTAAAAACACCAGCCAGTTGGTTCGCACATGCTCTGATGACGCGGGCCGGAATGCCGTCTGGACCCACGGCTTTGCGGATATTCACCCATCGGAAGGATCGGGTTACATCCGCTACAGAAACGGAGAGTGAACTAACCTCTGCATCTTCGGCTGCAAGAGCTCTCTCGCCGAGGGCGGTGTTATTTCCCTCGAAACGAGCATAAAAAGTATTTAGCTCATCCGGGAGAGAGGCAGCGGTGTTCATGGCGGAGTTTTTATTCCCTTTAAAGTCCGTGATGATGTTAATTCCCTGCCACATGCTTCTAGAGTTGGTGGTGTTAAACTGTTCTTCAATCTTGTTCCTGTACTGATGTTTTGCTGTTCTGATAACTGGCTTGATTATGCTCCTCTGCGTTCCCGCGGAGGTCCGCGCATCAAGTGCCGCGCGAACATCGCTATTAATCCAAGGTTTCTGGTTCGGGTAGATCCATATTGTTTTGGTCGGAACAACGTCCTCTATGCACTTTCTGATGAAACACATTACATTATCAGCGTAAATCTCGATGTCATCATCAGAGGCGGACCGGAACATCTCCCAGTCCGCGTGATCAAAACAGTCTTGTAGCGTAGAGTCTGATTGGTCCGACCAGCACTGGACCGTTCTGAGGGTGGGTGCATCCTGTTTCAGTTTCTGCCTACAAGCGGGCAGAAGCAGAATGGAAGAGTGGTCCGATTTGCCAAATGGTGGATGGGGGAGGGATTTGTAGCCATCCCGGAAGGGAGAGTAGCAATGGTCCAAAACCCGGTACCCTCGTGTATTAAAACTAATGTGTTGGTGGTATTTTGGTGCGACTGATTTGAGATTGGCTTTGTTAAAGTCCCCGGTCATAATGAACGTGGCCTCAGGGTGCGTGGTTTCCTGCTTGCTTATAATCCCGTACAGTTCCTTGAGTGCCTGGTCTGTGTTGGCTTGTGGCGGGATGTACACAGCTGTGATAATGACCGCTGTGAATTCCCTCGGTAGCCAGAATGGTCGACACAGAAGCATGAGAAATTCCAGATCAGGAGAGCAGAAAGACTTGATAGAATGTACATTGCTTTGATCACACCAGGATTTGTTGATCATAAAACATACACCACCACCTCTGCTTTTACCTGAGAGGTCTTTCGCTCTGTCCACGGAGAACCCCACGGGTTTAATGGCTGAGTCTGGAATCTCCGCAGACATCCCAGTTTCTGTAAGGCAGATAATGCAGCAGTCCCTCGTCTCTCGTTGGAAAGAGATCCGTGCTTTCAGCTCGCAGAGCTTGTTGTCCAGAGACTGAACATTTGCCAGTAGAATACTGGGTAGCGGGGGTCGATTTGCGCGACGTCTTACTCTGATGAGAACGCCGGCTCTGTTTCCCCTTTTCCTTTTGCGTTTCCGCGGCCAGGCAGCCCAGACAAAGGGCTCCGCTGGCCTGTTTGTAAACAGCGGGTCGGCATTGAGGAATTTGAAGTCCGGTTTACAGTGTGTAATTGCAGAACCAATGTCCAAAAGTGTTTGTCTGTTGTAGACAATAAGGCAGACAACATCCAAAGACAAAAAACATAAGAATTGTAAACAAAACAAACAAAAAACTACAATGTTATGTCGGAGCTCGCAATGCAGCAGCCATACTCGGCGCCATCATGAGTCCAAAGTTATTTAATGTATTAGAACCAGTATTTTGTAAAAGTGCAATAAAATAACATGAAGAATACCTTTGTAATGTATGTGGATGTGGGAGGTCGAGACTTTCTCAAATAGTTATATGCTTTTGGACCATGTAAGTGGAAAGTGAGGGCAAACTCCCTCTGGTCTTTTGTGTACTCATGGCCCCGTTTTGACAGGAGGTCTATTGCAAGATCTGAAATTCAGTTAGCATTTATTAACTAATAAATGCTCTTGCAATAATAACTAGAAAGTCTAAAAATATGGGAAAGTGTAAACATAAGATATACAGGTGCATCTCAATAAATTAGAATGTCGTGGAAAAGTTCATTTATTTCAGTAATTCAACTCAAATTGTGAAACTCGTGTATTAAATAAATTCAGTGCACACAGACTGAGGTAGTTTAAGTCTTTGGTTCTTTTAATTGTGATGATTTTGGCTCACATTTAACAAAAACCCACCAATTCACTATCTCAAAAAATTAGAATACATCATAAGACCAATAAAAAAAACATTTTTAGTGAATTGTTGGCCTTCTGGAAAGTATGTTCATTTACTGTATATGTACTCAATACTTGGTAGGGGCTCCTTTTGCTTTAATTACTGCCTCAATTCGGTGTGGCATGGATGTGATCAGTTTGTTGCACTGCTGAGGTGGTATGGAAGCCCAGGTTTCTTTGACAGTGGCCTTCAGCTCATCTGCATTTTTTGGTCTCTTGTTTCTCATTTTCCTCTTGACAATACCCCATAGATTCTCTATGGGGTTCAGGTCTGGTGAGTTTGCTGGCCAGTCAAGCACACCAACACCATGGTCATTTAACCAACTTTTGGTGCTTTTGGCAGTGTGGGCAGGTGCCAAATCCTGCTGGAAAATGAAATCAGCATCTTTAAAAAGCTGGTCAGCAGAAGGAAGCATGAAGTGCTCCAAAATTTCTTGGTAAACGGGTGCAGTGACTTTGGTTTTCAAAAAACACAATGGACCATCACCAGCAGATGATATTGCACCCCAAATCATCACAGACTGTGGAAACTTAACACTGGACTTCAAGCAACTTGGGCTATGAGCTTCTCCACCCTTCCTCCAGACTCTAGGACCTTGGTTTCCAAATGAAATACAAAACTTGCTCTCATCTGAAAAGAGGACTTTGGACCACTGGGCAACAGTTCAGTTCTTCTTCTCCTTAGCCCAGGTAAGACGCCTCTGACGTTGTCTGTGGTTCAGGAGTGGCTTAACAAGAGGAATATGACAACTGTAGCCAAATTCCTTGACATGTCTGTGTGTGGTGGCTCTTGATGCCTTGACCCCAGCCTCAGTCCATTCCTTGTGAAGTTCACCCAAATTCTTGAATCGATTTTGCTTGACAATCGAAAGGCTGCGGTTCTCTCGGTTGGTTGTGCATCTTTTTCTTCCACACTTTTTCCTTCCACTCAACTTTCTGTTAACATGCTTGGATACAGCACTCTGTGAACAGCCAGCTTCTTTGGCAATGAATGTTTGTGGCTTACCCTCCTTGTGAAGGGTGTCAATGATTGTCTTCTGGACAACTGTCAGATCAGCAGTCTTCCCCATGATTGTGTAGCCTAGTGAACCAAACTGAGAGACCATTTTGAAGGCTCAGGAAACCTTTGCAGGTGTTTTGGGTTGATTAGCTGATTGGCATGTCACCATATTCTAATTTTTTGAGATAGTGAATTGCTGGGTTTTTGTTAAATGTGAGCCAAAATCATCACAATTAAAAGAACCAAAGACTTAAACTACTTCAGTCTGTGTGCATTGAATTTATTTAATACACGAGTTTCACAATTTGAGTTGAATTACTGAAATAAATGAACTTTTCCACGACATTCTAATTTATTGAGATGCACCTGTATATAAAGTTAAAACTTTTATTTTAATTTTACCGGTGTAGAAATTGAGCCTCTCTTTCACCTCTTCATTTATGAGGTTCTTCCCCTTCAGATCCTCTAGAAGATCATGCACTGTGTTCTTTGCCCTCCCATTCTCGGTCCTTCATATTCCTCATCTCTCACTCCAGACTCTCCACCCTAACCAAGTCTTCACGGATTCTGGCCTTTAGACCAGTGGGAGATGCAGGCAATGCATAGGAGTGGAAGTAGAAAGAAGGTTGAAAATGTTTTGAGTAATGTTTATATCACATCACTCACAGTCTCAGCTGTTTGGTGCATAGTTAGTACAATGTACTATCAGCTGATCGCATTCTTAAAGGATTATTCCTCCCCAAAATACAAATTCTCATCGTTTACTTGCCTCCATCCCAGATGTGTATGACTTTCGTTGTTGATCTGAACACAAATGAAGATTTTTAGAATAAGTTTTCAGAAGGGTAAATCGACAGAATGGAAGCATCTGGAGCCATATATATGGATTACTATTATCCTGCCTAAATGTGATTTATGGACCTTGAAAGTTTTGGTTGCTGTCTCCTTCCATTCTAAGTCCCTCCACATCTGAAAACTTCTAAAAATCTTTATTTGTGTTCAGATGAACAACAAAAGTCATACATATAATAATCCTTTAATCTCATCACCCCTCAATCCCACTGCCATCACCGTGGGTTTGTGTGTGTGTGTCAGGGAATCATATTCAACACCAGTTTCAATGTGTGCATATATGTACATGAATGTGTCTGAAAATAGTGGCAGAGAGAGAGAGAGAGAGAGAGAGAGAGAGAGAGATTTGAATATGACCAGGGCCATGATTCTCACAGTTGTTCGGGAATTAACTAGTAAAAATACTCACAATATTAGGCAGAGGGAGTACAGTCTCTTGGAAATGTAGAGAACAGTCCACTAACAGGCTCTCTTCAGCCTTCCTTGAGGCTTGTGTTGTCCTGGTTGCCACTGGCTAAAATGGAAATATATATATATATATATACACACATATATATAAACGAGCCACGATTTGATGACAAGCGATCAAATCATTTTGATACACCAACTCTTTGGAGATGAGTCGGGAAACTGAAGACTTAGCTCCATCTCTAATCCTGAGAGTCTAACCTGTCCTGTCCAAGTCCTCCAGCTTGAAGTGCTCACTGCATAGCAAAGAGGTGGAAAAAACTACTTCCCACTGCCTCCTCAACTGTTTCTCTTTGTGAAACTTTCAAAAATTTGAGAAATGTTAGCTAGCCAACTAACTACAGTCAGACTCACAATATGTCAGTCTCTCAGCCGAAATGAGTAGCTTGTCACTAAAGTCGGTTTGGAGAAAAACAGCAGTATAGATGGAAATCTCAATTATGGGCACTTTAGTTTATAATATAAACTATAATATAAGCTGAGACTTTATATGAAATCATGTAAACTTTAGTCCCAGCTTTCATAGCTAACTAGCGTTATCGTTAGCTATTAATAGTCTGACTCTGGTAGCCAACTAGTTAGCTTTCAACAATGTTATAATGACCAAATACAACCAGAAACAACTGTTCAGTCTTACCTATGTGTAAGGGGTTTCAGTGTAAAAGATGAGGCGAGAAGCAGTTTTCCTTCTTAAGGTGAGGCTTTATTTTTCCCTCTTCGCCACACCACTTTACAGTTTTCCTTTAAGCACTAAGCTAAACACTATCACACACTGCTTTCACAAATAAACTTTCACTACTAAAAATCCTTGCTCTGGCTTGGCTCTGTCATGTCCAGTCTCTCTCCCCGACTAAGTGCTGTGTCGCTCTATTTATGCCGCTCTCCCCGTGCTCACTGAAATTAGAGACAGGTGTTAGACATAATTTAGCTCAGGTGTAAGCGCCCTTACCACTTTCTCTCTCTCCGGAGAGATGCTTGACCACGCCCCCGCTGCCACACTATGAAAGGTAATTCCCCGAGATCTGGTTTGGATTGTGCAAAGGTTTGTACAGCCCCAAGCTGCACAAGAGTCAGGCATCTTTTCTCCAATACAGCTGCCTGAGAGTTATGGCAAGTTGCCTGGTCCAATATGGCGACGAAGTTGACGTATGATCCAGTGGCCAATGAGGCGTCTATGTATTTATATGTCTATGCTAACGAGTCTGAAGCCTTCCTTATATGGCATTTTCATGGGCGTGGATTATGATAATTGTGAATGAACATGCACGCTATTTACGAACATACACAAGTTGTACTAACAAATCTGGGCAATACAAAGCATTCGTGAATCCGGCGGAAAGTTTTCAGGAAGCTCCATTTTACGTGGAAATTACTCCCAATTCTTTCATATATTTACGGAGTTTTCATGAATGAGGCCCAATAACGGTTTCTCAACACAGTTTATAGGTACAGCAGATGTATTTAAATGTATGTTATATCGTTGTGTGACATACACAACAATGCTTATTTGCAATGCTTATTTGGACCTCTGTAGTGAACATTAGTGCAGACAATGCCACAGGGTATGTCCCTGAAATTAAAACACAGTCTTTGAGGAAATAATAATGGTTTTAAAATCTATTCATCTTGTGTATAATTTACTTAATATGGCACCTCTGCAGGCTCGCTCAGATTCACACTGGACATTTTCATAATTTGCAAACTGTAACTTTAGTTCATACATTTTTCTGTCTTCCGTTTGCGACTGTCCAATGACAACTTTTAAAGTGATACTCAACTCAATGTACAAAACACTGTAAAATGATGAAAACATAATCTGGTGTCCATGCTGCCTTCATTAATGAGAACAAACTCCATGACCTTGGCTAAGACTCCGAAGTTGATGGTCTTGCTCTCCAGTTCACTTAAAACATCTGTCCATCTCTCAGGCACGGCCATCTTGTTCATGTTCCACTCAGTAATGCGATGAGTGATAGTGTTTGTCATGCAAGCCCACTCATCAAAGAGCGTGGTTTTGTCAATCAAACTGAGAGCAGGGATTCTGGAATAGAAGTGTTTGAGGCTGCTCTGAATGTCTTTCCACTCTGGGATGTCTCTCAGTAGGGCCCACTCAAGTTTTTCTGTGTTCTCCAATGAGTGGCTCCAATTTTGGAGGTAATCCACCGATGCTGAATAAAAGTTTCTCACTGCACAAAATAAATCATCCGCTCGCATGTCACCAGCTTCAACCAGGGCATCCAACTGCTTTGTAATGCCAGAGGGTATGAATAATTCCTCCAGCCTGGCCTGTAAGACTTTTCTCAGGTCATGAATGTGCAAAGCTATGGCCGTGCACAACAGAATGATAAGCAAAAAGTCCTTCACTTGCATGCACCTTGTCAGATTTGGAACATTGCTTCACAAAAGAATTGCTAACACTTGGTGTGGCACACTTACATTTAGCAGCAACCACATACTTGTTTGCATGAACATGCCGGTGTGGCCTTCATGGGCGATGGAAAAGCGAGCTCCACAAATCTCACATCTCACTTTACTAGGCTCTGTAACTCCTTTTTTAGACATTTAAACTCTTTTTGAAGATCCTCATTACATATATGTGCACGCTTCCTTGACATTTTTCCAGCTGCAATTTCATCTTTGTGCTCTGTCAAATTGACTCTTCAATCAGTTCACTAACTGGATGTCTATTGATAGGGGATTGTGATTGGATAGTTTACTCCAATCATGTACTTCAAATTACACAGTGTGATTTTATTGGTTTTACAAGCCGTATCCATGGCTATCTTTGATTAGAATACTCATGTGACTGAGAAAGGCGCATAGGCGATAGATCAGTTTTAGGAGAGGGGAAATACGAGACAAAACACAATTTTTTCAGAATAAATCGGGACGCTAGAAAAAGTGTTTAAATATGGGACTGTCCTGGGAAAAACAGGACATCTGGCCACCCTACGTATATTCACTCCAAAGGACAAAGCTCTTGATGTGGGCACTCTGAAGGGAGCATGATAATATCCTATGAATGTACCCTTCACTATCAGTCTTGTGGTAGGGCCATTTGTGGGAGAAAAAAATTATAATATTTTTTTTTTATTTTAGTTGAGAACAACCCTTTGAGGAGTGTCCCCTTCTGCAGTGCCCTTCAAGGGCTTAATTCAAACCTAAAACAAAGTTTTGTATCTGATGAGAGAAGGCAACACATGGATATGGATGGATACGTTTAGCAAATGTATGGAGGTAAAGTATCCCTTATCTGTAAATTGAATCCTCACAATTAAAAGCATTCTTGCAATGCATGATCACTGAATGTTGTGAAAAAGTCCCTTTGGGGACCGAGGACAAATGTTAATTAGGGACAAAATGGGGACATTCACTAACATCCCCTGAATGTGATTTTCAGAACGTTTCGCCCAGATGAACATGAGACCTGTAGCGAACGTCCAAAATGGCCTGGAAACGTCCTGTGTCGAATGTTACAAAAATAACCAGATGCAGACCTGAGCAGACCTTGACGACTGTGTCTCTGCTGTGTATACATGATAATACTGCCAGTCAAATGGTCCAGCAGGTGAACTGAAATATTTTGTGAAAATGTCTTGTGAAATTTTTTCTTTCTCGTTAAGCAAATCAACAACAAGCATGTCATCGCTGCTGCATCTTGTAGAGAAATCAGTTTTATTTTTTGATCGGCTTTCTAGAGAACTGCTTGCTTGTCTTTCGTATTGTGATTGCATGGTTGTTTTGCAAACTTGTAAAAGTAGTTCTTCTTCTCATATGTGATGGCCGAAGGGCAGACCAGCTGAAAGGTGCTTTGTGTCACCTATCATAAGTAGAATTGCAGCAGCTCCTTTAAAAATAAAAAAGGAATACCAAAATTTCCCAAAAATGAAAATTCATCATTTACTCGCCCTCATATCATCCCAGATGTGTATGACTTTCTTTCTTCTGCAGAACACAAAGATTTTCAGAAGAATATTTCAGCTCTGTTAGTCCATACAATGCAAGTGAATGGTGACCAGACCTTTCAAGCTCCAAAAGTCACATAAAAGGCAGCATAAAAGTAATGCACATGACAAATGGTCTAGAACAAGTAAAAGTATGGTTTTCAAAACAGTAAAAATGGTAGAAAAGTTTTATTGCGGAAATGGAAATCCATGTGACCATTTGATTGCGGAGCACTAAAGGACAAACAAACTTCAACATTTGATTCTAGCCTATACAGTTCCGGAGATATATTTTTTTTTTTCTTCAATTAACATTTTTATATACATATACAATAAACATATAACAAAGAAAAAACACAACATATATACATTGAGTCAACATTTAACATTTAACTCCTACTATTACCCCTCCCCCTCCCCCTCCCCAATCATCAGCCCCATCCCGACCCCCAACGAACACCCCTGTGGTCACAAATAGAATATACACGCACACACACACACACACACACACACACACACACACAAAATAAATACAATAAAATTATAATAAATTATAATCATATATAATTAAAACTAAACCTCTCTCTCCACAGCCCCTCCCCAAGAGTCCCCCTAAAACACCAAATACCTGCCCCACTTCCTGTCATACAAATCTCAAACCCCCAGCCCTCTGCTCGACATCTCAAAAGCCGCCACCCTCCCAATCTCTGCACACCACTCCGTAAATGAGGGAACCCCATCTGACTTCCATCCACTTAAAATAATCTGCCTGCCAATCATAATACTAGTCAGTACCCAATTTTTTATGTGTTTGCCCCCCAAATTTATGACCGCCCCATCACCCAGAATATAGAGTCTGGGGCAAAATGAAATTCGAGTGCCCAAAACATCACATATGAAACTCTGAACTTTCAACCACAACTCTTGGATCTTAACACACCCCCAAAAAACATGGGTTGTGTCTCCACCTTCTGATTATCATCGCCAGCAGGTGGGTGTGTCTCTAAGACCAAGCCTATACAATCTAGAGGGGGTCCAATAGAATCTATGTAAAATCTTGAATTGCATAAGGCGAACCTTTGTATCTCTAGATGCAGACTTGACATTTTTTAGAATCCTAACCACACTCCCTCCTCCAATACCAAGTTTAAATATTTCTCCCATAATCTCTTAAGAAGTTGAAGTTCCGTCCCCCAGACTCTGAATTAGCAGGGAGTAATACACTGATGCCTCATGACCTTTTCCAAAAGCAGTAATCACCTCTCCCAGAGTGTATGCCACTTAAGGGGGGTGTATGCTACTCCCAAAAACAATACAGAGCAGGTGGCACAGCTGTAAATACCTATAGAATTGAGATCTGGGAATCCCAAAATGTTGAACCAAATTTTCAAAAGATCTCAATACTCCACTCTCATATAGGTCACTGTGTGCAGTAACCACCTTCACAATCCAGTCTGACCAGCAGAAAGGGGACTTATTAATACATAATTTAGGGTTCAGCCATATGCTTGAGGCAACATTTAAATAAATGTCCAAATTAAACACTCTGTACACTTGTCTCCATACCGAGTGCAAATGCGAAATAACAGGGTGTAACTTAACCTCTCCGGTTAGTTTGATAGAAAGGCTTTGCAATGGCAAAATAGGGGTAAGAACTTCCTGTTCAATACAAAACCAGGGAGGGGCTCTCTCAGGTGGAAGCGACCAATGAGCCAAATGCCAGAGACTGAATGCATAATAATAAAATAAAATCTTGGGTAGGCCTAGCCCACCTTCGTCAATCAGCCTATGTAATTTATTGAAGTGTAATCTGGGACATTTACCATTGCAAATGAAGGACTTTGCTATGCTATCAAATTGCTTGAAATAAGAGAGGGGGACATCTACAGGGAGAGATTGTAGCAGGTAGTCAAATTTTGGAATACAATTCAATTTAATAACATTAACCTTCCCAATCACAGATAAATTTAATGAAGCCCACCTGTCCACATCGCTCGAAAACCTTTTTATTAAGAGGTCAAAATGAACTAAATCAGACAAATTTGCTGGGAAAAAAAATGCCCAAATATTTAATGCCCTGTTTGGGCCACTGGAAGGCGCCTGGCTGGAAAGCTGTTACTGGGCAGTACACTGTCAGTGCCAAAGCTTCGGATTTAGACCAATTGACTTTGTATCCTGAGAATTTAGAAAAGGAATTAATAATTCTGTGAAGGCAAGGCATAGATCTAGTAGGGTTGGAGACAAATAATAAAATATCATCTGCATAAAGCAAAAGCTTATGTGCCATACCTCCTGCCACCACCCCTGGAAAATCATCCTCTCTTCTTATCGCAGCTGCTAATGGTTCCAGGACCAGACAAAACAATAAGGGGGAAAGAGGGCAACCCTGTCGGGTGCTCCTATCCAGAGTAAAATAATATGAAATTAATCCATTTGTTTGTACCGCCGCTACCGGGTGTCTATAAAGTAACTTAATCCATCCAATAATAGTTTTCCCGAACCCATATATTTCCAAAATCTTAAAAAGATAATCCCATTCTACCATATCAAACACCTTTTCGGCATCAGGTGAGATCGCAGCGACCAGAGTCTGATCATTCGCCACTGACCAATGATATTTATGAAATGCCTAATGTTATCAGAAGAGCTGTGGCCCCGAATAAACCCCACCTGATCTATATGTATAACAGATGTCATAAATTTACTTAATCGGTTAGCCAGAATTTTTGGCAATATTTTACGTCTAGCTGGATCAGGGAAATTGGACGGTAACTCTTACACTCACTTGGATCTTTGTCCTTTTTAAGAATCAGACTGATCCGAGCTTGCATCATGGTTGGCAGAAGCTTTTCATTCTTTAATGATTCTGTATAAACTTCTAACAAAAGTGGAGCCAATTCTGTAGCATAAGATCTAAAAAATTCAGCGGCAAAGCCAACTGGCCTGTAGGCAAGGCCTTAATTACCTCGCCAAGCTCCTCAAGTTATCTCAGAATCAAGACATTTTATTTGCTCAATCATCAGTTTAGGGAGTTCTAATGGTTCCACAAAGTTCCTAATATCTTCATCAGTAGATGAAGATGTGGAACTATAAAGATCAAGATACAATTCTTTAAAAGCATTATTAATATCAATGGCCAAGGTAAATATTTCACCACCAGCAGATTTCACAGAGGGAATGGTAGAAAAAGACTCTCTCTGCTTTATGTATCTAGCCAAAAGCTTCCCTGCTTTGTCCCCCCATCACAAAATATGACTGTCTTGCCCTGAATAGCCAAAACTCCACCTTCCACAACAAAATAGTATTATATCTGTATTTTAATCGGGTCAATTCTCTGAGGCCATCAGACGACATTCGTCGCTTCAGCTCTGCCTCTACACTTTTAATATTCCCTTCCAAATCCATGAGTTCTCGTGCTTTGGATTTTTTTATGAATGAGGCATACTGTATGATCCGGCCCCTAAGAACCGCCTTAAGTGCCTCCCAAGCCATGCCCACAGAGGATACTGAGGACCAATTGGTTACCACATAAACATTAATTTCAGCCTTTCATTTTTTTTTTAATTCAGGATTTTGCAAAAGGGATACATTAAAGCGCCAACTATATGATTTATTTTTCTCCATATGTGGCAACACTTCTAAACTCACCAGGGCGTGATCTGAGATGAAGATGTTTCCAATTGAGCAATCAACAACAGATGAAATGAGGGACTTAGAAATAAAAAAATCTACTTGGTGCCTGGGTAGCTCAGCGAGTACTGACGCTGACTTCCACCCCTGGAGTTGTGAGTTCGAATCCAGGGCATGCTGAGTGACTCCAGTCAGGTCTCCTAAACAACCAAATTGGCCCGGTTGCTAGGGAGGGTAGAGTCACATGGGGTAACCTCCTCGTGGTCGCAATTAGGGGTTCTCGCTCTCAATGGGGCACGTGGTAAATTGTGTGTTGATCACGGAGAGTAGCATGAAGCCTCAACATGCTGTGAGTCTCCACGGTGTCATGCACAGCGAGCCACGTGATAAGATGCATGGATTGACTGTCTCAGAAGCGGAGGCAACTGAGACTTGTCCTCCGCCTAACTGTGCTACCACGAGGACCTATTAAGTAGTTGGAATTGGGCATTCCAAATTGGGAGAAAAGGGGATTAAAAAAATAAATAAAATCTATTCTAGAATAAATCTTATGGACTGATGAAAAAAAATTATAGTCCCTACCAGATGGGTTCAAAAGTCTCCAAATATCTGTAAGGCCAAGATTTTTACACATCCTGTGAAGCGTCAATGTTGCTCTAGGGGGCTTGCACACTTTTGCTTCACTATGATCAAGGACTGAGTCCATCAAAAGATTAAAGTCGCCTCCCAATATTATATCATGAGGGGTGCCAGCGGCTTGAAACATCCCTTCAAGATCTATAAAAAGCCCTGATCATCAGCGTTAGGTTTGTAAATATTAGCCAAAATCAACCTTTGCTTCTGAATTTCTGCTAAAACAATAATGACTCTTCCTAATTTATCTTTAATCTGTTTGAGACATTTGAATTGTAGATGTTTACTTAATGTAATGACTCCCCTGCTCTTACTCGAGCCAGCACTAAAGAAAACATGCCCACCCCATATCTTCCCAAATTTTTCAGCTTCCTGCAGGGAAAGATGCATTTCTTGAAGAAACACTATATCATATTTCTTATGTTTAAGAAAAGAAATAACCGTCTTTCTTTTTATGGGGTGTCCCAGCCCCTTCACATTCCACATGGCGAGAGATAATCCACTCCTATTAACATCTGACATATTAGAAAAAATAGATTGTTTGTCAAAAACAAGATTATAAAGACCACATTCCAACATTAGTGTAACAATAAAACCTCAAACTTTCCCCCGAACCAAACAAACAGAAAAAAGGTGCACGACAGTGCCAACCGGCGTCTATCCCTCTAAACTCAAACAGTCCATGTACGCCTACGAAAGTCCTCGTGACAACTTTGCCATCGGATTTCTCAAGTCCAGTGTTTCTATACAAATTTTGTGAGACAGAATTACACAGCAAAAAATAGTCTATAAAACAAACTCCAGCCTATAAGCGGAATAAACACAAAAAACTTGTAAATTAATCCACATAACTGTCCCGAAGGAGTGTTCCTCCACAGTACAAACTCCAGCCACTAGCAGAACCAGCACCAAAAAAAACAAAAATGCCTGTTCAGTTCTTCGGGCAGTCAAACGAATGTTCAGTAAGCAGACCCATTCAGCCGATACATGAGTGCAACAAAAGACCCAGTCACTCCAATGTCCTGCAAGAGATATACCACAAAACAATTATATCCCTAATTATATCACAACCTAGGGCTGGATGGGTGTGGGTGCGCCTGAGTAGTGGGGAGGAATTGGGAACATCCTGACAAGTTTGGTGTCACTAGGACTTATAGTTTTTGCTGCCCAGACACTTTTATGGCAGAAAAATAATAAGAAAAACAAGAAAATCATTACAAATACAACAGTGTTCCAGCACCTTTGGTTCTTGGCCCCCAAAATACATTAATGTATAAAAATAATAATTGTATTATTAAATATTATTAATACAAATTATTAAATTAATATCTGTACTTTCAGTGTTTGAAAATAAACTTTATTACCACCTGATGGCAGAATCTCCAAACTGCAAATGCAGGAACTGAGTTTAGACTTTGCTCTGCGCTAAGACAAATGAGAAGCATGTCTAATCTCAATGACCTATTTCTAAGGAAAATAGCAATTTGCTTTTTGAAGCACTTCATTTACATACAATACACCCCTGTGCATACACTCACAGATAACGCAAACACTCCCACCCAAGCCCACTTGTGCTTTGCGCTTATAATTAGCACTCTCATAGAAATTGGATAAGACGTAACACACAGCCGTTGCGTGTGGCAGTGCACTTAGCACGGTCACGAAATTAGAGCCCTGTATCTCATAAACTCTCATCCTTCAATATAAAAATCGGCCGGCTTTAGCAATAGTGAAGCCGCTTTCATAATTCATGTCAGGGCATCAACGCCATCGTCAAGTGCCACTTTGAACTCCACATGCAAGTGAATGGTGACCAAAACATTGAAGCTCCAAAAAACACAAAGGCAGCATAAAATAAATTAATATGACTCCAGTGGTTTTATCCATGTCTTCTTAGCAATATTATAAATTTTGGGTGAGAACAGACCAAAATACAACTCCTTTTTCACTGTACAACTTGCCATTGCAGTCTGCAGGCACGATCTTGATTTCAAGCTCGATTACACTGTCTAGTGCTTGACGCATGCGCAGAGTGCTAGATGGTGCTAGAAAGTGTAAACAAGCTTGAAATCATGATCACCAAGGAGACTGCTGATGTCAAGATTTATAGTGAAAAATTTGTATTTACTGTAGTTATATTTTGGTCTGTTCTTACCCATTACCGATTGGGTCACTTCAGAAGACATCAATTAAAACACTAGAGTCATATGGATTACTTTTATGCTGCCTTTTATGTGCTTTTTGGAGCTTCGAAGTTTTGGTCACTATTCACTTGCATTGTATGGACCTACAGAGCTGAGAAATTCTTCTAATAATCTTCGTTTGTGTTCTGCAGAAGAAAGAAAGTCATACACATCTGGGATGGCATAGGGGTCAAGTAAATGATGAGAGAATTTTCAGTTTTGGGTGAACAAATCTTTAACAAAACTAGTACATATTGCTACTTAAATTAATAGGAAACAATAAATAAAAACAAAATATGCCTCTACAAACAGATGATTATCTGTTCATTATCTAATCGTGCCTGCATTTCTCTTCTAGTGCTTTTAGATCTTAGTGCTGCCTTCGACACCATAGATCACGACATTCTCTTGAATAGGCTTGAGAATTATGTTGGTATTTGTGGACTTGATTTAGCATGGTTTAGGTCCTAATTAGCAGACTGCTACCACATTGTCTGTGTAAACAATGTTGGGCCTCATGTATTCAGATAGAAGACAAAGGCAGGCCTAATACAGTTGTAAAAACCTAACTCAAGCCCCCACCTTCCAAGTCATAAATCTTACTGATAAAAATCACGCCAAAATCAAACAAAGGGAGTCCAAAACAGACTACAAATCCATGAAGCCTTGCTCACTAAAGGATCGAACTCTCAACTCCTATTGGATGAGGCACACAACAGAACGTCCCTCAAACATGATATCATCAGGAGTTGAAATACCTCTGAAATGCTTCCAGAATTTACTTCCAGCGACTTTGTTCATCAAATATAGACGTAGCTTTTTTGCTGCTCTCAGGTGCAACCTCGTGGCACAAGGAAGTAACATCCGACTTGAAACTGTAGCCATACAATCTCCATCTCGCTGGACGAGTTGAGATTACTCTGTGTTCATCCGAACACTCTAACGGATCCGAAGGAGACCGCCGAGCAATTCGCATCTTCATCCGTTTGCCTACAGAAGTGAAGAGATTAAAGATTTCTCTTCCATCTTCAATCAAGTCGACAATTTCTGAGTTCTCCGCCAGCCCGCCAACAATCAACAGCCATACCGCCCGCCGACAGAGCGAGGAAACGGCCTCCCGTCCTCACCCGAGCCTCAAGGAACCGGGTCAGAGTTAAAGGACGGAGGAAAACACATTCTACCTGTGTCCTCATGCGATTCAAGTAAGAGGTTTACGTCTGGGCAGAGATAGAATACTATAGTGTGTTATTCTTGTGTTTCAAGGTTTTTGCTTGTACAGTTTACGGATCGCCATGTCCGCTCATTATTAATACTCAGGGTATTAATTATCATGATTTTGTTTTGCTGTATTGTGGTCCAACCAAATTGGATTGTTGTGCAATTTCGCCATCGCGGGTGAGACCGCAGCTGAGTTCATCTATTAAAGAGTCAAATAACGCGGGACTGTTTACGAGCCGTCCACTGCGTCTCTGAACGATGAACTAAACAGCTGCTTTCTCTCCCACGATCGCGAAATCAGCTTTAGGGCTGTCACTTCTCTCTCTCTCTCGTACTAACCACACATGCACACATACACGCACGCGATCCCTCACAAACATTCTGGCACACATTTTTGGCTCGTAGATAGCTTAAATGCTAAAGCCCAGCTTTGTCCCTAAGCTATCGTACAAGCGGATACACGCGGTAACTGGTAGACGCCATCTCCGCCCCCATTCACGGTCATATTCCCTGGCTGGAAGTCTCGCATGACATACTCTCCACGAGAGTCACATCTGCCATTTTGTGCACGTCCCTCCTTACACACACACACACTGTCACACACACACACCTTATGTGTTATAGGATTATTTTATTTCCATATCTAATCATGTCACTGTTTAGTTTGTAGTTGTAAGTCGGAAGTTTATTGACTGCATTGTATTAATTATTAATTGATATTACTGCATAAATAAACTTTGTTTATATTACAAAGAGAAGTGTTTTGGTTTGTTTTGCATACGCCTGTGTCATGCTGACGGGATGTCAGTGCTCGGATTCAAACTTTCATTCATTGTTTTTTTTCCCGAAAATCGATACTCTTCGGATGTCGATTTTCCTAAGAAAACAATCTAATATTGAGACTGTTTTACTATTTGGTTATTAGTCCCTAATTCCAGGGTGGTGCCCTGTCAATGTTAATCCTTATTTATATTCTATTGATTTTTGATAATTGATAATTATCTTTGATGATTGAATTTGAATGATCAATAAGCTAGTGTTAATTTTAATTAATGTTTCATCGATGTTAACAATTAACGATTATCTTTGATAATTGTTGATTTAAAGGATTATAAAAAGCTATGATTCTTATCAATGTTCTATTGATTTTAATAATTAATAATTATCTTTGATAATTATTAATTATTGCTAATAATCAAACTTGCTCCTAAACGTAGCACACTACATTTACTGGAGCCCCATATGAGGTTTTAATGAGTTAGATTCAATTGATTAATTTAAATATTAATTAATAACTACAGAAATAATTATTAATTATTAATTATAATTATTAATTATTTCTGATAATAACACTGATCTAAACAACCAGTAAAGCCCTACAACAAGGAATTGTCAAATCAAACAAAAGTATGGAGTGCCAAAGGGATCAATTTTAGGGCCTCTGTTTTTCACCTTACATATGCTTCTATAGATATTATCAGGAATCGAGGAATACGTTTCCACTTTTATGCCAATGATACCCATCTTTATATTTCTTCAAAACCCGATGAAATTTCACAGTTCTCCAAATTAGCAGAGTGTATCAATGAAATCAAAGATTGGATGGCCAGAAATTTCCTTCTACTCAATTCTGACAAAACAGAGGTACTAATTATTGGACCAAAAAACCTCTAAAAATTAGCTGCTAAAATATAATTTGACTCTCGATGTATGTACTGTTACATCATCTTCTACAGCGAAGAACTTTATATTTGTGTAAGAGGTGTTATATTTGATACCAATCTGTCCTTTGAAAAATCAAATTTCCAATGTTTGTAGAACGGCATCCTTCCACCTCAGAAATATTGCTAAGTTACGACACATGCTCTCTGTTGATGATGCCAAAAAAACGAAATTCATCATTCATGACCTCAAGACTAGATTATTGGAATGCATTACTGGGAGGATGTGCTGCAAGTTCAATAATTAAACTTCAATTGATTTGAAATGCAGCAGCCAGAGTGCTGACTAGAAACAAGAAGTATGATCATTTTAGCCTCATTTTATCATTGTTACATTGGCTACCTGTTAAATGTTGTATTAATTTAAAAATTTTGTTAACTACGTACAAAGCTTTAAATGGTCTAGCTCCGCAATACTTGAGTGACGTTCTACCATGCTATATTCCATCACGTTCATTACAATCGCAAACTTCTGGCCTGTTAATAGTTCTTAGAATATCGAAATCCACAAAAGGAGGTAGATCCTTTTCCTATTTGACTCCTAATCTATAGAATAGTCTCCCTAACACTGTTCGGAATGCAGACACACTCACTCAGTTTAAGTCTAGACTAAAGACTCATCTATTTAGCCAGGCATACACCTAATTTATCCATCAACTCACAATTAGGCTGCTTTAGTTAATTCTGCCAGAACCAGAAAGTTATAGGAGTTATTATCTATAACTCATATAACTCAAATTGAATGGCATCTACGCTAATATTATTTTATTTGTTTCCCTGTCTCAGTTACCAGAGCCAGCCAGATCCATCTCCGTTCCTGCTTGGTGTTGGAATCCACTGCTACATGTCTCTGAGTGATGATGACTAAATGCAGCCAGTATCAGCCAGACATCACTTCAGTCTATTACGATGGACTTCGGAGGATGAACTGATGCCAACTCCAAACATAAGACATGGGATACTTCATATGCCACTCCCTGAACCTTGGACTTAGGATAGACCTCACCGAAATGACTTGCCGGTTGAACTGCAATGCACCTCACTGATCTCTGCCTGCACCACCACGTCAGTCTAATGATGGACTACACTCTTAGAATGGAATACATAGACTTATCTATTAATTGCCAACAAAAGCCTTCATCAGCCAACAAACAATGGACAATGCATCTATGCAGTTAATCCAGGATGAACTTCAAAGACATTAGTCATTAATCTTAGTTCATACAAAATCTTTGTTTAAACACTGGCCCTCAACACTTACTTAGTTTACTCATTTTAAACCATGACTTGCACTGCACATAAAAAAACTAATTTTGGCATTACTGTATATTCATGCTGTTTAGCCAGAGGGGAACTGGCCCCCACAGTGAGCCTGGTTTCTCCCAAGGAAAAACATCTTATGGAGTTTTGTGTTCCTTGCCACAGTCGCTTTTGCCTTGCTCACTGGGGTTTTAAATACAACTAGATTAAAAAGTTTGTGGAAAAACTTTAGGTTGGCTTGAAATAGCCTGGTCTGAAAGTTTCAATAGTTGAGATAGATAGATACTAGGCATGTAACGATACACAAATTTCATGATACGATGCATAGCCTCACAATACGATACAATACAATCACCCACAAAAGTTTAGCTCAAACTTATTCAAGGATTCAACATAATTGTCTTTTAAATCATAAATGTCTCAAAGGTGTCTGATATTGGCAACAAAAAGCAGAGCTCTAAGTAACTTAAACAGCAGCATTGTATTTATTTTGTTTGATTGAGAAAAACTAATATAAACTCACAATTTTCATGTTTTTCGTCAGAAAATAAGTTTGTCTACACTCTAGTCATTTATATTTGTATAGCACTTTTCACAATACACATAGTTTCAAAGCAGCTTTATAGAAAATCATGCCTTTTTGTTTGAAAGCCCCCTGTGAACAAGCTGAAGTGACTGCAGCAAGGAAAAAAAACCTTTCAATGTTATTTAGTGGTGAAAAAAAAAAAAAAAACTTGAGGAACCTGGCCTCTGGTTTTACGATAGATGTACATAATCCAATATTATTTAGCGGATTAAGCAAAAATATATCGGTACACAGAATTGTATTTATTTATTTTAAAATTTTGGCCCTCTTCCCCATTTCACTTTGCATATAAACTTTACCACCATTATTACTGGCTTATAACATGTGCGCAAGTGTTGTTCTCAAAACTGTTTACATTTTGAAGTCAAAAGCAGATAATTATAAGTCTCATGTAATCACGGGTTTCTTACATTGTTGGTTTTTTGAATAAGCTGTTTTTTTATAGTTATGACTCATATCTTAAGAGCATCATGCTGTGCATGTCATGCTCAGAGAGACAGTTCCACAGCTAGATAGATGGATAGATAGACGGACAGATAGATAGACAGACAGACAGAGATAGATAGATACTGGCATGTTACTTAAATGTTTTAGCACATAGCTAGGCATTACTAGCATGTTTTAGCATGTTGCTAACATGCTGCTAACATATTTTAGCACTTCACTAGGCATTGCTAGCATGTTGCTAGCATGTTTTAACATGTTGCTAACATGTTGTTAGCATGTTTTAGCACTTAGCTAGGCATTGCTAGCATGTTGCTAGCATGTTTTAACCTGTTACTTGTATGTTGTTAGCATGTTTTAACACTTAGCTAGGCATTGCTAAAATGTCTTAGCATGTTGCTTTACAGCATAAGTCAGAACAGTCTGAAGGGGTGTGATGAACTTGGTGGATGTAGCTTGAATCCTCTAAAGAAGTTATTACAGGAAAAGTTTTCATTCTTGAATGGGTGTCTATGGAAATTTGGGCCTGTTCGGAAGTCCAATATGGGAAATCTGTAATTCTGATCAGTTAGAAAAGATAAAGCACACTATTCCAGATCAGTTTGAAGGTCTGTGCAAAGTCTGGTGCATGTAACTTGAAAGCTCTAGGAGGAGTTAGAGTCAGAAGAAGTTTAAATAGTAGATCAGTAGTTTGGCTTTTCAAGCCAAACTATTTATTTATTTATTTATTTATTTATTTATATACACAATGTTCAATTATATTTAATCAAACTACACATCAGTGACTCTAAGACTTTATAGATATTACATTTTCATTTTCTGTTAATGCATAATTTTCTGTAAAGCTGCTTTGAAACTATGTGTGTTGTGAAAAGCGCTATACAAATAATAATGATTTGACTTGACCTGATTAAACCGGAAAAACCTGCTCTTTTATGTTCCGAGCATTGTTACTCTTCAGAATCTCAATGGGTTGCATTTTACATACTAAACCATAAACTACACTAAACACTACACTGATGAGCCAAAACATTATGACCACTCACAGGTGAAGTGAATAACACTGATCCTCTTCTAACAAGAGCACATGTCAAGGTCTAGGTAGATTAGATGGTAAGCGAACAATAAGTTCTCGTAGTCAACGTGTTGGATGCAGGAGAAATGGGCAGGAGTACAGACCTGAGCAACTTTGACAAGGGCCACATTTTTATTTCCAGACGACTGGGTCAGAGCATCTCTGAAACAGCAATGCTTTTGGAGTACTTACTGACAGTGGTCTGAGGAGGGACAAACAACAAACCAGTGACAGGGTGTTGGGCGCCCAAGGTTCATCGATGTGCAAGGGAAACGAAGGCTATCCTGTCTGGTCCGAACCGACAGAAGGTCTACTGTGGCACAATTTACAGAAAATGTTAATGATGTTTATGGGAGGAATGTGTCACAACACACATAGCACCCTGTGTAGGGCTGTGTAGCCGAAAACCAGCCAGAGTGCCCAATGTGACCCCTGTCCACCGTCAAAAGTGCCTACAATGGGCACACGAGCGTCGGAACTGGACCTTGGAGCAGTGGAAGAAGTTTGCCTGGTCCGATGAGTCCCATTTTCTTTTACATCACGTGGACAGCCATATATGTGTGTACTGTTTACCTGGGGAAGTGATGGCACCAGGATGCACTGTGGGAACAAGCTGGTGGAGGGAGTGTGATTCTCTGGGTAATGTTCTGCTGGGAAACCCTGGGTCCGGCCATTCATGAGGATGTCAATGACACATGCCACCTACCTAAACATCATTGCAGCCCAGGTACACCCCTTCATGGCAATGGTATTACCTGACATGGCCTCTTTTAGCAGGATAATACTCCCTGCCACACTGCACACATTGTTCGGGAATGGTTTGAGGAACATGATGAAGAGTTCATGGTGTTGCCGTAGCACTGTGGGATGTGCTGGACCAACAAATCTGATTCACGGGGCTCCACCTCGCAACTTACAGGACTTAAAGGATCTGCTGCTAATGTCTTAGTGCCTGATACCACAGGATACCTTCAGGGGTCTTGTAAAGTCCATGCCACACTGGGACGGCAGCACACAGAAGACCAACAGCATATTAAGCAGGTGGTCATAATGTTTTGACTCAGTGTAAACACTTTGGACTCCCCACATGGACAGATGTTCCCCTTTTCCTCTATTTGTTAAGAGCAGAAAGAAGATCTGGAACAAAGAAATAGAAAGGGAATAATGTCAAAACTATTGCAAAATGTGAAAATTATTCATTTTTGTCTTTTATGAAGAAAAGGTCAAAGAGGCCACATGCTACAATGAAAACATGGACTTGAGAAGGGAAGATTAACAAACAAGCGGTTGAGATTTGTTGTCTTTCACCATCCCTCTTAAGTTGTAATAGGATAACCCTGGACCCTGGGCAGCCTATCAAATAGCCCCTCACACTCGACCCCTGGGTGAGTCAGAAAAGGCCTGCTTTGTTTGCAGAAATTGGGTCCTATGTGCCTTTCCGTAATGAAGTGACCAGAAATAATGAAAAGCTTTCAGCGTCGCTCAGGTGATTTTTGCTGGGATAAGAGCAGGGATCCTGATTCAGAGTCACAGTTCATTTAATTTTTCGCCTCTGATGAGATCTCCATTATCTGATAAATCTGAACAGCCATTACTAGCTCTAGTTCAGGCTAGCTGACTGCTTCTAACAGAAATCCTATACACCACTTTGTCAGCAGTTTTGAATTCATTGTCACCAGGATTTGAGCTAGATGATAGGAATAATCTGGCACAACTGAGATTGACAGTTCATTTCAGAAATCAATAGTTACAATTTACTTCTTTCAAAGTTCATTCTTGGAGAAGATTCCATATTATCCCTTTCCAAATAAGCTGATCATATCTCAGCCAAGCTCTGGAATGAGTTTCCTCAAAATGTGATTTTATTGGGTAAAAATCAATGTCTGTATTGTGTTCTTTAATTTGGCCTCTGATGACAGTAAATCTTTATCTTTCACAGGCAAACGGTGGTAGGGTGCTGACAGCATTTCCTCCCAGAACAAAACCCCTTGCCCCATGCACACTCTGCTAGATACATAGGGCCCTAATGTGGCTGGACATGGTTCAGATGGGTCATTAATCAGACAGTGTGACAGCCAACTCTCCTCGTCTGCAGGCAGATAGACAAACAGAACATGAGGAGTATAGAGGCTTAGAAAAAAGGGCTGCTCTCCCTTGAGCCTCCAATAAGAAATTTTTTTTTTTATTCCTTTCAGCTGATTGGCAACATTGTAAAATCACCTTGTGACATGGGAGCTGGTTAATGTTTGTGGTTTTCTCGCTCCACGGCGAGCCAAATTATTCACTTCGCCAAGCAAATAATTTAACAAAACATGCATGAAAACGTGCATAATCAATAGTAGTAAATAATAATGATCTTACATTTCATTTTATTAATTTATAATCATGTACAGAAATATAAAAAAGTTATAATAAAAATAAAATAGAAATTTAGTTTGCAAGCAGCAGTTATCGGGGTTCAAGCCACTTAGGGCCTACGAATAATCATGAAATGCAAAAATTAACAACTGGTTAACAATAGACAAGACTGTTGTACAAAGTTCCTTGTATGTCATGATAACGGACTGGTATTGTCACAGAATATATTATTTAAATAAAATATTTGATGTTATGTAATTTTGCCTAACAAATTTGTGAGGCAAAATTGAGTAATCCGATGGCAAAGTTGTCGCGGGAGCTCTCGTAGGCGTACATGGACTCTTTGAGTTTAAAGGGATTGACGCCGGTTGGCGCTTTCGTGCGTGGGGTTAATGCGCACGTTTTTCTGTAACAAATATGATATAGTGTTTCTTCAAGAAACACATCTTTCCCCACAGGAAGCTGAAAAATTTGAGAAGATATGGGGTGGACATATTTTCTTTAGTGTTGGCTCAAGTAAGAGCAAGGGAGTCATTATATTGGTAAATAAACCTTTACAATTCAAATTTCTTTAACAGTTTAATGATAAATTAGGAAGAGTCATTATTGTTTTAGCAGAAATTCAGGGGCAAAGTCTGATTTTGGCTAATATTTACACACCTAACACTGATGATCAGGGCTTTTTTATAGATCTTGAAGGGATGTTGCAAGCCACTGGCACCACTCGTGTTATATAATATTGGGAGGAGACTTCAATCTTTTGATGGACTCAGTCCTTGATCATAGTGAAGCAAAAGTGTGTAAGCCCCTAGAGCAACATTGACGCTTCACAGGATGTGTAAAAATCTTGGTCTTACAGTTATTTGGAGACTTTTGAACCCATCTGGTAGAGACTATAATTTTTTTTCATCAGTCCATAAGATTTATTATAGAATAGATTTTTCCAAATCCCTCATTTCATCTGTTGTTGTTTGCTCGATTGGAAATATCTTAGTCTCGGATCACACCCTGGTGAGTTTAGAGGTGTTGCCACATATAGAGACAAAGAAATCATATAGTTGGCACCTTAATGTGTCCCTTTTGCAAAATCCTGATTTAAATGTTAAAGACTGAAATCAGTGTTTATATGGAGACCAACTGGATCTCAGTATCCTCTGTGGGCATGGCTTGGGAGGCACTTAAGGCGGTTCTTAGAGGTTGGATCATACAGTATGCCTCATTCAACAAAAAATACAAAGCACGAGAACTCGTGGAGTTGGAAGGAAATATTAAAAGTGCAGAGGCAGAGCTGAAGCACCATATGTCATCTGATGGCCTCGGAGAATTGACCCGATTGAAATATAGATATAATACTATTTTGTCGCAGAAAGTGGTGTTTTGGTTATTCAGGGCAAGACAGTCATACTTTGAGTCGGGGGACAAAGCAGGGAAGCTTTTGGCTAGATATATAAAACAGAGAGAGTCTTTTTCTACCATTCCTTCTGTGAAATCTGCTTGTGGTGAAATTTTTACTTCAGCCATTGATATTAATAATGCTTTTAAAGAATTCTGTCTTGATCTTTATTGTTCCACGTCTTCATCTACTGATGAAGATATTAGAAACTTTGTGGAACCATTAGATCTTCCTAAACTGAAGACTAAGCAAATAAACGCTTTTGATTCTGAGATAACCTTGGAGGAGCTTGACAAGGTAATTAAGTCCCTACCTACTTGCAAGGCTCCGGGGCCAGATGGTTTTGCCATAGAATTTTTTAGATCCTATGCTACAGAACTGGCTCCACTTTTGTTAGAAATTTATACTGAATAATTAAAGAATGGAAAGCTTCCTCCAACCATGACACAAGCCCGGATCAGTCTGATTCTTAAAAAGGACAGAGATCCAAGCGAGTGTAAAAGTTACCGTCCAATCTCCCTGATCCAAGTAGATGTACAAATTTTGTCAAAAATTTTGGCTAACCGATTAAGTAAGGTTATGACATCTCTTATACGTATAGATCAGGTGGGGTTTATTCGGGGCCGCAGCTCTTCTGATAACATCAGGTGTCTCATCAATATCATGTGGTCAGTAGCGAATGATCAGTCTCCGGTCGCTGCCATCTCACTTGATGCTGAAAAGGCATTTGATATGGTAGAATGGGATTATCTTTTTAAGATCTTGGAAATTTATGGGTTCGGGAGTACATTTATTGGTTGGATTAAGTTACTTTATAAACACCCTGTAACAGCTGTACAAACAAATGGATTAATTTCAGATTATTTTACTCTGAATAGGGGCACTCGGCAGGGTTGCCCTCTTTCCCCATTATTGTTCTGTCTTGCCCTGGAACCATTAGCAGCTGCAATAAGAAAGGAGGATGATTTTCCAGGGGTGATTGTGGGAGGTGTGGCGTATAAGCTTCTGCTTTACGCAGATATTTTATTATGCGTCTCTGACCCCACTAGATCTATGCCTTGCCTCCACAGAATTATTAATTCCTTTTCCAAGTTCTCAGGATACAAAGTCAATTGGTCTAAATCCGAAGCTTTGGCTTTGACAGCGTACTGTCCAGTAACGGCCTTCCAGCCGGGCGCCTTCCAGTGGCCCAAACAGGGCATTAAGTATTTGGGAATTTTATTCCCAGCAAATTTGTCTGATTTAGTCAGAGTTAATTTTGATTCCTTAACAAAAAGATTTTCGAATGATGTGGACAGGTGGGCTTCATTACACTAATCGATGATAGGGAAGGTTAATGTAATTAAAATGAATTGTATTCCAAAATTCAACTACCTGTTACAATCTCTCCCTTTAGATGTCGAAGTCCTTCATTGGAATGGAAAGTGTGCCAGGTTAAATTTCAATAAGTTACATAGGCCGATTGACAAAGGTGGGTTAGGTCTGCTACCCAAGAGTTTGTTTTATTATTATGCATTCGGTCTCAGACATTTGGCTCATTGGTCGCTTCCACCTGAGAGAGCCCCTCCCTGGTTTTGTACTGAAAAGGAAACTCTTTCCCCTTTCGCGCCTCTGCATAGCCTTTCGATTAAATTAATCAGAGAAGTTAAGTCACACCCCGTTATTTTGCATTTAAACTCGATATGGACAAAAGTGTCCAGAATGTTTAATTCGGATATTTATTTAAATGTAGCCTCGAGCATATGGCAGAACCCTAAACTATGCATTAATAAGTCCCCTTTCTGTTGGTCAGATTGGATTGTGAGGGGGGTTAATACACTCGGTGACCTATATGAGAGTGGGGTATTGAGACCTTTTGAAAATTTGGTTCAAAATTTTGGGATTCCTAGATCTCAATTTTATAAGTATTTACAGCTGCACCACCTACTCTGCACTGTTTTTGGGAGTGGCACGCACCCCCCTAGTGCGGCAGATACTCTGGGAGTGGTGATTACTGCTTTTGGAAAAGGTCATGAGGCATCAGTGTATTACTCCCTGCTAATTCAGAGTCTGGGGAATGGAGCTTTAAATTCCCTCAAAAGATTATGGGAGGAAGATTTAAATTTGTTTTTGGAGGAGGGAGTGTGGGCTAGGATTCTTAAAAATGTCAAGTCTGCATCTAGAGATGCAAGGGTGTGCCTTATGCAATTTAAGATTCTACATAGATTTTATTGGACCCCTTCTAAATTGTATAGGCTTGGTCTTAAGGACACACCCACCTGCTGGCGATGCCATTTAGAAGATGGAGACACCACCCATTTTTTTTGGGGGTGTCATAAGATACAGGAGTTCTGGTTGAGGGTCCAGAATGTTATGGCCGATGTATTGCATACTCGGATCTCCTTTTGCCCCAGGCTCTGTATTTTGGGTGACGGGGCAGTCACTGATGTAGGAGATAAGTACATGAAGAATTGGATCCTGGCTGGTGTTATGGTGGGCAGACAGGTTATCCTTAGAGGATGGAAGTCAGCTGGAGCCCTCTCGTTTTGTGAGTAGTGCGAGGAGATAGGCAGGGTGGCAGCTTGACATATAGAAGGCTAGGCAACATGAATATGTTCATCAGGAGGTGGGGCAGCTATTTGGCCTTTTTGGAGGGCTCTTGGGAGGGGCAGTGGAGGGAGACGTGTTGTTTTAAATGTGTATGTTGTAGTCTTTTTGTTTTTGAACATATACTTTTTTAAAATGTATTTCTAAATATTTTCTTCTGTTTTATTGTTTGTTTGTGTGTCTTTGTCAATTGTATTTGACCACTGGGGTATCTGTTTGTGTTGGGTGGTGGGGTGGGGTGGTTAATGTTCAGGAGGAAGGGTTGTAAATAATATAATGTGATTCCAAATATTTTGTTATATATATATATATATATATATATATATATATATATATATATATATATATATATTATATGGAATCAATAAAAACTTTTAATAACAAAGAAAAAGGTTGGCTAAAAGTATACCTGTCTCATAGTTTGTGTTAGACATTGATCTAATATGACTTACTTCAATTCTATCCAAATAAAGAAATTAAAGTCCACTCTCTCCCCATCCATCCAACACCATCAAAATAAATTAAATTATAATAATAAATTAAAAGAATTAAATTGAAAAATTCCATTGATAACTTTTCATTTTGGGACTCCAGAGAATCTTTCTGCACTGGTTTGATTCCGATCAGGCGAACGGCCTAGGACTAGTTTGAAAAAGTAATCTTTTAAAATAATCTCAAGTATTTATTGAAGGTTTTGTTACACACCAGTGGTATTTATAGTAAAGTTGTTCAGAATGAGGAGATCTACAATATGATCTGAATAATGTGTTTCTTTGTGAAACACAGCGGTATATACAATGATTTACAGGCATGTAAAACATGATAGCGCCTCCCAGTGGCAAATTTTTTTCACATTTTGCACAGACCTCTTGGGACAAGAGACAAATAGGCATACCAAGTTTAGTTCCGATCGGCCTTATTTAACTCTACATAAATGCTGCTGAAAGCTGATTGGTCGATGGCGGCCATGTTTTTAAAGATATGGGATTGTCCTCATAAACCTTGATGGCACCTTGGACAAAGATAGGGCATGCAAAATTTCAAGTAGTTAGAGACACTTTCAGCTTTTTAATTATTATAGCGCCACCAAGAGGCAAAGGTGTGCAAAGTTTGGTGATAATGTCTCAGTTCGTTCAAAAGTTATAACCATTTTAGTAAAGTGAACATGCCCACTACGAACGTTTTGGCGTACCGTTTGAGGATAAATCAGAATTTAAAAATTCCTTTCATATTGGGACTCAGCTGAATCATTCTGCTCTGGTTTGGTTCCGATCGGGCAAACAGCCTAGGACGAGTTCATTTTGAATTTTTTTCAAACAATCCAAAATAGCGGGAAAACGAAGGGGCGGAGCAAAATTCATTTTCTAAATGACACTGTTATAGCAACTCAAAGGGTAAAGTTCAACATTTTTTATATAATTATTGACCTAGAGAGTCCAGACAATTGTACTACATTGGTTTTATTGAGGTTAAGAGAAAAACCTAGGACGAGTTCACAAAAGTAGTTTTTTTTACATAATTGTGAATATTTAATGAACGATTTGATTGACAGCAGTGGTTCTTGAGGCAAAGTTGTTCAGAATGGGGATATCTAACATATGATATGCATATTGTGTGTATGTGTGAAACTCAGAGTGATTACTGAGGCGTAAAACTCGTTAGCGCCACTCGGTGTCTGATTTCTTTCAAATTTCTCACAGATCTCTAGGACTAGGAGTCGAACAGGCCCACCGAGTTTTGTGCCGATCGGCCTCCATTAACCTTGTCTAATAGGTGCTCGAATTGCATTGGCCGATGGTGGCCATGTTTTTTGAGATACGCAAATGTCCTCATAGACATTCATGGCACCTCAGACAAAGACACTGCATGCTGATTTTCAACTCAATCAGATTAACGGTTACGTAGTTAGAGCTGCTTTCATGTTTTTTTCCTGTTATAGTGCCACCAAGTCTTTTTTACTGTGACCTCAGATTGAGCTCATACACATGTGTACCAAGTTTGGTGAAAATATCTCATTTCGTTTGGGCGTTATAGCCATTTTAGTAAAAATGGCTTGCCCTTTTCGAACGTTTTAGCACCCCTTAGAGACTGTGAGTTGAAATTTCAACTTTTTTTTGTTAATTATTGATAATCAGACTCCAGAGTATATTTCTGCACTGGTTTGTTTCCAATCGGGTGAAAAACCTAGAACTAGTTCACAAAAGTAGGTTTTTAACATTATCTGAAATATTTACCGAACGGATTGACAGACACCAATGCATCTTGAGGTAAAGTTGTTTAGAATGAGAAGAGCTATCAGGTGATATATATTACTTGTGTTTTTTCACAACACTGCATTATATACAACCATTAACACCTACAAAAATCGTGATAGCACCACCTAGTGGCCGATTTTTTTAAAACTTTGCACAACCCTCTCAGACCAAGAGTCAAATAGGTCCACCAAATTTCGTTCCGATCGGTCATTGTTAACCTTGTGTAATAGCTGCTGAAATTTGACTGGCCGATGGCGGCCATTTATTTCAACATACGTGAATGCCCATATAAACAATGATAGCAGCTGAGGCAAAGACAATGTATGCAAATTTTGTAGTCAATAGGATTAACGGTTTCATAGTTACAGCCAATTTCATGTTTTTTGGTATTATAGTGCCACCATGTGCCAACTTTTCTGGGCAACAAACCCGAGATGTCAGCTGAGATCTGAATCCCTTGGTCTAGACCCTCATCTTTTATACTGTTTCTTGTCTGATATTGCCTCATGTGTATGCCCCTTCATTATTTTTTGGTTGTCATGGTTCACCACCATTATCTCACAAGGTCTTTGATTTCTTTTTAATGGTGGCTTTAATCTATTTTTGAAAGATAACTTTTCAATTAAAGTAATACAAAAAACATGACAATCTGAGCATAATATGGTCACTTTGACGACTAGTTGCTTTAATCTTTATCTTCCGCTTTGTTTCTCAAGGTCCGTAGCATCATTATTTCTGTTACAGCTGAATCTTTATCTTTAGCTGTGTTTCCCAAGGTCCATAGCATCATTATTTCTGTTGTACTATGTGGTTTTTTGCAGCATCAACACTTTTAATAACCTCAAATGCTCTCTCCTGGGTCACACAAAGTCCAGCAACCTCATATGCCCTCTTCAGGGTCACACAGAAATCAGGCTGTTCTACATTAGTACTATTCTATGTGATATATAAAATATTCTAGAGAAATATAGAAAAATATACTATAGTAGCAACCAGATGGGGTTACCCTAGCAACCAAATAACAAATCACATATCTCTGCACCAGAACATCGTAGAGATATCAAGTTTCATTAATTTGTCTCAGGGTAGCAAGGAATTTTTTGAGTATCACCTTGGTAACTGCTAGCAACCAAATGGGATTATCTTAGCAGCCACGTAACAAATCACATATCTCTGCACCAGAATATCGTAGAGACTTCCGGCTTCATTCATTTGACTCAGGGTACCAAGGAGCCTTTTGAGTATCACCTTGGTAACTGCCCAGCAACCTGATGGGGTTACCCTAACAACCAAGAAACAAATCACATATCTCAACACCAGAACATTGTATGGATTTCCGGCTTCGTCCATTTGACTCAGGATAGCAAGGAGTCTTTTGAGTATCACCTTGGTAACTGCTAGCAACCAGATGGGGTTACCCTAGCAACCAAATAAAAAATCACATACCTCTGCACCAGAACATCGTAGAGACTTCTGGCTTCGTTCATTTGACTCAGGGTAGCAAGGAGCCTTTTGTAGGGCTTTACTGGTTGTTTAGATCAGTGTTACTATCAGAAATAATTAATAATTATTTCTTTAGTTTTTAATTAATATTTAAATTAATTAATTGGATCTAACTCATTAATACCTCATATGGGACTCCAGTAAATGTAGTGTGCTACGTTTAGGAGCAAGTTTGGTTATTAGCAATAATTAATAATTATCAAAGATAATTACTAATTATTAAAATCAATAGAACATTGATGAGAATCAATGTTAGCTTCTTTTAATCCTTTAAAATCAACAATTATCAAAGATAATCGTCAATTGTTAACATCGATGAAACATTAATTAAAATTAACATTAGCTTATTGATCATTCAGATTCAACAATCATCAAAGATAATTATCAATTATCAAAAATCAATAGAATATTAATAAGGATTAACATTGATGGGGCACCACCCTGGAATCAGGGACTAGTAACCAAATATTAAAACAGTCTCAATATTAGATTGTTTTCTTAGGAAAATCAACATCCGAAGAATATCGATTTTCGGGAAAAAAAACAATGAATGAAGGTTTGAATCCGAGCACTGACATCCCGTCAGCATGACACAGGCGTATGCAAAACAAACCAAAACACTTCTCTTTGTAATATAAACAAAGTTTATTTATGCAGTAATATCAATTAATAATTAATACAATGCAGTCAATAAACTTCCGACTTACAACTACAAACTAAACAGTGACATGATTAGATATGGAAATAAAAATAATCCTATAACATATAAGGTGTGTGTGACAGTGTGTGTGTGTGTGTGTGTGTGTGTCAGTGTGGTTAGTGAGAGAGAGAGAGAGATTATTAAGTGACAGCCCGAAAGCTGATTTCGCGATAGCTGGAGAGAAAGCAGCTGTGTTCATCACTCAGAGACGCGGTTTTACAAGTGGGGCTCGTAAAAGTCCTGCGTTATTTGACTCTAATGGATGAACTCAGTTTTTGTCCCACCCGCGATGGCGAAAATGCACAACAATCCAATTTGGTTGGACCACAATACAGCAAAACAAATTTGTGATAATTAATACCCTGAGTATTAACAATGAGCGGACATGGCGGTCCGTAAACTGTACAAGCAAAAACCTTGAAACACAAGAATAACACACTATAATATTCTATCTCTGCCCAGACGTAACCTCTTACTTAAATCGCATGAGGACACAGGTAGAATGTGTTTTCCTCCGTCCTTTAACTTTGACCCAGTTCCTTGAGGCTCGTGTGATGACGGGAGGCCGTTTCCTCACTCTGTCAGCGGGCGATACAGCTGTTGATTCTCTGCGGGCTGGCGGAGAACTCAGAAATGTCGACTTGATTGAAGATGGAAGAGAAATCGTTAATCTCTTCACTTCTGTAGGCCAACGGATGAAGATGCGAATTGCTCGGTGGTCTCCTTCGGATCTGTTAGAGTGTTTGGTTGAACACAGAGTAATTTCAATTCGTCCAGCGAGATGGAGATTGTATGGCTACAGTTTCAAGTTGGACATTACTTCCTTGTGCCACGAGGTTGCACCTGAGAGCAGCAAAAAGCTACATCCGTATTCGGTGAACTAAGTCGCTGGAAGCGAATTCTGGAAGCATTTCAGAATTATTTGAACTCCTGATGATGTCATGTTTGAGGGACGTTCTGTTGTGTGCCTCATCCAATAGGAGTTGAGAATTCGATCCTTTAGTGAGCAAGGCTTCATGGATTTGTAGTCTGTTTTGGACTCCCTTTGTTTGATTTTGGCGCGATTTTATCAGTAAAATTTACGACATGGAATGTGTGGGGGCTGAGTTAGGTTTTACGACTTGTGTTAGGCCTGCCTTTGTCTTCTATCTGAATACATGAGGCCCAACATTTTTGAGTATCACCTTGGTAACTGCGTAGCAACCAGATGGGGTTACCCTAGCAACCAAATAACAAATCACATATCTCAAAACCAGAACATTGTATGGATATCCAGCTTCGTCCATTTGACTCAGGATAGCAAGGAGTCCTTTGAGTATCACCTTGGTAACTGCCTAGCAACCAGATGGGGTTACCCTAGCAACCAAGTAACAAATCACTTATCTCTGCACCAGAACATCGGAGAGGCTTCATTCATTTGACTCAGGATAGCAAGGAGCCTTTTGAGCATCACCTTGGTAACTACAAAGCAACCTGATGGGGTTACCCTAGCAACCAAGAAACAAATCACATATCTCAACACCAGAACATTGTATGGCTTTTTGGCTTCGTCCATTTAACTCAGGATAGCAAGGAGTCTTTTCAGTATCACCTTGGTAAATGCTAGCAACCAGATGGGGTTACCCTAGCAAACAAGTAACAAATCACATATCTCTGCACCAGAACATCATAGATACTTCCAGCTTCGTTCTTTTGACTCAGGGTAGTAAGGAGCCTTTTTGAGTATCACCATGGTAACTGCATAGAAACCAGACGGGGTTACCCTAGCAACCAAGTAACAAATCATAAATCTCTGCACCAGAATATAATAGAGAATTCTGGCTTCGTTCATTTGACTCAGGTTAGCAAGGAGCCTTTTGAGTATCACCTTGGTAACTGCCTAGCAACCAGATGGGATTACCCTAGCAACCAAGTAACAAATCACATATCTCTGCAACAGAATATCATAGAGACTTCCAGCTTTGTTCATTTGACTCAGGGTAGTAAGGAGCCTTTTTGAGTATCACCTTGGTAACTGCCTAGCAACCAGATGGGGATACCCTAGCAAACAAGTAACAAATCACATATCTCTGCACCAGAACATCGTTGCGAGTTCTGGTTTCATTCATTTGAGTCAAGGTAGCAAGGAGCCTTTTGAGTATCACCTTGGTAACTGCGTAGCAACCAGATGGGGTTACCCTATCTGGTGTTGAGATATTTGATTTGTTTCTTGGTTGCTAGGGTAACACCATCTGGTTGCTAGCAGTTACCAAGGTGATACTCAAAAGGCTTCTTGCTACCCTGAGTCCAATGAATTAAAACGGAAGTTTCTACATTGTTCTGGTGCAGAGATATGTGATTTGTTACTTGGTTGCTAGGCAGTTAACAAGGCAATCCTCATAAGACTCCTTTCTACCTTGAGACAAATTAATGAAACCAGAAGTCTCTCCATATTCTGGTTGCGGAGATATGAGATTTGTTATGTGGTTGCTAGGGTAACACCATTTGGTTGCTAGGAAGATTCCAAGATGATACTCAAAAGGCTTCTTGCTACCCTGAGTCCAATGAACCAAAATGGAAGTCTCTATATTGTTCTGGTGCAGAGATATGTGATTTGTTACATGGTTGCCAGGGTAACCCCATCAGGTTGCTAAGCAGTTACCAGGGTAATATGCAAAAGGCTCCTTTCTATCCTCAATCAAATGAACGAAAATGGAAGAATCTACATTATTCTGGTTAGGAGATATGTGATTTGTTACTTGGTTGCTAGGGTAACACATTCTGGTTGCTAGTCAGTCACCAAGGTGATACTCAAAAGGCTCTCTGCTACCCTGAGCAAATGAATGAAGCCGTAAGTCTCTACGATGTTCTGGTGCAGAAATATGTGATTTGTTATGTGGTTGCTAGGGTAACCCCATCTGGTTTCTAGGTAGTTACCAATGTGATAGTCAAAAGACTCCTTGCTACCCTGAGGCAAATTAATGAAACCAGAAGTCACAACGATGTTCTGGTGCAGAGATATGTGATTTGTTACTTGGTTGCTAGGGTAACCCCATCTGGTTGCTAGGCAATTACCAAGGTGATACTCAAAAAGGCTCCTTACTACCAAGTCAAATGAACGAAGCCAGAAGCCTCTACAATGTTCTGGTGCAGAGATATGTGATTTTTTACTTGGTTGCTAGGGTAATGCCATCTGGTTTCTGGGGAGTTAACAAATTGATAATCAAAAGTCTCCTTGCTACCCTGAGCCAAATGAATGCTCTCCGATGTTCTGGTGCAGAAATATGTGATTTTTTTACTTGGTTGCTAGCAGTTACCAAGGTGATACTCAAAAGGCTTCTTGCTACCCTGAGACAAATGAATGAAACCAGAAGTCTCTCCAATGTTCTGGTGCAGAAATATGTAATTTGTTATGTGGTTGCTAGGGTAACCCCATCTGGTTTCTAGGCAGTTACCAAGGTAATCCTCAAAAGCCTCCTTGCTACCCTGAGACAAATGAATGAAACCAGAAGTCTCTCCGATGTTCTGGTGCAGAAATATGTGTTTTGTTACTTGGTTGCTAGCAGTTACCAAGGTGATACTCAAAAGGCTTCTTGCTACTCTGAGACAAATGAATGAAGGTGCAGAAATATGTGATTTGTTACTTGGTTGCTAGCATTTACCAAGGTGATACTCAAAAGACTTCTTGCTACCCTGAGTCCAATGAAGTCTCTACATTGTTTTGGTAGAGATATGTGATTTGTTACTTGGTTGCTAGGGTAATCCAATCTAGTTCGTATGCAGTTACCAATGTGATACTCAAAAGGCTCCTTGCTACCCTGAGACAAATCAACAAAATCGTAAGTCTCTACGATGTTCTGGAGCAGAGATATGTGATTTGTTACTTGATTGCTGAGGTAACCCCATTTGGTTGCTAGCAGTTACCAAGGTGATAATCAAAAGTCTCCTTGCTACCCTGAATCAAATGAACGAAGCCAGAAGTCTCTACGATGTTCTGGTGCAGAGATATGTTATTTTTTACTTGGTTGCTAGGATAACCCCATCTGGTTGCTATGCAGTTACCAAGGTGATACTCAAAAAGGCTCCTTGCTACCCTGAGTCAAATTAACAAAGCCAGAAGTCTCTACGATGTTCTGGTGCAAATATATGTGATTTTTACTTGGTTGCTAGGGTAACCCCATCTGGTTGCTAGGCAGTCAGCAAGGTGATACTCAAAAGGCTCCTTGCCCACCCTGAGACAAATTAATGAAACTTGAAGTCTGTAATGTTGCTGGCAATGTCAGGCAAACGAAGACTGTAATTAAGCAGAACCCATGTGCAGTTTATTTACATGGTGCAGTGAATCCATAATCTGGAATCCCAAGATGTGAAATGAAAACATAAACAAAAACAGGAAACATGAACCTTAACTATAAGCTAGACTTGACTAGACTTGACTATAAAACAAGACATAAACGTGAACTAAACTTGACTTGACTTGACTTGACATCCAAACAACACACATTAACAATACCTGACAAGAGACAATGGCAAACATAAGGGCTTAAATACAAAGACATGGATAACAAGTAAACAAGATATCCAATCACAAGACTGAACTAATAAACAAGAAACAAGACAATGACCATGAACCAGTGACATAACAGAACTAATAACAAGACTATAACCAATGGGGACAGGACACATGAACTTGAGGGAAACAGTATAATCACATGACTTAACATGGAAACACTTTTCAAAATAAAAGTCATTAACACAAAACATGAACAAAAACACATTTAGATGTGACATATCCCCCCCACTTAGTGCGGCTCCCAAAGCCCTAAAACATAAACACAAAGTTCACTGTGAGGGAGTGGGGGGACATGGTGATTTGACGTGGCTACATGGCATGACGTGGTAACGTGGTACGGCAGGATCACTGACTTGGCCATGGTAGGCGTGGATGCTGACTCGTTGGCCATGGCAGGCATGAGCACTGGCTCGTAGAGCGGAGGCGGGCCTGGACCATGGAGCAGAGGTGGGCCTGGACCATGGAGCAGAGGCTTGCTTGTGACATGGCATAGAGCAGTCTGGGGTTTGGCTGAGACATGGCATGGAGCAGACTGAGGCTCGGCTGTGACATGGCGTAAAGCAGACTGAGGCGTGATTGTGACGGGCTCAGGCGTTGCTGTGACATGGCATGGAGCAGGCTGAGGCGTTGATGTGACATGACCTGGAGCAGACTCAGGCATGGCTGTGACATGGCAGGGAGCAGACACAGGCATGGCAGTGACATGGCAGGGAGCAGACACAGGCGTGGATGTGACATGGCAGGGAGCAGGCTCTGGCATGGCTGTGACATGGCAGGGGGGAGATTCTGGCGTGGTTGTGACATGGCAGGGAGCAGGCCAAGGTGTGGCTGTGACATAGCATGGAGCAGGCCGAGGCATGGTTGTGACATGGCATGGAGCAGGCTGAGGTGTGGCTGTGACATGGCATGGAGCAGGCTGAGGCGTGGCTGTGACATGGCATGGAGCTGACTGAGGTGTTGCTGTGGAAGGCGGAGCCATGGGAGGCTCAAGGGGTGAAGCCGTGGGAGGCTCAAGGAGCAACGCTGTGGAAGGCGGAGCTGTGGGAGGCTTGAGGGGCGAAGCCGTGGAAGGCGAAGCCATGGAAGGCTTGAGTCCTGAATGACTGGGAAACGACCTCTGTGGTTGTAAGCATGGGCAGAGACTTGGGAACGACCTCTGTGATCGTGAACAGTGGCATGGAGCAGGCCGAGGCATGGCTGTGACATGGCATGGAGCTGACTGTGGCGTTGCTGTGGAAGGCGGAGCCGTGGGAGGCTTGAGGGGTGAAGCCGTGGGAGGCTCGAGGGGCAAAGCTGTGGAAGGCTTGAGGCTAAGAGTCCTGAATGACTGGGAAACGACCTCCATGGTTGTGAGCATGGGCAGAGACTTGGGAACGACCTCTGTGATCGTGAACACTGGCAGAGACTCTGGAACAACCTCCGTGGTCGAGAACACTGGCAGAGACTCTGGAACAAACTCTATGGTCGTGAACATGGGCAGAGACTTGGGACTCGGGCTCGGTGGCCATGACGTGGGACTCGGGCTCAGCATCCGCCTCCCCCACAGTGAACATAGAACCACTTATCTACAGGGCAAGGTCAATATACTGAGCCAGATTGAGGGGACTGCGACCGCCAGGCATCAAGGAGGAAACCAGCTTACACAAACACAGAAGCAGAGCCCTTTGTCTGGGCAGCCCGGCCGCGGAAACGCAGAAGGAAAAGGGGAAATAGAGCCGGCGTTCTCATCAGAGTAAGACGTCTTGCAAATTGACACCCACTAGCCAGTATTCTGCTGGCAAATGTTCAGTCTCTGGACAACAAGCTCTGCAAGCTGAGAGCGTGACTCTTTCCAACGAGAGATGAGGGACTGCTGCATTATCTGCCTTACAGAAACTTGGATTTCTGCGGAGATTCCAGACTCAGCCATCGAACCCGTGGGGTTCTCCATGCACCGAGAGGACAGAGCGAAAGACCTCTCAGGTAAAAGCAGAGGTGGTGGTGAATGTTTTATGATCAACAAATCCTCGTGTAATCAGAGGAACGTACATTCTATCAAGTCTTTCTGCTCTCCTGATCTGGAATTTCTCATGCTTCTGTGTTGACCATTCTGGCTACCGAGGGAATTCATAGCGGTCATTATCACAGCTGTATACTCCCGCCACAAGCCAACACAGACCGGGCACTCAAGGAACTGTATGGGAGTATAAGCAAGCAGGAAACCGCGCACCCTGAAGTCATTGTGACTTCAACAAAGCCAACTTCAAGTCAATAGCACCGAAATACTACCAATACATCAGTTTCAACAAACGAGGGGACCGGGTTTTGGACCATTGCTACTCTCCCTTCCGGGATGGCTACAAATCCCTCCCCCGCCCACCATTTGGCAAATCGGACCACTCTTCTGTTCTGCTTCTGCCCGCTTACAGGCAGAAACTGAAACAGGAAGCACCCACCCTCAGAACGATCCAGGGCAGGTCGGACCAATCAGACTCTATGCTACAAGACGCGGACTGGGAGATGTTCCGGCCCGCCTCTGATGACGATATCGAGCTTTACGCTGATAGCGTAACGTGTTTCATCAGAAAGTACGTAGAGGATGTTGTTCCGACCAAAACAATACGGATCTACCCGAACCAGAAACCTTTAATAGCGATGTTCGCGCGGCACTTAATGCGCGGACCTCCGCTTTTAATTCCAGGAACACGGAGGAGCATAAACAAGCCAGTTATGCCCTCCGCAAAACTATCAGAGCAGCAAAACACCAGTACAGGAACAAGATTGAAGGACAGTTTAACACCACCAACTCTAGAAGCATGTGGCAGGGAATTAATATCATCACAGACTTTAAAGGGAATAAAAACTCCGCCGTGAACACCGCTGCCTCTCTCCCAGATGAGCTAAATACTTTTTATGCTCGTTTCGAGGGAAATAACACCGCCCTCGTGGAGAGAGCTCTCGCGACTGAAGCTACAGAGGTTAGTTCACTCTCCATCTCTGTAGCGGATGTAACCCGATCCTTCCGACGGGTGAATATCCGTAAAGCCACGGGTCCAGACAGCATTCTGAGCCGTGTCATCAGAGCGTGCGCGAACCAACTGGCTGGTGTTTTTATGGACATTTTCAACCTTTCCCTCACCTTGTCTGTGATCCCCACATGCTTCAAAACATCCACCATTGTGCCTGTTCCAAAGCAATCCAAAATCACTTGCTTAAATGACTGGCGTCCTGTTGCTCTGACCCCCATCATCAGCAAATGCTTTGAGAGACTAATCAGAGATAACATCTGCTCTGTGCTGCCTCCCTCACTGGACTCACTGCAGTTTGCTTATCGCAACAACCGCTCCACTGATGATGCCATTGCATCTACACTACACACTGCTCTCTCCCACCTGGAAAAAAGGAACACTTACGTGAGAATGCTGTTTGTAGACTACAGCTCAGCAACGGCACATGCTGTTGTGGAGCATGGAAAACGTTTCTTCCCCTCTCTGTAAGAAAACTCTCTAAGTCAGGAGTTCCAGGTGTCAAAGGTTAGAGTTTGAGCAAAACAAAAAACCTGAGATGTCAATTGAGATCTGACTTGCTCAGTCAAAACCCTCCTGTCTTATACAGTTTGTTATCTAGCATTACCTCATGCTTATGCCCTCTTAATATTTTTTGTATCAAATGGATTCAGCTAGCCACCATTATTTCACAGAGCCTCTGACTTAAATAACCTTTTACATTCATTTATTATGAAAGTATACATTCTGATTAATCAATACATCACAATCTGAGCATTATTTTCATTATTGGTTGTGTTAATCTTTAACTTTGCTGAATTTCCCAGAGTTTTCTCATATCTTAGTACCATTGTCTCTGTCACAGCACAGAGCATTCTTGCAACATCAGCACTTTCAGTGTCCTCAAATGCCCTTTCCTAGGTCACACACAGTCCAGGCTTTCTATGTTAGTGCATTATAATATAACAATCTACTATATATTCCCTCCTTTGAGACTTACAAAAAGTCTCACCTTCTATTTGCCCTTTTCCCAGAGTGCAATCTCACAAACCAGGCCCTTTATTCCTTTCAAGTGACCAATATAAGTCACACATTCTTCTAACAATGTCTATACTTATGAAACTGCACTCCGGAGGAACAACGAGACCAAACATCTCCCTCCACAGTTGACTAGAAGAGAGTAAAATATCCCATTGCTCCCTAGCTAAGTTCTACGTTGGAGGGTAAAGTAATCACATTCTTGTATAAAGAATGTGCATGTGAAGGCGGTCTTGCGTTATGTAGAGTACATCAGTGATTAAACTTATTTCAGTAAGTTAACATACTACAGTGATTAGACAATGTCAATGAATCATTCAGCATATGATAAGTCCCACGGTGCCAGAGGAACTCACAGACATTCCCGGTAGCCTGGAGCGCTATCTGGTGGTGTTGGAGCAGACAACAGGTTTTTAAACCACCAGTAGAGTCTTTCTCTTGATGTTAAGCACTGAGGTGCTTGTCAATCCTGTCTTTGTGATGTTCAAGTCTCTGGATCTCCAGTGGCACTTACAGTGATTTTAGAGTTCATAAAGGTACAGTCTATAGTAATTTACTTGATTATTAGTACCTTCAAAGATGATTTGAACAACACATTTATAAAGTGCATATAATGCAGATAATCACAGTAAACCTTCTTTCAAGTTACATTACCTCATAACATGGATAATGATCTGCTTCAAACCTTCATCATTCCCTTCATGGATTGATTAAACAACATTAATTAAAGAAAATAATCACTTCAGGAAGGGGTATATGCCAAAATAATAAACATAATACCCTCTAACTTCCTGCCTACACTATCCATTCTAGAGGACTACCTAATTTTAGTATAAAAGAAAATACAATGAGTATACTGTCTCCCTTGCTATTCAAAAACAGGAGAAATTTGAAAATAAAATGTCAAAAATAAAAGGCACCCCTTCCCTACCATTTTTTTTTTTTTTTTTTTTTGTCAAGCCAGGGGTTTTACTAGAATTCATCCAGCTCATCCAGTCCAGGGCCTATGGTGAGCCCTATATCGACTCCAGATGGCTTCACCGACACATTGAGCATCTGCTTAGCTGCAATATTGGCCATCATTGATCTGAGGAGAGGCACAACACAACACAACAACACCACAAAAATAGCAATAGCTACAGCCATTATTATTCCCACTTTAGTAAGCCATTATCCCCAGGAGCCAAATAGGTTGTCAAACCATTTGCCAATATGTTGATCTCTCCCAGCATTGGCAGTCACTTCCTCTCGTAAGTTTTACAGCTTTTTCATGGCTATGGTAAAGGATCCATCAGGAGCTGTATTATTTGGGATATAAGTACAACAGTCAGCGCCAAACATTACACAAACCCCTCCTTTTTCTGCCAATTGCCAGTCTAAGGCCTGTCTATTTTGCCATGTAATTTTGCTGGTTGCATCTAACTGATCAGCTAAGGTATTCAATGCTTCATCAGTGTAGAACGGAGGTCACGTGACGCCATGCAAGGAGCAGACGTGTGAGCGACGAGCTCTGCGCACTTTGCTGATTTTTCGATTATTTTCATGTTATAATCTGGTGAATTTTAAAATACTCAGTTACATATTTGTCCTTTGTTGCAAAACATGGCAAAGAAGTCAAAATCCTCAGGCTCTGGAGACATTAAAAGACACTTACGTGTTCAGGATGAAAGCCCCGACAGGCCTACTGACTGGGGACTCGATTTAGATAGCGCAGTGGGAGAGGAGATCCAGCGTCAGTTGTCCAACATGTCGGTGATGTTGACGAAGATTTTTGCTGACTTGGAGGATCTCGCTGTAATACGTCGATCAATTACGGTGATGAAAATAAAATTCTCTTAGTTAGGTACAAGAGTGACTGATGTTGAAAAATGAATCGATTTTCTGGAATCTTCGGAGACTGAATTAACCGCTAATCCACCCGCGACCAAAGTTGATTTGGAACATTTTCTTGAAAAGCTCGAAGATCTTGAGAATAGAAGCCGCAGGAATAACGTTCGAATTATTGGAATTCCTGAGCATGAGGAGGGCAGAGATATGGTGAAATTCCTAGACAAGTTTTTCCTGAGTCTGCTCGACATAACAGGCCACAAGCTGGAAATCGAACGAGCTCACAGAGTCCCAGCTCACAGATCTGCTGAGGGAGATAGGCCCCGATCGATTCTGGCCAGATTTCTGAGATCATACGATAAACATCTTGTGTTGCGCCAGGCGAGGAGCAAAGGGAAGCTTTCTTGGAAGAACCATAATATTTTCTTCTTCCCGAACTTTGCGAGTTCGACAAGAGAGAAACACGATCGGTTTAAGGAATGTAAGAAACTCTTACATCAGAAAAAGATCTCTTTTGCTCTGATGTTTCCTGCTAAACTGAGAATAGAAACGAAGGTCGGTCGCAAAGTATTTACATGTCCAAAACAGGCAATATCTTTTATAAAATCAATGTCTGAGTAAACCATTGGATGTTTCTAATGTGAGTGGGCCTGACTCTCTGTACTTACTCTTGAGGAAGCTGGGCGACATTTTTTTTTTTTTTGCATTGGCTCCGCCTAACGGCTGGAGCTTGTTTTGTGAATAACACTTTTCCTTAAAGAAACTTTTGCATTGATGAAAGATTACTTTTGCATTGAAGTTCCCTGACAGATTGAGAGTGGACATTACGGATGACCGCAAAATATCTACATGCTCACACAAAGGATGTCTATTATAAAGTTGACGGATTGTGTAAGTCATGGTATATACGTTTATGCGGCCTCTGAGTGAATTGACATGACCATCCGGGGAACAGGGATGCCGGTTTTGTTTCTTTTTGTATTGGTTCCGCCTAGTGGCTGGAGCTTGTTCTATTGAATAACACTCCTTTGGAACAGCTGTGGATTAATCTGTTCGTTCTTCGTGCTTATTCCTCCTGCTGGCTTAGTTTGTTTTGATGAGTTTTTTTTACGAGACACTGGAATGATTACGTCATCCGCTGAACTCATAACAGCTGGCTCACTGAACATTCGTTTGTCTGTCTGAGGAATCTGATTGGTTTTATATCAGCTGGAATTTGTTTTGTGGATGATCACACCATTGAGACAGTTCTGTGAATGAATCTACACATTCTTTGTGTTCATTCATCCTATTTGCTGGGTTTATTTTACAAAGTATTTTCTGTTATGTAATTTGTGAGGCAAAATTGAGCAATCCGATGGCAAAGTTGTCATGGGGGCTCGTGGGCGTTCATGGACCTTTTGAGTTTAGAGGGATTGACGCCGGTTGGCGCTGTCATGCGCGGGGTTAATGTGAACGTTTTTCTTTTTTCTGTTTATTTTGTTCGGGGGGATGTTCGGGAGTTGATTGTTTCACTAATGGGGAATGTGGTCTGTATAATTTTGTTTTCACACAAAAAAATTTTTTTTTATTATATCAATATGTCAGTTGTTAATATGAGTGTATTATCTCTCTCCACATGGAATGTAAATGGGTTGGGGCACACCATAAAAAGAAGGAAGGTTATTTCTCTTCTTAAACGTAAGAAATATGATATAGTGTTTCTTGAAGAAACACATCTCTCCCTGCAGGAAGCTGAAAAATTTGGGAAGATATGTGGTGGACATGTTTTTTTAGTGCTGGCTCAAGTAAGAGCAAGGGAGTCATTATATTGATTAATAAACATCTACAATCCAAATGTCTCAAACAGACTAAAGATAAATTAGGAAGAGTCATTATTGTGTAGTTGAAATTCAAGGGCAAAGGTTGATTTTGGCTAATATTTACGCACCTAACGCTGATGATAAAGGCTTTTTTATAGATCTTGAAGGGATGTTGCAAGCCGCTGGTACCCCTCATGATATAATATTGGGAGGAGACTTTAATCTTTTGATGGATTCAGTCCTTGATCACAGTGAAGCAAAAGTGTGTAAGCCCCCTAGAGCAACATTGACGCTTCACAGGATGTGTAAAAATCTTGGTCTTACGGATATTTGGAGACTTTTGAACCCATCTGGTAGGGTCTATACATTTTTTTCATCAGTCCATAAGATTTACTCTAGAATAGATTTTTTTTTTTTTTTTTTTTTTGATATCCAAATCCCTCATTTCATCTGTTGTTGATTGCTCAATTGGAAACATTTTAATCTCAGATCACGCCCTGGTGAGTTTAGAGGTGATGCCACATATAGAGAAAAAGAAATCATATAGTTGGCGCCTTAATGTGTCCCTTTTGCAAAATCCTGATTTCCAACAAATGTTAAAGACTGAAATCAATGTTTATATGTTTATATGTTTATACTGGTCCTCGGTATCCTCTGTGGCCGTGGCTTGGGAGGCACTTAAGGAGGTTCTTAGCAGTCGGATCATACAGTATGCCTCATTCATCAAAAAATCCAATGCACGAGAACTTGTTGAGTTGGAAGAGAATATTAAAAGTGCAGAGGCAGAGCTGAAGCGCCTTATGTCAGCTGATGGCCTCAGAGAATTGACCCAATTGAAATATAGATATAATACTATTTTGTCACGGAAAGTGGAGTTTTGGTTATTCAGGGCAAGACAGTTATACTTTGAGTCAGGGGACAAAGCAGGGAAGCTTTTGGCTAGATATATAAATCAAACTTTTGAACTCTTGATCTCCCACGATCAAAATACATCAGCACTGCACTTTATTACCCTTACTCTTATATCTCACACCGGACTGTCATAAATTATATTATTATTATTATATTATGTTCTCTCTTAACAACTGACTATCAACCGACAGCCTGAATGTCAATACAGTACAATACTGTACATTCTATATATATATACTTTTTTATATATTTTTATTTTTTATTTTTATTGAATAATGTGTATCTATATAGTGCGTATTGTATATTGTACAGTGTATGTTATTATTTGTATACTGTTGAGTGTAATTATGTGTATAACAGATGTTTAAATTGTGTTGTGTTAATTTGATGTTATTGTAAATTGGTATATGTCTCATCACTGTCATGACTGCTATGTTGATCGGAACTGCACCCAAGAATTTCACACACCATTGCACTTGTGTATGTGGCTGTGTGACAATAAAGTGATTTGATTTGATTTGATTTTGATAAAGCAGAGAGAGTCTCTTTCTATCATTCCCTCAGTGAAATCTGCTGGTTGTGAAATTTTTACTTCAGCCATTGATATTAATAATGCCTTTAAAGAGTTCTATATTTATCTTTATAGTTCCACGTCTTCGTCTACTGATGAAGATATTAGAAACTTTGTGGAACCATTAGAACTTCCTAAACTGACGATTGAGCAAAAAAACTCTCTTGATTCTGAGATAACCTTGGAGGAGCTTGATGAGGTAATTAAGTCCCTACCTACTGGCAAGGCTCCGGGGCCAGATGGTTTTGCCGCTGAATTTTTTAGATCTTATGCTACAGAACTAGCTCCACTTTTGTTAGAAGTTTATACTGAATAATTAAAGAATGGAAAGCTTCTACCAACCATGACACAAGCCCGGATCAGTCTGATTCTTAAAAAAGACAAAGATCCAAGTGAGTGTAAAAGTTACCGTCCAATCTCCCTGATCCAACTAGATGTAAAAATATTGTCAAAAATTCTGGCTAATCGATTAAGTAAAGTTATGACATCTCTTATACATATAGATCAGGTGGGGTTCATTCGGGGCCGCAGCTCTTCTGATAACATCAGGCATCTCATCAATATTATGTGGTCAGTGGCGATTGATGAGTCTCCGGTTGCTGCCATCTCACTTGACACCGAAAAGGCATTTGATATGGTAAATGGGATTATATTTTTAAGGTTTTGGAAATGTATGGGTTCAGAAATACTTTTATTGGATGGATTAAGTTACTTTATAGACACCCTCTAGCAACAGTACAAACAAATGGATTAATTTCAGATTATTTTACTTTGGATAGGGGAACTCGGCAGGGCTGCCCTCTTTCCCCTTTATTGTTCTGTCTTGCCCTGGAACCATTAGCAGCCACGATAAGAAAAGAGGATGATTTTCCAGGGGTGGTGGCGGGAGGTGTGGCACATAAACTTCTGCTTTACGCAGATGATATTTTATTATTTGTCTCTGAACCTACTAGATCTATGCCTTGCCTCCACAGAATTATTAATTCCTTTTCCAAGTTCTCAGGATACAAAGTTAATTGGTCTAAATCCGAAGCTTTGGCTCTGACAGCATACCGTCCAGTAACGGCTTTCCAGCCAGGTGCCTTCCAATGGCCCAAACAGGGCATTAAGTATTTGGGGATTTTATTCCCAGCAAATTTGTCTGATTTAGTTACTCAATTTGACCCTTTAATAAAAAGATTTTTGAGCGATGTGGGCAGGTGGGATTCATTACATTTATCTATGATTGGGAAGGTTAATGTTATTAAAATGAATTGTATTCCAAAATTATCTACCTGCTACAGTCCCTACCTGTAGATGTCCCCCTCTCTTATTTCAAGCAATTCGATAGCATAACAAAGTCCTTCATTTGGAATGGTAAACGTCCCAGATTGCATTTTAATAAGTTACATAGGCCGATTGACAAAGGTGGGCTAGGCCTACCCAAGATTTTGTTTTATTACTATGCGTTCAGTCTCAGACATTTGGCTCATTGGTCACTTCCACCTGAGAGAGCCCCTCCCTGGTTTGTTATTGAACAGGCAGTTCTTGCCCCTATTTCGCCGTTACAAAGCATCTCTATCAAACTAACTGGAAAAGTTAAGTTACACCCCGTTATTTCACATTTACACTCGGTATGGACTAAAGTGTCCAGATTGTTTAAATTGGACACTTATTTAAATGTTGCCTCGAGCATATGGCAGAACCCAAGATTGTGTATTGGCAAGTCCCCTTTCTGCTGGCCAGAGTGGATTGTGAAGGGGGTTGCTACACTCGGTGACCTATATGAAAGTGGTGTGTTGAGATCGTTTGAAAACTTGGTCCAACATTTTGGGATCCCCAGACCTCAGTTTTATAGGTATTTACAATTGCGCCACCTGCTTTGTACTATTTTTGGGAGTAGCATACACCCCCCTGAGGAGGCAGATGCTTTCGGAGAGGTGATTGTGGCTTTTGGAAAAGGTCATGAGGCATCGGTGTACTACTCCCTGTTAATTCAGAGTATGGGGGATGGAGCTTTAACTTCTATTAAGAAATTATGGGAGAAAGATTTGAATTTGGTATTGGAGGATGGAGTGTGGACTAAGATTCTGAAAAATGTCAAGACTGCATCTAGAGATGCAAGGTTTTGCCTTATGCAATTTAAGATTTTACAAAGATTTTATTGGACCCCCTCTAGATTATACAGGCTTGGTCTTAAAGACACACCCACATGCTGGCGATGCCAATCAGAAGTTGGAGACATAGCCCATGTTTTTTGGGGATGCATTAAGATCCAAGATTTTTGGTTAAAGATTCAGAATTATTTGCGTGACATTCTGGACACTCAAATTTTACTTTGCCCCAGACTTTGCATTTTGGGTGATGGGGAAGTTATAAATTCGGGTGACAATACATAAAAAATTGTGTTCTGACTAGCGTGATGATCGGTAGACAAATTATTTGAAGGGGATGGAAGTCAGATGGAGCACCACCATTTCCAGAGTGGTGTGCGGAGATGGGGAGGGTGGCGGCTTATGAGAGGATGATAGATGGAAGGCTGGGGCGGGAGGACTTATTTTTCAGGAAGTGGGGTAGGTATTTGGCAGTTTTGGAGGACTCTAGGGGAAGGGATGAGGAGGGAGATCTTTAGTTTAATTATGGATATTTATTATATATTTTATTTTTTATTTATTTTGATTTTTGATTTTATTGTTTGTGTGTGTGTATTATTTTATGTGACCACAGGGGTGTTCTTTGGGGTAGGGTGGGGTTGGTGTTTGGGGAGAGATGTTAATGAGTGTTAAAATTTAAATGTTGATTCGGTGTGTATATGTTATGTTTTTCTCTGTTGTGCTTTCTTTTTGAATCAATAAAAAATGTTAATTAAAAAAAAAAAAAATGCTTCATCAGTGTAATTAATAAATCTCTGCTGATTATAATAAATGTAGTTGATCCATTATGCATTCTTGTTGGGTGTTATCCACACAAATATAGACTCAAAGCCTGATTTTATTTAATCTCTGGCCTTAAATTCTTGTGGTATTCCTCTTGGTTGACCAATTGCATCTATTATTACATTAGGGTCAAGCTGATATCCTCTTTTCACTCTGTTTGCTTTGCACAGGTTTTTTAGGTGCAGTCAGGATTACTGTTCATTCAACTCTGCTGGATCTGATGGCGCATTTCAGCGGCTTCTTCCCCCTCTGCACTGGTGCACTGCAGAGAATGCCCCTGGGTGCTTCAGCAGAAATAAAAGAGTATATTTTCTCTAAAAGAGTATATTTCTCTAAAACAGCGGCACACACAGAACGTCTTTTTAAAGATGCGTCTTTTTAAAGATGCTTTTCCGATTGTGTGTTATTCCTGGTTGTGCTCGTTATCTCTCGCCTTCTGACGGTCACGATCACTGTCTTTCGTGTCTGGGCACTGCTCATGCTGAGACAGCATTCGTGGATGGTCATGTTCTCATTGCGAGAATATGTCCATGGCAACGTTGGGTTGCGGCTCGCCTTCGTAAGAAAGCAAGTCCTTTTACCCACGGCTATGAGGCCAGCGCGGCTAGCACTGGGGCCGATTTGGGGACCCCAATGGGACCGCCTCTGCCGGGTATCCCCCCGCGGACCTCCCATTCCCCAACACGCTCGTCTGCCCCGATCGGGCTTCCGGATAAGTCCACCGGCTCGTCTCATGGCGAGTTCGACCTCTTATTCGGAGCCTGCGGAAGTGATGAGCTCTCGAGCACAGCATTGGAGAGTGGGCTCGTCCGTCAGAAGACTCAGCTGGGCTCCTCCCTTCAGGGTCGATTGCCCAGTCACAGGCTGACGCGGAGATGACGACATGCTTTCCCGGGCAGCCGTGAGCGTCGGCTAGAGTGGAACTCGCTGCTCTTCCCTGAACCCTCGCGGCTCAGTGATTGGTTCCTGGGCTCGCAGCGCTGCTCAAAGCCATGCCATGCCCCGCCCCCGTTCCTTTCTTCCCCGAAGTGCATGAAGAGCTGACAAGGTCGCGGGAGGCACTTTTTACTGCCCGGTCCGATCTTTTCTGCTTTCCCGCACTCACTACCCTCGATGGTGGGGTGGCCAAGGGCTATTCGGCAATCCCCCGGTGGATAAAGGCGCTCGCGGTGCACCTATGCCCGCAGAGCACCGCCAACTGGCGCGGGTGCCTAAAGCCCCCGTCCAAGGCCTGTAGGTTTACGTCGTCTCTGACGGCCAAGGCCTACGGTGCTGCTGGACAAGCCGCCTCCACCAAGGTGCTAAAGGAACTGCACGAGGGTAGTTCCACCCTGGGATTGATGCAGGAACTGCGCTCGGCGACCGACCTCGCTCTCCGAGCAACGGAGGTCACGGCGCGGTCTCTCGGGCGGACGATGGCCACTCTAGTGGTCCAGGAGCACCACCTTTGGCTCAACCTGGTTGAGATGGGTGAGGCCGACAAGACACGGTTCCTTGCTGCCCCCATTTCCCAGGCAGGCCTATTCGGCGACACCGTCGAGGACTTTGCCCAGCAGTTTTCGATGGTAGAGCAGTAGATGGATGCTAGCCGGCCAATCCTGTCCCGGCACGGCTCAAGATCCCGCACCCCGTCTACTCATTGCCAAGGGCATCCCCCTGCAGTGACTGCACCGGCTCTGCCACAGCCCGCCCCTTCGGCCTGGCCCCGGCGTGGAGCCCACCGCAGGAAGCAGACACCACCCGTCTCGCGGCCGCCCAGAACCCGTGAAAGGCTTCAAAGCACCCTTGAGACGGGTGACCCAGGGACAACGAAACCCGCTGCTCTGGAGCTGGTAAGCAGATCTCCATCTTTTTGTTACCTTTTGCATTTAATTGCGTTGCTCAGCTGGACCCACCGTCCACCACACTATTTGGCAGGTTTGGCGCTCCAGCGGCGGTCTCCCGCCCCTGAGCGCCCAGCTGTGGCAAAAATCCGCTCCCGATGTGACAGTCTCCACAGGTCACGAGGACAGGCCTCTTCGTCCCCCGTCCCAGGCTGTTCCGGGGGTGGTCACAAGGAGCCAGGTAAGTGCTTCAATGTCCTTAGACTCAGCACGGCCACAATGTGGTGTGGCACCTCGAGCTCCGCCCCTCCGCGGGGCCCCACCTGCCGGTACATCCAATGACGTTGTCCCTTTGGTCCCCCTTACTCGGAACTTGGACGCATGCCATGCACTTTCCAGTCTGTCGCGAGGGCTGGTCCAGACCGTCCGACTCGGCTGCGCGATTCACTTCGCCAGGCGTCTGCCTAGGTTCAGCGGTGTCCACTTCACCTTGGTGAAGGACGAAAACGCTGCTACCTTGCGCGGAGATTGCTACCCTCCTATGGAAGGGCGCGATAGAATCTGTCCCTCCAACTGAGATGAAAAAGGGGTTTTTCAACCTCTACTTCGTCGTACCGAAAAAAGGCGGTGGGTTGCGGCCAATCTTGGACCTGTGAGTTCTGAACTAGGCTTTATACAGACTCCCGTTCAAGATGCTGACGCAAAAATGCATTCTGGCGAGCATCTGGCATCAAGATTGGTTCGCGGCAGTAGACCTGAAGGATGCGTACTTCCACGTCTCGATCCTTTCTTGACACAGACCCTTCCTGCGGTTTGCGTCCGAGAGTCAGGCGTATCAGTACAAAGTCCTCCATTTCGGCCTGTCCCTGTCTCCTCGCGTCTTTACGAAGGTCGCAGAGGTTTGGGGAGGTGGGCATTCGCGTTCTCAACTATCTTGATGACTGGCTAATCCTAGCTCATTCTCGAGACATGTTGTGCGCACACAGGGACCTGGTGCTCTCACACCTCAGCCAACTAGGGCTTCGGGTCAACTAGGAAAAGAGCAAGCTCCTCCCGGTTCAGAGCATCTCTTTTCTCGGTTTGGAGTTGGACTCAGTCTCCTTGATGGCACGCCTTACGAACGAGCGTGCCTAGTCGGTGCTGGCGCATCTATGCGTGTGTGCCAGCGCGTCTATGCCGAGGGGGGCCTCGGTAAGGACGTACCAGAGCGGGCAGTGGGGAGGATTCTTGGGAGGTGAACAGGTGCACCTGTGCCTGTTGAATCAACAGATAACAGCGGTTCTACTGAAACTTTTTCAGAGGCTCCTGGGGTATATGGCATCCTCGGCGGTGGCCACCCCGCTCGGGTTGATGCATATGAGGCCGCTTCAGCACTGGCTCCAGACTCGAGTCCCGAGATGGGCATTGCACCACGGGACATGTCGCGTGGTCATCACGCCGGTCTGTCACTGTCTTTTCAGCCCTTGGACTGACCTCTCATTTCTACGGGCAGGTGTTCCTCTAGAACTGGTCTCCAGGCACGTCGTGGTCATGACAGACGCCTCCAAAACGGGCTGGGGTGCTGTTTGCAATGGGCATGCAGCCGCTGGCCTCTGGACGGGTCCGCGACTGCATTGGCACATCAACTGCCTCAAGTTTTTGGCAATTCTGCTCACCCTGTGGAGGTTTAGGCCGTTGATCCAGAGCAAGCACGTGTTAGTTCAGACAGACAACATGACAACGGTAGCATATGTCAACTACCAAGGCGGTTTGCGCTCTCGTTGTATGTCACAACTCGCCCGCCGTCTCCTCCTCTGGAGTCAGCAGCACTTCAAGTCGCTGCAAGCCACTCACATCCCGGGCAACCTCAACACTACAGCGGACGTGCTGTCATGACAGGTTACCCTCAGGGGAGAGTGGAGACTCCACCCTCAGGTGGTCCAGCTGATTTGGAGTTGATTCGACAGGCACAGGTGCACCTGTTTGCCTCCCAAGTATCCTCCCCACTGCCCGCTCTGGTACGCCCTGACCGAGGCCCCCCTCGGCATAGACACGATGGCACACAGCTGGCCTCCTGGCATGTGCAAATATGCGTTTCCCCCAGTGAGCCTGCTTGCACAGACCCTGTGCAAGGTCAGGGAGGACGAGGAGCAGGTCGTCCTGGTAGCACCCTACTGGCCCGCCCAGATGTGGTGCTCGGACCTCACGCTCCTCGCGACAGCTCCCCCCAGGCGAATTCCCCTGAGGAATGACCTTCTTTCTCAGGGACAGGGCACCATCTGGCTCCCGTGCCCAGACCTCTGGAATCTCCATGTCTGGTCCCTGGATGGGACTCGGAAGACCTAAGCGGTCTACCATCTGCAGTGGTGGACACGATCACTCAGGCTAGGGCCCCATCTATGAGGCGCCTGTATGCCTTTAAGTGGTGTCTGTTCGCTAAGTGGTGTTCTTCCCATCGGGAAGATGCGCAGTCAGATCAGTGCTTTCCTTCCTGCAGGAGAGGTTGGAAGGGAGGCTGTCCCCTTCCACCTTGAAGGTGGATATTGCCACCATAGCAGCACACCACGACGCAGTCGACGGTAAGTCCTTAGGGAAGCACGACCTGATCATCAAGTTCCTAAAAGGTGCCAGGAGGCTGAATCCCTCCAGACCGCACCTCATTCCCTCATCGGACCTCTGTAGTTCTTCAGGGTCTACAGAGAGCCCCCTTTGAGCCTTTGCAGTCAGCCGAGCGTAAGGCACTCTCCTTGAAGACTGCCCTCCTGACTGCGCTCACTTCCATCAAGAGGGTAGATGACCTGCAAGTGTTCTCTGTCAGCGAAACGTGCCTGGAGTTCGGTCCAGGTTACTCTCACATGATCCTGAGACCCTGACCGGGCTATGTGCCCAAGGTTCCCACCACCCCTTTAGGAACCAGGTGGTGAACCTGCAAGCGCTGCCCCAGGAGGAGGCAGACCCAGCCCTGTCGTCGCTGTGTCCAGTGTGCGCTTTATGCATCTATTTGGATCACACGCAGAGCTTTAGAATCTCTGAGCAGCTCTTTGTCTGCTTTGGTGCACAGCGGAAAGGAAGCACTGTCTCCAAGCAGAGGATCGCCCACTGGCTCATTGACGCCATAACTATGGCATATGTCGCCTAGGACATGCCGCCCCCGGTAGGGCTACCAGCCCATTCTACCATGGGTGTAGCGGCTCCCTGGGCCCTGGCCAGGTGTGCCTCTCTAACAGACATTTGCAGAGCAGCAGGCTGGGCAACACCCAACACCTGTGCAAGGTTCTACAGCCGCCGGGTGGAACTGGTTTCATCCCAGGTAGTGGCACGTAACACAAGCGGATAAGCCCGGAATAGCTGGCCGGGTGTATCGCTTGCACATAGCGATTTCCAACTCCCTTGGAGCTGAAGACGTGCGCCATTAATTCCTAGTAGTGTTCACAAACTTTGTTCCCTGGTTGACTTCCTCCGAGCCCTGTGGCAGTCGAGTTTTTGGAGAGACTCGCTGCCGGCCCAGTACACGCACTAACTAAGAGCCCTGTTCTGGGGTAGGTGCTCCGCATGTGGCGGTTCCCTGTAAGGCTAACCCCATGCGATTATATATCTTCTGCTAATTCGTTTCCCTGTTGGCAAACTGCGTCTTCCTTGGGCAGAGCCCCTCTGCCCCAGTCTCCATGTTTGTAGTGACTCCTCCCCCATTGGGCATGATCTACCTTGAAGACTCTCCACATGGTTGGAAAGACCATGTGACGTATTTTTCCACTTAAATATCCCCCCCTCTCTTTGGGCGAGGTGTGGTCACCCTTGGGAGGGTCTTCCCCTAGACCTGGCGGCCCAGTCGGATAATCCCCCTTTTTTAGGGAGTGATAAAAAAGAAGGGGAAAAGAGGCCATGACTGGGTTAAGCCTGTCTCTATCTTTGGGTAGTCGACTTGTCCCCAAGAAGGGGACACTCATAACTATGTTGGGGGAGGTTACGTGTCGACCTGGTGCGCTGGCTATAAGCCACACAGTAGCCTGCCCACCACACACCGCCAGTTCACGTAACACAGTTCAGCCAATTGTGGCGTGTCGTATAGGGAATCCTAGTGTCACTACATCGACACAACGTCGAGTGAGTGACAGATAGGGAACGTCATGGTTACTGGTGTAACCTCTGTTCCCTGATGGAGAGAATGAGACGTTGTGTCCCTCCTGCCACAATGCTGAACTACCTGCTGAAATGGCCGGACCTTATATTGGCTCCTCAGCATAAAACCTGAATGAGTGGTTGCATACCAGCTCCTTTTATACCCGTATGTCCGGGGGAGTGGCATGCAAATTCCACTCGCAAATTCTCATTGGCCTTTTTTCAAAAAAGCAGAGGTGTTTGGGGCTCCCAAGAGTGAACCCTAGTGTCACTACATCGACACAACTTCGAGTGAGTGACAGATAGGGAATGAGAGATAAACAGTCATTTTCATGGAGGAATCTGAATGTCAACACAAAAATGTGCAAACATCATTAAAACAGCTCTCAAAAGCCCAAAAGCAACTTTTCATGCTCAGAAAGCTGTTTGGAGTAATTTTCAATCAGAATTCACTTCCTTTTCAATTAAACATGACTTTTAACTAATGTCAATCATGACTTTTCACATATGTCCCTCATTGCCAGCTACGCATTGTAAAAGAAAGCATTTCAAGTTAAAAAGCAGCATTACAACATGTTTATATGCATGTATAAGAGCTTAACCATAGAGAGTGACCCCTAGTGTCACTACATCGACACAACTTCGAGAGAGTGACTGATAGGGAATGAGAGATAAACAGTCATTTTCATGGAGGAATCTGACTGTCAACACAGAACTGTGCACATTTCATAAAACAGCTCTCAAAGGCCTAAAAGCAACTTTTTAAGCCAAGAAAGCTCTTTGGAGTCAATTTCAGTCAGAATTCACTTCCTTTTTAATTAAACATGACATTTCACTAATGTCACTAGAAGGAAGCTATGCATTGCAAAAGAAAGTCAAAATGCATCAATCCAGCATGTTTGAAGGTATTATATGAGCTAAACAATCATTTTAAAGGAGAAATCTGATCTTCATGAAACAGCTCTCAAAGGCACAAAAGCAACTTTTTAAGCCCAGACAATTGTTTGGACTCGATTTTCATCAGAATTTACTTATTTTTGCAATAAAACATGACATTTCACTAATGTCACTTATTGGCAGCTTTGCATTGCAAAAGAAAGCATTAACAGTCAAAAAGTTACATGCATTATAGGAGCTTAACCATCATTTTAATGAAAGAATCTGAATGTCAACATAGAACAGTACACACTTCATGAAACATGCAGCATTACAATACGTCTGCATGCATTATAAGAACTTAACCATAATTTTAATGAAATAATCTTAATGTCAACACAGAACTGTGCAAACTTAATGAAACAGATTTCAAAGGCCCAAAAGCAACTTTTTAAGACCAAAAAACTTTTTGGGGTCATTTTCAATCAGAATTCACTTCCTTTTTAATTAAACATGATATTTCATTAATGTGACCCACTGGCAGCATGCACTGAAAAAGAAAGAATTACAAGTCAAAATGCAGCATTACATGTTTGCATGCATTTAAAAGAGCTTTATCATTATTTTAATAAAAGCATCTGATAGTGAACACAGAACTGTGCAAAGTTCATGAAACAGCTCTCAAAGTTCCAAAAGCAACCTTTTAAGCCAAGAAAGTTGTTTGGACTAGTTATTCATAAGAATTCACTTCTTTTTCAATTAAATAAGACATTTCATTAATGTCACTTAGAAGGAAGCTATGGTTGCAATAGAAAGTCAAAATGCATCATTGCAATAGAAATTCAAAATGCAATCAATCCAGCATGATTGCATGCATTATGCGAACTAAACAGTCATTTTCATGT